>NC_067477.1:124513795-124825375 GCF_947179515.1 Apodemus sylvaticus | reverse complement strand
TGTTTGTTCCTTGTTTTAAACAGCAATCAAACTGATTATTATTGATGGTTAATCTATTACATGGCAAGCCTTTTTAGTCAAAATCAATAATGGGTATACAAAAGATAATTTGTTGCAATTTGCTTTTATATTTCTATACATACATCCTATAAGGACTACATATACTGTGGGAATCCCCTTACTACAGCACAGATAATTAAATTGGGTATTGTAGCTGCTATATATTTTTTCTTTGTTTTTTGTGATTTTTTTTTTCGAGACAGGGTTTCTCTGTATAGCCCTGGCTGTCCTGGAACTCACTCTGTAGAGCAGGCTGGCCTCGAACTCAGAAATCCACCTGCCTCTGCCTCCCAGAGTGCTGGGATTACAGGCTTGCACCACTACTGCCTGGCTTATAGCTGCTGTTTTTAAAATGTTAAAAATGAAGCCTTTAGAAATACATACACACACAGACACACGCACACACACACACACACACACACACACACACACACACCATGGATTAAAATTACTCAAAATTGTTCCTTCATTTTGATACTGCTAATTCTTAATTTTTATACTTGTTTATGCAAATATAATTTGAGTTAAAAAAAAAGATAAGTTCTTTAAATAAATGACTATCCTCAGGATATTTGAGAACTGATCCAGTGCCAAAGTGAAGGGAGCAGTCTGCCCATAGGCTGTGACTGCAGACTTTAATTTTTCTAAAACTTTAAAGTCAAGGGGCTTGTTTTGGCTCTGGCTTTTTCTGGGTATTTGTCTTTGAAATAAATCCTGAAGTTAGAGTGACCATTTGTCCTTCTAACTCTCCTAGGTCCTTTAAGAGAGCTACTTGCTCCTTGCAGCTATCATTTGGCAGAGAGAAGAAATTTTTTCAGTGGCTCTTCTGCTGGCAGCTTTCTCCTCCAAGCTGGCTTCCTCCCTGGGAGATAGAGTGTCATCACCTGAATTATGACTAGATTTCAGAGTTTATAGACAAGGATAGACATTGGTCTTTTTGAGAAATAAGGTAAAAGAGCAGACATACACAGAGACTGTTTTAAATGTCCCTCCTCCATATCTGTCAGAGGTGGGAGGGATAAGAGAGCACAGAGACAGTGTATGGATGAGCACTTTTTCAGAGAACTAGATCCTGGAAGCCGGAGGAATTCTGAATAATGTCATTAATTAATCAGAGACCAGTAGTTAAAGGCAGTAACCAGAACTTTCCCCTGCCCCCCTCCCCCCAACCCGACCCCCCACCCTCCCATCCCTGATAAAAAGTTGCAGAGTAATCTCTAAAACAATTACTTACTCTAGCCATGTTTTCTTATCTATGGTTCCTTCCTCTGGGAACCAGGGACAAATTTGTCTGACATAATACTTAAGACCCTAAGTACTTCTCAAGAAGTACCTAAGATCTCTTTTTATTAACCCAGCCCTCGCATCTTGAGAGATCCCTTGAGCCTTAAAAAAGGCTGGATAAATTCTTGTCCCATGGGGTTTCACCTTCTGAGACATTGTTGCCATGGAGATTTTCCTCTGGCCTAGCACTGGCGGGTCAAACATGCCTTGAATTAATCCGCTCCAGGAGCTGCACATGAAGAGCTCTTCCTTTTTTTTTTCCCTACGGCCTCCTTCCCCGTTGATGGATCCATGGGGGCACTATGTTGGGTGCCAGAGTGCCGGACCTGCAGGCCAGTCAACAGGGTCCCCGGAACTACCAAGGGAAAGGCGAGACACATGAGACAGGAGAGATGCACGTCTGTACATCTGTATTCTGATCAAGCTGTCAAATTTTATTTTTTTACAAAAGTTAATATAAAGGGAAGCTCACAAGGTTTGGGAGGGTTAAAGGGGGAACAATCTCAGGGGGTTGGCATCATTTCTAAGAAACAGTTTATCAAGAGTTTCTGGGGAAAGCTAGTTATTGCTGCTAGAATTTTGGCATGATGAAAAAGGGGGTCATGAGGAGGTGAAGTGGAAAGGAGTTGCTATAGTAACCTATCCACAGGTAAGCTTCAAAAGAAGAACATTTTGAGATCTAAGTAAGAATGACTCCTGGCATCGAGATCTAAGTGAGAAGGAATCCTGGTATCGAGATCTCCTGGTATCGAGATCTAGGTGGAGATAGCTCCTGGTTTCGCATTGAGATCTAAGTAAAGATGGCTCCTGGCATACAAAGAACTCAAGAAGTTAGACTCCAGAGAACCAAATAACCCTATTATAAATGGCATTCATAGATAAACGAAGAATTCCCAACTAAGGAATACTGAATGGGTGAGAAACACCTAAAGAAATGTTCAACATCCTTAATCATCAGGGAAATGCAAATCAAAACAACCCAGAGATTCCACCTCACGCCAGACAGAATGGTCAGGATTAAAAACTCAGGGGACAGCAAATGCTGGAGAGGATGTGGAGAAAGAGGAACATTCCTCAATTGCTGGTGAGATTGCAAGTTGGTAAAACCACTCTGGAAATTAGTTTGGTGGTTCCTCAGAAAATTGGACATAGTACTATGTAAGGACCCAGCTATACCACTCCTGGGCATATACCCAGAAGATGCTCTAACATGTAATAAGGACACATGCTTCACTATGTTCATAGCAGCCTTCTTTATAATAGCCAGAAGTTGGAAAGTACCCAGATGTCCTTCAACAGAGTAGAAGATACAGAAAATGTGGTACACTTATACAATGGAGTACTACTCAGCTACTAAAATCAACGAATAAATGAAATTCTTAGCCAAATGGATGGAGCTAGAAAATGTCATCCTGAGTGAAGTAACCCAGTCACAAAAGAATACATATGGTATGCACTCACTGATAAGTGATTATTAGTCCAAAAGCTAGGAATACCCAAGAAACAACCAGAGACCACATGACCCTCAAGAAGAAGGAAGACCAAAATGTGTATTTTTTGATCCTTATTGGAAAGTGGATCAAAATATCCATGGTTCACAGCCAACCAATAGAATGAGCACAGGGTCCACCAATGGAGCAGCTAGAGAAAGGACCCAAGGAGCTCAAGAGCTTTGCAGTCCAGCAGGAGAAACAATATTTGTACCAACCAGTACCCCCAGATCTCCCAGGGACTAAACTCCCAACCAAACAGTACACACGGAGGGACCCTTGGCACCAGCTACATACATAGCAGACAATGACCATTTCAGACTTCAATAAGAGGAGAGGCCAGTGGTCCTGTGAAGACTCAATTCTCCAGAATAGGGGAATGCAAGTCAGGAAATATGGGGGGTGAGCAGGTGGAGGAGGGATAGAATGGTGGTTTTCAGAGGGGTAATGAGGAAAGGGGATACCATTTGAAATGTAAATAAAGCAAATATCTAACACACACACACATAAAAGAAAAGCAGTGACAGGCAGATCTCTGAGTTCCAGGGCAGCCTGGTCTACAGAGTAAGTTCCAGGGCTACATAGAGAAACCCTCTCTGGAACACAAAGCAAGGAAACAAACAAAAAGAAAAAGAAAAAATTACTAAGAAAATACAAAGCCGCCTCACACATTCATCTAGTTTACTCAGTACCCTGAGTTCAGGCAGTGGGGCCTGATTACCTGAGCTTGATTCCTAGTACACATAAAGAAAAAGGAAAGAACCACCTCCTGAGGGTTGGGCTCTAGCATCCTCACCAGGTGGTAAATGACCACTGCCCATAGAAATGCCAGCAAATTATCTAGACTTTTATTTTGAGACTAAATGCCTTGTTAGCATTTGTGTATATACACCAATGTATGCATAGCATGTGCATAGTCAGATGAGGGCTTCGGATTCCTACAACTGGAGTTACAGATGGCAGTCAGCATCCATGTGGTACTAGGACCCAGGTCCTCTGCCAAGAGCAACAAGGACTCTCTCTCTCTCTCTCTCTCTCTCTCTCTCTCTCTCTCTCTCTCTCTCTCGCTGTGTGTGTGTGTTTAAGATTTATTCATTATTTGTAAGTACACTGAGGCTGTCTTCAGACACATTTTCTTCTAGCTCGGGCCCTGCTTGCTCACTGTAGCTATCTTCAGACACTTAAGAAGAGGGCATCAGATCTCATTACAGCTGGTTGTGAGCCATCATGTGGTTGCTGGGATTTGAACTCATGACCTTAGGAGGAGCAGTCGGTGCCCTTATCCTCTGAGCCATCTCTCCAGCCTTTTTGTGGAATGAGTACTCTTAACTGCTCAGTCCTCTCTGCAGCAGCCCTCCTGAACACTAAAAATAATAAATAAGATGAACAGCTAGGAGGACAACCACATCAGTGTCTGCCCTACAGACATATTCACACATGTATACACATGGATTCCACATAGCCACAAAAAAACACATTTGAAAAAATTCAAGTTGCTTTTTTAAAAAAAAGTCCAGCATTTGGTGATAGATACAAACTGAAAGATTCAAGAAGCTTAACTGTAAGATTACTCACAGAGAAACATAGCTATATGCATCTTAATGAAACGATTAATGAAAACAGTCTTAAAACAAACTAAACTAGAGCCTAGCTTCAGAAGAGCATAATGCGGGAAACAGTGCCCCATAGGGTCCTGGATGCCCAAGAGAAAGGAAGAAGTCAGTGAGCCATGTAACACTGTTTTTAAAAAGTATTTTTAAAGATTTATTTTATTTATGTATAAGAGTACACTGTTGCTGTCTTCAGAGACACAAGACGAGGGCATCAGATCCAATTCCAGATGGCTGTGATCAACCATGAGGCTTCTGGAAATTGAACTCAGGACCTCTGGAAGAGCAGAGCCATCTCTCTAGCCCATTTTAAGTATCTTAACAGAAAAGATTTGTTAATTCAGAACTCAAGCTCCAGTAAAAATTCCTAAGTTAATATTTCATTAATGGAAAAAGTAAGCTTTTGCATTCAGAATTGTTTGGCTATGGCCATGAACAAAGGGGCTTAGTGCCTATTTTACATGTCAAAGCAGTCCCCATATATCTAGACATCTCTGTCTCTCCTCTCTTGCCTGAGAGCTTTCTTTCTCTCTCTACACACTCCCTTCCCTTGGTGACTGCCTAGGCCTCTGTCCTCTGTCCTTGAGGACAACAATTCTGCATTTGATATAATTGAATATGGCTTGACATGACTCATTTCAAATTTGGACAGATAACTTATCAAGTAAATCTGTAAGAATGTGTGAGCAAGTCTCTCCAGCAGAAGATAATGCTATGGGAGGGAGACTTGGGTTTGAAGAATGAATAAACAGAGGTGGCTACTGGAGGTAAAAAAGGTTTAAGCTTCTCTCTCCTCTGCCTTCTGATGTTGGAATTACGGGTGGGCCACCGAACTCATCCAACCTTTCCATGGATTTCTGGGGGTCCAAATTCCGGTCCTCATATTTGCACAGAAAGTATTTTAACCACCAAGCCATTTTTGTACCCACTCCTGGTCTTTTGTAAGCTAATTGTGAGTTTCCACTCAAGAGGCTAGAGAATCAAGGGAGGGCATACCTGTGAGGAACCATCTAGATTAGATTAGCCTAGACATGCTTATGAAGGATTACATTGATTAGGTTAATCGAAGTGGGAAAATCCACCCTGAAATTGGCAATGTGTGTTAGGGTCAGGCTCCCTGAGAGGAGGCCCCACAATACCACAGTGTGAAGCTATGAAGGTGAAGACATGGAGATCGAGACAGGAAAGCAAGCTAGAGGCATAGCGAGGGCTTGCTTGATTTAGAGGATGTGTACTACAGATGGCAAAGCTGGAGGAAGAAACCACTTAATCCCCCTGGAAGTCAGATGATTCCACCAATGGAATGATGATGCTGGACATGGAGATGCAGTATTTGGTGGTTACCCTGCTGGATTTTTCTTGTCTTGGTTTTATCATTGCTATGTTCCCACTCTTATCTTTGGACTGGGAATGTTTACTTTGTATATCTATATGCTTGAAGGATGTAAAATGTTTTTAATCATGTTGAAGCTCAGAGTTAGGACATTCCCTGAAATGTCACAAGAGACCTAGAAGTTTTAGAACTGTTAGATTCCAGACACTTTTGAAGTTGGAATGAGCATATTTTTGTGTTAGGAGGTTGCATGAACCTATGCAGACAAATAGTAGAGGACTGTGGATTAAGAATGATGTGTTTGGGGGCCAGCAACATGGCTCAGCAGGTAAAGCTGTCTATTATCAAACATGACTCCTTGAATTTGATTTTCAAGATCCACATCTTGGTCTTCTGACCTCCACACATGTACCTTGGTACTGACACAGTTATATACATATACAAACTAAAGATGTGATAAAAAAATATGCTTGATGTGTTTGGGTCAAGTTGACAAGGGGTAGAGGTGTGATCATTAATCCTGTCAAATGACAGGATCTAGGATTACTGAAGGGACTTGTGTACTAAGCTCTAAAGGACCTGAGTTCGGTTCCCAGCACCCACTTCAGGTGGCTCACAACTACCTGTAAGTCCAGCTCCAGAGGGATCTGATGCTTCTGCTCTTGGCAGGCACCTGCACTCCCATGCACAGACTCACATAGCACACATGCACATTTTTAAATTCACTACATTTCAAAATCATGCATCAATGAAACTACAGTATGTAATCACCAAGCACAAGACGACTGTGATGACTATTTTAATTTCAATAAAACCGACTTTAAGACAGAGACTACATCCAGATAGAAAAAGACAGGCTTCCTAATGACAAAAAATGTCAAATTATTCAGACTACATAATAATCTGTTGCAATATCTAATAACAGAACTTCGAACTACACATACTGAAACTGACAGCAGCGGGCATATCAGACAACTCCATAAGTATAAAGAGTACACTTATCTCTCTCAGCTACTGATAGGACAACAAGAAAAATCTTCAGTGAAGAATAAATGATCTGAGAAATATCATTTATCTTTAGAATTTACAGAACACCTCATCGCCATTAGCTTTTGCAAAATACTGTGTTAAGGATACACATTCTTTTCAAATACATGATGTGTATTTACCAAAACGGAGAATATTTTGGGTCTCAAATATTAAGTTTATATTGAAGGGAGGAAAATTACCACATGATTTTTGACCATATCAGAATCAAGTTAGAAACCAACAGCTGTAAGCTATTCTAAAACAAGCTGGTCATGTTAATCCTGTCGTACTGGAGACAGAGGCAAGTGGATCTTGTGAGGCTAGCCTGGTCTACAAGGAGAATCCAGGACAGTGAGGGCTGTTACACAAAGAAACTCTTCTCAACAGAACAAGAAAAGAGAAAACAAAACAAAAAGATATTCTAAAACAAAACACAAAAATATTCATATATTTAAGGATTTAATAACCTTCTCCTAAATAATTCACAGGTGAAAATGAAATCATAAAGGGCACTGGAGATATTGTATAGTGAGCAACGGAGATGCACTGACCCTAGAGTGTGAGACAATTAACACAGCACCTGGGAGGGAACAGAAATGTTCATCCAGGAAGCAGAAAACAGGTCTGAGGTTCTGGCCAGGGCTGACCCCTCTGGTACTAAGGTAAGAAACAGAGACCAGAGGAAGCCCTCTCTCTAGAAACCATTATGCCCCTACCAATGAGGCCTAGAGCCTAAAATTCCAACACAGTAAGAAGTGAACTCCTGGAGGCTTCATGTAAGAATGGCTCTTTTGTGAAAACACTGTCCTTTGGAAGACACCTGCAAACATATCTTTATAATCTTTTCTGAGATGAGAGGAAGCAGCATTGTAGTTTTAAAAAATGTTCATTAAAGGATGTCAGATAAGGATGAACTACACCCAGAGAAAGACCTTCTGTGTAAATAGAAAGAACATAAGACAAGATGGCTTCATGACACACGACCATGTGTGGGAAATATATTATGCTGGGGGAGGGGCTATGCCTGTTTCCACATAAAAGAAAAGCTGTGGGTTCTTTCCAAGGTGATAAAAATCAGACACGACGAAGAGAGACCTCCTGAAGACCTTAGCGACAGAGAAGTAAAGGGAGACTAACACAATCAACAAAATAGTTTTGTATACTACAGGATAAAAGAAGAGAAAGACAGCCCTAAAAAGACTCACACTCTGGGGATGCTGAGATTCTGGGACCTTCCATTCCAGCTTCACACTTGACTCTACTTCAACTCCCTCAAAGCTGATTGTTTTAGAGACTTGTTTCCAGAACTACTCACCTATTCAGCCTTTCAGAATGTCATGGTCAAGATGTCAGCTGACCAATGAACATAGCGACTGGAAGGCAAATAATGGCAGCTAGGTCTCCTCTGACGAGTCAACTTTCCTATTTCCCTTTGGGCCCCCAGATGGGAATTCTTCGCCTCAATTCAGCTGGAAGCAGACAGAAGATAATCATTATCCCAGTTCCCTATGTTGGGGTAGATGGTTCTGATTATTTTAGGAATTATAGATATGTTGTCATTTTAGAGGTACTTTACAAATGTAGATTTGGACAGGGAGGGAGCTAAAGAAGTTAAACTCAGGTACTTCTACCTTTCTTCTTTCCTATACTTCCTTCTTAGGTAAAGGGGAAGGGGGCAGAAAAGAAAAAGGGGGATATATAGAAATTATGGAAATTATTATTCATAGAAATTAAAGAAATAGACAAATAGGGATAGGTTGGCAAATGTATTTTTAAGCAAAACATTACATAGCCAGATCTAACATTGTTAGAAGTCTTTATAACTGATACGAAGCTGAAGTTGTAATCTCTTATATTGGTTCAGAATTTACTTATGCAAATTTAAGGTTTTCATTGGTATAAATGTATTATTGATATAAAACTGAGATTAATATTATTATTCCCATGTAGGCATTGTGTCCATATAACACTTTTAAGAATAAAAGGAGCTGGGCGGTGGTGGCATAGGCCTTTAATCCCAGTACCTGTGAGGCAGAAGCAGATGGATTTCTGAGTTCTAGGCCAGCCTGGTCTACAGAGTGGGTTCCCGGACAGGGCTACACAGAGAAACCCTGTCTCTAAGAACCAAAAAAAAAAAAAAAAAAAAAAAAAAAAAAAAAAATACAACAACAGAAGACCAGATAGCAAAGTTGTGGTTGTGGGTTAATTGGTTGTGGGTTAATTAAAAGTGTGTTCCTGAGTTAATGGCCAAGAGTAGTCAATGCTTAACAGTTTAGAGATGCTTTAGGTAGATAGATGGTCTTCAAATGTGTCAGAAGTACACAGAACATGACATTTATTGACATTTCTTTTTTAAAGTTCATTTGACTGGAGACCTGTCTGCTCCTGACAGCACTCCTTTCTTTAATTCAAAAAGGAAATTGAGCATCAATAGAGTTGCTTCAGTTGTGGCAAGACAGTCACCAAGCAAGAATTGCCTCATTTCATCTACAGAAAAATACTGTCCAAAAAAAAGGACACACTATGCAAAATAGTCGACTGATAATCTCTGCCAAGATAGAGTAATTAGCCCTTCAAAATTCTCCATTACCAAGTCTGTCAGATGATCCTGGGCCAGAAGGCTGAAGACTGATGTTCCAACGTTTTGGTGTATAGGCCCTGTTCAGGTGATCAGCAGTCTCTATAAATTGGCTAAGTTTTAGAAGGTATATGTTGTGTTTCTCATACTTTCAGGTAATATTAGTCATTCTTGGATTTCTGATGGGGTTGAAGACTAGTAGGCTCATAGTCAGTTCAAGCTGTTTAGCATTTAGAAAGATGATACAGATTTGAGAGGATGGTTTTCAGATGGGTTACAATTTAAAGCCAGGACTTGAGTCATGTGTAGAATTTTAAGTCTTTTAAGTTCAGATAGACAACAGAGGTACTATTTAATTGATAAAAATTGATGGACTGGGTGTTAGGTCTATCCTGTATATTATAAATTACAAAATGGTAATAATTACACTCAATTGATGTCTGAGATAAAAGAGCCTTTCAATTGGACAGAAAGGGGGAGGAGTTGTGGATACCTCTGGGCTTGTAATTTGATGCTAATTCTACTCCTCTGATGTGCTGCACAAGAGGAGTTGCCTTGTGAACCTTCTCCCCACCCTAACTTTTCAAATAAAGGCTTGAGCCTATGATTGGGCAGGAAGGAGGAGGAGGGGCTGAGAGTTTGTGGGACTAGCTATGGAGGATGAATGGAGAGGCTGCAGAGAGAAGCTCATGGCCTAGAGAAACTGCAAGTTAGATGGAATAATAGAGATGGGAATAGATTAGTGTAGTGGGAGATCAGCCCGATCTAGGCTTATAGCTTATATTGTTACTGATTGAGTTGAGATTTCTTTTACCCGGTTGGAAAAATATAGCAACAACATTTTGTTTGTTGGTTGGTTGGTTGTTTGTTTTCAGTCAGGGTTTCTCTTTGAAGCCTTGGATGTACTGAAACCCTCCCTGTTAACAGGGACTCAACCTTAATCCCATGATCCACCTGCCTTAGACTCCCAAGTTCTGGGACTAAAGATATGTGTCACCATACCTGGCAGTAAAGTTGGTTTTAATGTCATATTTAAAAAACAAAAAACAATATCCTGGAATAGCAAGATGGCACACCAGGTAAACTGGTTAGCCGTTTTAGCATGAGCACCCGACTTTCATTATTCCATGTTTTATGTATACTTTTCATATACAATCACACTGAAAATTCATAGATGGGTATTGCAGTTTCATTAAATAATACGATTTAAGGAAATTAATTACCAATGGTGAGGAAGTTATGTTGGGAAATGGAATATGGGGGCTGGAAAGATGGTTCAGAGTTTAAGAGAATTGTCTGCTCTTCTAGAGGTACTGAGTTCAATACCCAGCAGTCATATGGTGGCTCTTAACCATCTATAATGAGATCTGGTGCCCTCTTCTGGCCTGTAGGCACACATGCAGACAGAACGTTGTATAATAAATAAATCTTAAAAAAAAAAAAAAAAAGAAAGAAAAAGAAAAAGAAAAAAGAATAAGGAATTGAGTCCTAAAATGTGACTGTTCTCCTCCTCCTCCTCCTATGAAGAAAATATACACTACCATTATCCACTTTCTTCAAAAATAAGAATAAACTCCACAAGTAGATGGATTATCCAGGCAGGAATGCTGGTCACCTGAACCACCACTTAAGAGTCACATCGAGGCGGCCAGGATTCTGGGTCTATCTGAGGGAGGAGAAAGCACAGCATTTGTTGATGGTTGGAGGTGGTGGGTGTCCAAGAACTGGAACAAGGTGACGCTCTTTGCCTGTTCCGGAATAATGGAGTAACCATTTTCTCAACAGGAAGGCTATAGGTGCTGCTAGCTTATTTCAGTATTGGACACCTAGTAAGAAGCGAGGGCTACTAAACACACAGAGAGATGCGCTAAGTCTCCTATGGGTGCCTCCGCATCGCAGGCTCTTCCGTCCTGCGCTCCTCCCTCCTGCACCCACCCACCAAAGCACTCACGGATGGGGCTTAGCTGCCGCTGTGCTGGGCAGTCACAGCCAACTAGCAGGGCCCTCTGTCATCCTCCAGGTCGCCCTGACGCCCCAAACCCGAGCTTTACAGCACTGACCCTGTTCTGCTGAGGGTGCGCTAAGCATGCTCTGTGCAATTGGTGCGGGACCCAGGAACCTCCCACTAGGCCCTGAAAGCAGATTCGCTATGAAACTTGGGGCGGGCGGGGTTAAGAGAGCGTGGGGAGTGTGGGTGCGCATGACCAGTGTCCTGCGCATGCGTTGTCTCCAGGCTTCCTGTGGGCAGGAGTTTGGGAGGCGGGGCATCCGCGTCCCTTGGCTGTGCGGAGCTGGGCAGGTCGGTCCTGACTAGACTAGGAGGTGAGGAGGTGTCGCGCTCTGCCAGGCTGACACGCACCGCGATCCCTGTGTCCCTGGACATCTTCAGGAAGGAATTCGAGTTTTCAGCCTCGGGCTTGGCAGCTCGAGGACTCCTTCGACGCGAGGCTGACCTCGCAGGGCGGCCCGGGACCCCAGTTTGCGGTTTCCCGCAGACTCCCAGTTGTCGGGGTCCTGGGAGCGGCCCGGGGCACCCGGACCCGGAGCACCGCGTTCCCGGGCGAGGGGTTGTCCCGGGCCCCGTCGGGCTCGCTCCTGCTTGTCAGATCCCTGGGGTCTTTATTCTGTGTCCCGGTGGCGAGGGACAGGTAAAGGTGCCCATGACTCTCAGCAGGTGGAGGAGAAGCCTCGCCCAGGCTCAGAAGTTCGGTTCTCAAGGTAGAATGAGTTAATAGCCTATGTTCTAATAGACAAACAACAGCCCGGGGATAATGTCTTTGTGCAGTGTTTACATTTTCCTTTCATTCCATTCTTATTGCCAAACAGTCTCTTTTTGTTTATCTTTGTCTTTACGAAGTTAATTCTCTAGTGAGAAGTGAAACCACACAGTCCTTCCCTATCTTAGCGGTTGCATTTATGAAACTTGGTATTTAATATTTAAATAATCCTTACCTGTAAGGGCTGGAGAGATGGCTCAGTGATTAAGTATACTTGTTGCTTTTGATAAAGACCTGGGTTTGGTTTCCAGAGCCCACATGATGGCTCGAAACCATCTTTTTCTCCAGTTCCAGGGGAAGCCAACACCCTGTTTTGACCTCTGTGGGCACCAGGCACACATGTAGTCCATATACATACATGTGGGCAAAACATTCCTACACATAAATAAAAAATTGCTTACATATGTATTTTACTTTTTAAAAAGCTAATCTGTTCACTTAAGGTTGGAGTTAAGAACATCAATAATGGAGCTAGCTCACAGTTTATTGCTAAATGAAGAAGCATTGGCTCAGATCACAAAGGCAAAGGGACCAGTGTTCATCTTTGAATGGTTAAGATTTCTTGATAAAGTCCTAGTTGCTGCCAACAAGGTGAGTATTGCCCACTCCCCACCATAAGATTGACATAAAGAAAGATGAAAATATTGTGTTTTTTTAAATGTTATGAGTCATTCACCTCAGGAAGTGGAGGATGTCATACTATGGGAATTTCTAGCTTATCCGTCTCTTAGTCAGCAGTAAAGCCCAAACCCTGTTTACATCTGCTTGTTGCATGCGTCATATCTGTCTAGGCAGTGCAATGTGACTGGATTTAAACGTCACTGTGCTGGTGTCACTTATAATCCACTTATAATTCCAGTGCCTGGGAAGGCCTCTGCGATAAGAGATTTTTACTTTCCCCTCTACAACCTCTTTGATTCAAACTTGTTTTGTGTATTTTTTTTATTTTGTTAATATTAGATGCTTTCCTCTAGTGGGAAAATGTAAGAGTGAATCATAAAAGGTTTTCTGGAAAAGGTGAATTTTACAAACTGAATGTCACAATAGGCTGGTCCTGACCTTATCTTAGTATGTTTCTCTAGACTAATTGTTCCCTAGAAGATGCCTTTCTACTCTGTTGTCTGAAGGGAATGTGGATAATTGTCTGGGACTGAGGAATTGGGATAGGGAGACTAAAGACTTTAACATTCATGATGTAAACATTCACTTAATTCCTATTTTAGTACAGCGACCTCAGTCCACAGTTGTGTCTGATCCTTCTTGTTCAAAGATGTCCTATCTCATGTTTTTTCCAGGACGCAAGCCTCTAGCTTTCTTCTGGAATGGAAGAAAGGAGGGTAGAAAATTTTGTTTGTTTGTTGGCTTTGATTTTACTTTGTCTGACTGCTTTATTAGTTATTCCTGGCTGGCCTGGGGCTCATTATATCCCAGACTGGCCTCAAACATTCAGCTGTCTCCCTGCATTAGCTGTCTGAGTGGTGAAATGCTGGGCATGATGGGTGTACACCAGTATAGCCTCTTGGACAGTCAACTAGTAATTCCTTTTATTTCTAGGTGCAGATTTATTCTCGCCTGAAAGACCGAGAATCACTTTTAGGGTCCTGTTGGCTTTCAAGTTTTGTCCAGGTTCCTTTCCTATTGTTGTGGCCACGGATACCCTAGTGACCTTTAACTAGAATTTTCTTTTTGTCTTTTAAACCCCCTGTAACTGGGCATTTGTTGTTTCCCTTCCAAGGAAAAGTCTTTTTGGAGCTGGCACATGACTCACACTGCCTACAGCAATCATCTGGATGTGTTGTATTTGGCTCCCTTCTATCTTTACATGTGTCTTATCCTCTGCTTTAAATACTTAGCCCTCACTGTGTTTTGTTGTGAGAGTTGTCAGTCTTCCTTTTCAGTGATACTCACTCCTATGACTCCTACCACCACTTTACATAACTGCTTTGAAAAGACATCTGGGCTGGCCTGGAGCTCAGCTGCTAGAGTACTTGCCTCCACCATGCAGAAAGCCCTGGGTTTAATTCCTATCGCCACATAGAACAAGTGTATGTGGTGGCCGTTGTAATAATCCCAGCCCTGGGAAGTGGAGGAGTGAGCAAAAGTTCACAGTCATTCTCAGCTACATGGTGGATTCAAGGCTAGCAGAGATTCATTTGTGTTCTCTCTCTCTCTCTCTTTCTCTCTCTCTCTCTCTCTCTCTCTCTCTCTCTGAGTTAACACATTTACACCAATTTATTGATTTCAAACCCATCCTTTGCCAGCCCCCTAAAATCATTCCCTTCCCTTATATCATGTGGATTAGCAACTGTTAAGGGAGTTACCCACAAGCATATCTAGAATTCATTCATTTCCCATCATCTGCCTCTGCAGTGTCTCTCATCTGGGTCATTGTAGTAGGGTTTTAACTGCTCACCATGTGTCTGCCACATATATATATATATGTTGTACAGTTTGAACAGTCCAAGTGAATTGGCAGAATATTTAGAATACAACCCTTCTCTGCTCAGAACAATCACTCGGCATAAATTTAATGCTCTTCAGTGTGTCTGGAGCATCATCTGTTTATCTATTACTCCACCAGCTCCCCTAACCTTGCTGTCCTCAGATATGCGGATCTTACTTCATCTGCAAAGCCTTTCACATCTTGTTCCTGCTCCTCGGATATTTTTTTAAATAGCTGTGTAGCTCACCATTTCACCTTAGAGAGAGGTGTTTTCTCATACCACTCACATATTTATATTCTGTCCCTACCCCAGAATGTAAATTTCATGAGAATGAGGACTTTGTCTATTTTTTTTTTTGCACTGTTGCTCCCAGGGCCTCCTAGATTAGTACTTGGTATGTAGGAACTGCATCATATTTCTTAAATACATGGGTGATATTGACTAGATATTGATTATGTGTAAATCTTGGAATTATGTTGTGTTGAGTATAGGCTTTTGTAGTAGGATCTGATGATTTTCTTTCTTTCTTTTTTGATTTCTTTAGTTTCTGTTGTTATTTCTCCCTTTTCATTTCTAATTTTGTTAATTTAGATACAGTCTCTGTGCCCTCTCGTTAGTCTGCCTAAGGGTTTATCTTTTTTGTTGATTTCCTCAAAGAACCAGCTCCTAGTTTTGTTGATTCTTTGTATGATTCTTTTTGTTTCTACTTGGTTGGTTTCAGCCCTGTGTTTGATGATTTCCTGCTGTCTACTCCTCATGGGTGTATTAACTTCTTTCTGTTCGAGAGTTTTCAGGTGTGCTGTTAAGCTGCTAGTGTAAGCTTTCTCCAGTTTCTTTTTGGAGGCACTCAGAGCTATGAGTTTTCCTCTTAGCACTGCTTTCATTGTTTCCCGTAAGTTTGGGTATGTTGTGCCCTCATTTTCATTAAATTCTATAAAGTCTTTCTTTCTTTATTTATTTTGGTTTTTAGAGACAGGATTTCTCTCTGTATCCCTGGCTGTCCTAGAACGCACTCTGTAGACCAAGCTGGCCTCTAACTCAGAAATTCACCTGCATCTGCCTCCCAAATGCTGGGATTAAAGGCGTGCACTACCACTGCCCAGCTAAGTCTTTTGATTTCTTTCCTTATTCCTTCCTTGACCAAGTTTTCATTGAGTAGAGCATGGTTTAGCATCCATGTGTATGTGGGTTTTCTGTTGTTTTTGTCACTATTGAAGACCAGCCTTAATCTGTAGTGATCTGATAGGAGGCATGGGATTATGTCAGTCTTCTTTTATCTGTTGAGGTCTGTTTTGTGCCCAATTATATGATCAGTTTTGGAGAAGGTACCATGAGGTGCTGAGAAGAAGATATATTCTTTTGATTTAGGATGAAATATTCTACAGATATCTGTTAAATCCATTCAGTCCATAACTTCTGGTAGTTTCACTGTGCCTCTGGTTTAGCTTGTGTTTCCCTGATCTGTCCAATGATGAGAGTGGGATGTTGAAGTCCCCCACAATTATTGTGTGAGGTACCATGTGTGCTCTTTGCTTTAGTGAAGTTTCTTTTTTGAATGTGGGTGCCCTTACATTTGGGGCATAGATGTTCAGAATTGAGAGTTCATCTTGGTCGGTTTTTCTTTTGATGAGTATGAAATGTCCTTTTATGTCTTTTCTGATGACTTTTGGTTGAAAGTCTATCTTATTGGACATTAGAATGGCTATTCCAGCTTGTTTCCTGGGACCATTTTCTTGAAAAATTGTTCTACAGCCTTTTACTGTGAGGTAGTGATTATCTTTGACACTGAGTTGCGTTACCTGTATGCAGCAAAATGCTGGGTCCTGTTTATGTATCCAGTATGCTATTCTATGTCTTTTTACTGTGGAATTGAGTCCATTGATATTAAGAGATATTAAGGAAAAATGATTGTTGCTCCCTGTTAATTTTTATGTTATTTTTACGTTTGTGTCGTTATCTTATTTTGGGTTTGTTGAAAGAAGATTACTTTTTTGGCTTTTTTAGGGTGTAGTTTCCCTCCTTATGTTGGCGTTTTCCATCTATTATCCTTTCTAGAGCTGATTTGTGGAAAGATACTATGTAAATTTGGTTTTATCATGGAATATCTTAGTTTCTCTGTCTATGGTGATTGAGAATTTTGCTGAGTATTTTAGTCTGGGCTGGCATTTGTGTTGTCTTAGGGTCTGTATGAGATCTGCCCAGGATCTTCTAGCTTTCTTGGTCTCTGGTGAGAAGTCTGGTGTGATTCTGATAGGTCTGCCTTAATATGTTACTTGGCCTTTTTCCCTTACTGCTTTTAGTATTCGTTCTTTGTTTAGTTCCTTTGGTGTTTTGATTATTATGTGCAGGGAGGACTTTCTGATCTGGTTCAATCTGTTTGGAGTTCTGAAGGCTTCTTGAATATTCATGAGCATCTCTTTAAGTTAGGGAAGTCTTCTTCTATAATTTTGTTGGAGATATTTACTGGCCCTTTAAATTGTAAATCTTTGCTCTCTTCTATACCTATAATCCTTAGGTTTGGTCTTCTCATTTTGTCCTGGATTTCCTGAATGTTGGATTATAAGCTTTTTGCATTTTGCATTTTCTTTGACTGTTGAGTTTTCTATGGTATCTTGAGTTATCTATTGGTATCTATGGTATCTTGAGTTATCTGTTGTATCTATGGTATCTGTTGAGTTTTCTATGGTATCTTCAGCACCTGAGAGTCTTTCTTTTGTCTCTTGTATTCTGTTATTGATGTTTGCATCTATGACTCCTGATTTCTTTCCTAGGTTTTCTATCTCCAGAGTTGCCTCCCTTTGTAATTTCTTTATTGTTTCTACTTCCACTTTTAGATGCTGGATGGTTTTGTTCAGTTCCTTCACTTGTTTGTTTGTGTTTTCCTGTACTTCTTTTAGGGATTTTTGTGTTTCCTCTTTAAGGGCTTCTGCCTGTTGATCCATGATCTCTTGTATTTCTTTAAGGGAGTTGTTTATGTCCTTCTTGAAGTCATTTCCCAGAGTCATGAGCTGTTGCTTTTCCAGAGTGTTGGGCTATCCAGGACTTGATGTTGTGGTAGAACTCGGTTCAGATGATGCCATGATGCCTTGGTTTCTGTTGCAGTGTTCTTGCATTTGCCTTTTGCCATCTGATGATCTCTGGTATTTGCTGGTCTTGCTGTCTCTGACTGTGGCTTATCTGTCCTGCAAGCCTGTGTACCTGTACTCCTGGGAGACCTGTTATCTCTGTGTGCACAGGTATGTAGGCACTCGTGGGAGACCAGCTCTTTCCTAGTGGTATTTGTGTATGTAGCTCTCTAGCCCAGGATCAGATCTGGGTGCAGATGTTAATTGGAAGACTTCTATCCCAGGCTGCTTCTGGGCTCTTGTGTCCTCCAGGTTCCAGAAGGGTTCCTCTGAGCAGCAGGGTTGGTGCTTCCTGTGCTCTCAGTCCTCTACGCACTCCTGGCTGCTTAGCTATCTCCCTGCACCACCTGCATATGGTGCACTGTGGCAGAGGATGGTCCCCAGCCAGAGACAGAAACCAGAAGGCTCCTGCCTGAGGGTTCCGGCTAGGTACCTCTGAGCAGCAGTCTTGGTCCTATCTGTCCCCTCAGGCCTCTCCACACTCCTGGGTGCTTAACTACCTCCCTACACCACCTCCATATGGTGTTCTATGTCAGAGGATGATCCCCAGCTATAAACAGAACTGTTTATACTTTCTTTACACAAAATATTAATTTACAAATATTTTCTCAATAACCTGTGAGCTGACTTAAGAGAGGGTGTTTTGTTTTGTTTTGTTTTGTTTTGTTTTGTTTTGTTTCTGCCCTGTGGTTTGAGAATACGGTCTATCATGGGGGCGGTGAGTGGAGGAAGATGTGGTGGTAGTCCAGGGAACAGAGAGAAGACAGAAAAGAATGCTAGGCTGTACTTCCTTATTCTTTGTTTTTTTTAATTTTTTTATTGATATATTTTTATTTACATTTCAAATGATTTCCCCTTTTCTGGGTCCCAACTCCCCGCAAGTCCCATAAGCCCTCTTCCCTCCCCCTGTTCCTCCATCTCCCACTTCCTACTTCCCTGTTCTGGAATTCCCCTATACTCTTGCACTGAGTCTTTCCAGAACCAGGGGCCACTCCTCCATTCTTTTTGAACATCATTTAATATGTGGATTATGTCTTGGGTACTCAAAGTTTCTAGGCTAATATCCACTTATCAGTGAGTGCATACCATGATTGGTCTTTTGAGACTGGGTTACCTCACTTAGTATGATGTTCTCCAGCTCCATCATTTGTCTAAGAATTTCATGAATTCATTGTTTCTAATGGCTGAATAGTACTCCATTGTGTAAATATACCACATTTTTTTGTATCTATTCCTCAGTTGAAGGACACCTGGGTTCTTTCTAGCTTCTGGCTACTACAAATACTGGAGCATGTGTCCTTATTGTATGTTGAAGAATCCTCTGGGTATATGCCCAGGAGTGGTATAACAGGGTCCTCAGGAAGTGTCATGCCCAGTTTTCTGAGGAACCTCCAGACAGATTTCCAAAGTGGTTGCACCATCTTGCAATCCCACCAGCAGTGGAGGAGTGTTCCTCTTTCTCCACATCCTCGCCAACACCTGCTGTCTCCTGAGTTTTTGACCTTAGCCATTCTGACTGGTGTGAGGTAAAATCTCAGGGTTGTTTTGATTTGCATTTCCCTAATGATTAATGATGTTGAACATATCTTAAGGTGTTTCTCAGCCCTCCAAAGTTCTTCAAGTGAAAATTCTTTGTTTAGCTCCGTACCCCACTTTTTAATGGGGTTATTTGGTTCTCTGGGTTCTACCTTCTTGAGTTCTTTGTATATATTAGATATTAGCCCTCTGTTGGATTTAGGGTTGGTGAAGATCCTTTCCCAATCTCTTGGTTGACTTTTGGTCCTTTTGACAGTGTCCTTTGCCTTACAGAAACTTTGTAGTTTTATGAGGTCCCCTTTGTCAATTCTTGATCTTAGAGCGTAAGCTATTGGTGTTCTATTCAGGAACGTTTCCCCTGTGACCATGTCCTCAAGGGTCTTCCCCAGTTTCTTTTCTATTAGTTTCAGTGTGTCAGGTTTTATGTCGAGGTCCTTGATCCATTTGGAGTTAAGCTTGGTACAAGCAGATAAGAATGGATCGATTCGCATTCTTCTGCAGGCTGACCTCCAATTGAACCAGCACCACCAGACTATGGATCTTTAAGGTTATTTCTGCAACACTGGATGACTGGGTTTCCTCTGGCACAGATTACTGTTATGCTGCCTTCCTCTTTTGTGCCTTTGGAGCCTTGTTCAGTCTTGCCTCAAGCAATGTTATACTTAGGTTGTCAAGGTCATCCAGGTGTTCTCTGTCTGCTCTATTATGGAGCGCAGATGGTGTGGTGGGGGCCACTCCCTCTGTTGATTCTTACCTAGGACGCAGGTCCCCGGACAGACTGGCTGGCAGACAAACCACCTATGTGCTCAGTTACTTAGCGCAGGCAGACCCCTGGTGCTTTGCACCACCAGAGATCTAAAGCTCAGGGTGATACAGTACCTAGTGACCCTTTTCTGTCCAGGCAGGCAGCAAATATGGCTGCGGGGCTTCTCTCCTTCCACAGCTCTCTGGGCAGGACACAGGCCCCACGCCCGGCAGGCTGGCTGACAAATTGACTATGTGCTTAGTTCTTTGGCGCACGCAGACCCCTGGTGCTTTGCACCACCAGAGATCTAAAGCTTTCCTAATGTGGATTACATTAATTAGTTCTGGAATTTAAAACATTTATGTTAGGATTTGTTGTTCCTTAAAGAACAATGTCCATGCATTGCCTTGCCGGCAGTTTTGAAAACTGTTCATATGTTTTGTGCAGTTCTTTGGGTATTGCAGGAGAGCATCAGTTTGGTTGTGTTCCTCCATCTGTGGAATAGAGTCTGCATATAATTTACTTTCTGCCTTGTTTTTGATCCTAGTGCCTTCTGGAACTACAGAATGAAGCTGTGTTCATGTGGACTGTTGAACTAGAAAATATAGCTATCCTCTGCTTTAAGGCTTTGGAAAACTCAAATTATGGGGTATGAGTCACAGTATCTAAACTACTAGGAACAGTCATGGCTACAGCATTGATGCCTAAACAGGCAAGAGGTACTGTTGTTGGCTAACCCTGCATTGGACTATTGTAGGCATTAGAAGGCTTAGAAAATGCTTTCTTCTGGGGCTGGAGAGAAAGCTCAGAGGTTAAGAGCACTGACTGCTCTTCTGAAGGTCCGAGTTCAAATCCCAGCCACCACATGTGTCTCACAATCATTTATAATGATATAATAATAAATAAACCTTTAAAAAAAAGAAAGAAAAAATGTTTTCTTCTAAATTAGTTATGACTTATGGAGACTACTTTAAAGGCATCTAAATCATTACATACCTTTTTCACCAAACAAAAGAACTAAATGACACTCCCTGATACATTTTTTTTTGTGACAGTGGTGTACACGTTAACATGAGCATATTTTTCTCATATTTATGAAATGATTTGTATCATGTTTATAGGAGTCTGGCATCTTATGTGCTGCTATCCTTCAGTCTCTGCTATGTAGATATCATTCTTCTTTTTTATCTTTTAATCAATATAGGGCTTAGCTGAAAACAAGAGCACTTTAGGGCCTAAGGAGGTTCGCAAGTCTGCTCTGACCCTGGTTATGGGAGCTCTTGACAACCCAAACCCCATTTTAAGGTGTGCGGCAGGGGAATCCCTCAGAAGAATGGCTCAGGTGTTGGGAGAAGCATCTTTTATTGCCAGGATGGCCCAGTATAGCTTTGACAATACGTGCGTCTCTTGCCCATCTTCTCCACTAGTCTAAGGTGTCTCTTAAGCAGACCATGTTACCTAGACTGTACTTTCCACATGGCTTACAGCATGTGACATGTTTTTGTTCTTGTTGCTTTCCATAATCTCAAACTTTAATTCAGTAATTTAGTGACCTCTAGATTCTGGGAGAGATGTAATATGTTAAGAGCTTTGAAGGAGGACATGGAAGCCTTAGTCAAGACTTTGCACAGGCACCTGCAGCTGTGCCCGCCTCTCTGCCTCCTTTAATTCCGTTCACTCTGTTACTTACTCACTTCTTGGAGTAATACCTCACTTTAGGGGAGAAAAGAATAAAGTTACACTTTAAGGCTTTTAAGAATTATTGTGCATGTCAGTTATGAAGAGTGACCTCAGAGAGTCAAACAAGTGTGACTAAGGTGAGGAATGTGGCTTTTAATATTGTTACTTGAAGTTAAAAAAACAACCAAAAGGCCAAGAAATAACACAAGTCATATAAATTACCATTCTTAAGTCATATATTTTGAACAGTAAACATTAATCCACATCATAATCATTAAAAAGAAAGAATTGAAAGTAAGGATTAATGAATAAAAGCAGTTTCTGAATACTTACATTTTGAGAATACTTTTTTTTAATTGAATATCGTCTTCATATACATTGCCAGTAATAAAACCTTTCCCGATTTCCCCCCTCCCCAAAGACCCCCAACCCCTCCTCCTACCCCTCCCTCCATATATATGCCCCTCTACCCAACTCACTTTGAGAATACTTTTTTTAAAACCAGTGGTAGACCTCTTGGTTATAAGATGATGACACTGTTGGCAGGTAAAAACCCTGAAAAAGCTACTCAAGGAAAGAGGGATTTACTTCTGTCACTAATTGCGGATGATGGTCCCTCCTCCAGGAAGGGCATGGTGGCAGGACTGTGAGGCAGCTGGCTCCATGCTGCCCTTAATTAGGAAGTAGAGAGGGTTTGCTCTCAACATGATTGCTTTGCTTACTGAATAGTTGAAGTATTTCTTCTCCAAATTCTCAATACTGTTAAGTAGTTATTTTACATCAGATTTTAATACTTACTTTGAAAAACAGTGTAAAATATCTCAGTAACTTGTTAATTGCATTATGATATTTTAATGCTTTGCTAGTACTTTGTTAAAACTTTTTAAAATTAATTTCTGTATTTTCACTTCTGTATTAGCACAAGAGTATTAATTAGATGCTATATCTGTGCTATTTTGAACATTTCTGCTCAATGTTGTGTTTATGTGATGGTTATATACAGTGTCCAATGATCATTGCATACTTGACACTTTAAATTGATGAGTTTTAAAGCCAGGTGTGATGGCTCATCCCTGTAATAGCAGCGGCATTTGGAAGGCTAAGACAGGATTGCCACGAGTTTGAGGCTAGCCTGGGTAATTAATTAGCTTTACATAATAAATACATCTCAATTAAATTATTATAAAATGTATATACAATATTTAATTTTATAATTTATTATGTATATACTAGAGGCTGGAGAAATGGCCTAGCAATTAAAAGCATTTCTGTTTTTTTGGAAGACCCAAATTCAATGTCCAGAACCTACATCAAGCAGCTTACAACTTCCCGTAACTCCACCTTTGGGAATCCAGTGCCCTCCACTGCTTTCTGTGAGTATCCACACTTAATTCACACTCTCATGTCAAAAAAATAAATCTTTTACATATACATCTAAAATATATGTAGAAATTTTCCTGTTTTATAAAGAGTCTGATTGTAATTATAAGCAGCTGTGGCATATCCCAGTGATAGAATGCTTGCTTAGTGTACACAAGACCCTGGATCTAGTCCCCAGCACTTCAGAAACAAGACAAAATATAGGAAATTTCTTAAGTAAAGTAAGAAATATTTTGTGTATTCTCAGAATGCAGGTTTTTTCTTTGTGGTACTGGGGATTGAACCCAGGACTTTGTACACACTAAGCACATTCTCTGCCTCTGGGCCACACCCTCAGTCCCACAAATACTATTTATAAATTTCTTGTTCAAAGTCAGTTATAAAGACCCTTAGAGCATTAGGTTCCAGAATAGTTTCCCATTTTGCATGTGTGGTTGCTTAGACTGTTAGGAGAGGACAATGGTGATAACAATCCCTGTTGTGCCATCTTTCTCAGGTTGAAGTTCATAACTGTATGACTGGTGATTATTTTTCTTCTCTGGTAGAACCTTCAAGGACTATGAAAGTTAGCTAGTAGTGATGCAGCTTCTAGGTCCATACCAGTGTGCTGTGTTACCCTGCTCTATCACTCCAGCGTGTTGTGTCTTCAGCAGTAGGATCTGACAAGTTCTGGAGGGCAACCTGGAACACTGGCAAAAGCCTGTAATGTTCAGGGAAGGAGTGTCTATGGGACCTCAGTGGCCAGTGACTTTAGAAGTAACTCATACCTGGCATTGGGCTCTTCTTTGCCTCTAGGAGGAGCATTGTTGCCCTGTTATAGCGTAACTGCATTTTAATGCTCTGCGTGTGTTTGTTCATATATATACATATATATGTATATATATGTATACATATATATGTATCCAGTTATTCCTGGAGTAGTTTTCTAACCTTTTTTGTTTCTCGAACATTTTACATTTAAGCAAATGTAGCTGCAGTGAAACTTTAAAAGTATACACATGGAAACCATTCACAGAGGTTTAGCAATTAGCAATTAGAAGGCTAAGCATTTAGAAGGCTAATGAGGATCACAAGTTCAAGGCCATCCCAGGATGCAATAAGACTCTAACTCAAAATATATTTAAGATATTTCCATGAATATAACAATTTAGGATTCTTGATTCAGTATAGTGAATTGTTTTCTCCAACTAAAATGCAATTATGTTTTATCTTAGACTTGGTCTCTTCATTCACTTGTCCTGAGAGTGGTTTCTAGTGGCCCAATGTACCGTGGGTACTTGGAACCCACGCTGTCCCTGGTTGTTACCTTGCTGCTGACAGTTCCACCTTCACACACAGAAGTTCACCAGTGTTTGGGCAGATGCTTGGGGGCCACCATAACTACTGTTGGACCAGAGCTGCAGGGTAAGCAAATTCATCTTCAGTTAAAGGGAGTGCCTGGACAAGTACTGTTCCGCTGGTTTTCTCAATATCACCATTGTGTTGCTTGCAAAGCATTTTAATAATTATCATCTACCATACATTTTGTTTTCCAAAATGTGGCACTCAATGTTTTATATGTGCCATTTTTAAAATAATATGGATGTGATGGTTCCTATGTGCTTGGCCCAGGCAGTGGCACTATTAGTAGGTGTAGCATTGTTGGAGGGAGTCTGTCATAGTCCAATGGGCTTAAATTCCCTCAACCTAGCTGCCTGGGAGTGAGTCTTCTGCTAGCAGCCTTCAGATAAAGATGTAGAACTTTCAACTCCTCCTGTACCATGCCTGCCTGGATGCTGCCATTTTCCCACCTTGATGATACTGAACTTGTAAGTCAGACCCAATTAAATGTTGTGCCTTATAAGACTTGCCACAAGGTCATGGTGTCTGTTCACAGCAGTAAAACCCTAATTAAGACAGCAGGCAAACCAGAGCAGGTGTCAGGGTTTTACTGGCAGTTGTAGAGGGCTTAGACCTCTCTATGTAGAGCAGGCTGTCCTTGAATTTGCAGTCTCTGGATTGCTTGGATTAAAGGTATGCATCACCACTCCTGGGTAAAGCATTTTTAAAAGTCTTGAACAGAGAAAACATTTTAAATGAAAGTCTACTTGGACATCTCCTCCACCCCTCCCCCCACAAAAA
Organism: Apodemus sylvaticus; assembly: GCF_947179515.1. Lineage (NCBI taxonomy): Eukaryota > Metazoa > Chordata > Mammalia > Rodentia > Muridae > Apodemus > Apodemus sylvaticus. The sequence continues at coordinate 124,800,183 of NC_067477.1, read as the reverse complement.
ATGGAAAGGAAGTTCTTTTAGTCTGGGATGCCAAATACTGCCTCCATGAGCTTACTCTTTGATTTTACCACCCCTAACGGTGTGTTACCTGTCACTGAGGCAGCTAGTTCAGAGGAAAGGTTCATAGAAGGTTGACTGCTGCTGTACTTGGAACTGGATCTTCCTGATGGTGACTTCAACCTGAATTCAGTGAGTCATGACTGGACCCTGAATGCATACACTCAGAATTCCTGCTTCCCTTTCTGTTTATTTTATGTCTTGAGGAGGTCAACTTCAGGTCTCTGAAGAAGGAAATTGAAGAAGGCCTCAAAAAATGGAAAAATCTTCCATGCTCTTGGATTGCCATGATTAATATAGTAAACATGGCCATCTTTCCAAAAGCAATACACAGAATCAATGCAATCTCCATCAAAACCCCAACTCAGTCCTTTATAGAGTTAGAAAGAGCAATTCTCAAATTTATCTGTAATAACAAAAAACCCAGGATAGCTAAAACTATTCTCAACAATAAAAGAACTTCTGGGGGAATCAGAATCCCTTACCTCAAGCAGTACTACAGAGCAGTAGTGTTAAAATATGCATGGTATTGATACGGTGACAGTCAGGTAGATCAATGGAATAGAACTGAAGACCCAGAAATGAACCCCCACAGCTATGGTCACTTGATCTTTGACAAAGGAGCTAACGCCATCCAGTGGAATAAAGATAGCCTTTTCATCAAATGGTGCTGGTTCAACTGGAGGTCAGCATGCAGAAGAATGCAAATCGATCCATTCTTATCTCCTTGTACTAAGCTCAAGTCCAAGTGGATCAAGGACCTCCACATAAAACCAGACTCACTGAAACTAATAGAACAGAAACTGGGGAAGACCCTTGAGGACATGGGCCAAGGATAAAATATCCTGAACAGATCACCAATAGCTTATGCTCTAAGATCAAGAATTGACCAAATGGACCTCATAAAATTGCAAAGTTTCTGTAAGGCAAAGGACACTGTCAATCGGACAAAACGGCAACCAAAAAATTGGGAAATATTTTCAGAAACCTTACATACGACAGAGGGCTAATATCCAATATTTAAAAAAAAGTAAAGAAGTTAGGCTTCAGAGAGCCAAATAACCCTATTAAAATATTGGGTACAGAGCTAAACAAAGAGTTTTCACCTGAAGGATTTAGAATGGCTGAGAAGCAATCTGGAAATCAGTCTGGCGGTTCCTCCGAAAACTGGGCACCTCACTTCCAGAAGATCCTGCTATACCACTCCTGGGCATATACCCAGAGGATTCCCCACCATGTAATAAGGATACATGCTCTACTATGTTCATCACAGCCCTATTTGTAATTGCCAGATGCTGGAAAGAACCCAGGTATCCCTCAACAGAAGAGTGGATGCAAAAAATGTGGTATATCTACACAATGGAGTACTATTCAGCCATTAGAAATAATGAATTCATGAAATTCTTAGGCAAATGGATGGAACTAGAGAACATCATACTAAGTGAGGTAACCTAGACTCAAAAGGTGAATCATGATATGCACTCACTAATAAGTGGATATTAACCTAGAAACCTGGAATACCCAAAACATAATCTAAACATCAAATGAGGTACAAGAAGAAAGGAAGAGTGGCCCCTTGTTTTGGAAAGACTCAGTGAAGCAGTATTCAGCAAAACCAGAACGGGGAAGTGGGAAGGGGTGGGTGGGAGGACAGGAGGAGAGAAGGGGGCTTACGGAACTTTCTGAGAGTGGGGGAGGCTAGGAAAGGGGAAATCATTTGAAATGTAAATAAAAAATATATCGAATAAAAAAATAATGTAAAAAAAAAAAAAGAAATTTTCAACATCATTAGTCATTAGGGAAATGCAAATCAAAACAAGCCTGAGATTTCAACTCACACCAGTCAGAATGGCTTAGATTAAAAACTCAGTAGACAGCAGGCATTGGTGAGGATGTGGAGAAAGAGGAATACTCCTCCACTACTGTTGGGATTGCAAGAAGATTCAACCACTCTGGAAATCAGTCTGGTAGTTTCTCAGAAAACTGGGCATGACCCTTCAAGGGGACCCTGATATACCATTTCTGGGCATATACACAGAGGTTTCCTCAGCGTGTCATAAGGATACATGCTATATGTTCATAGCAGCTCTATTTATAATAGCCAGAAACTTGAAAGTACCCAGATATCTCTCAACAGAGCAATGGATATAGAACATGTGATATATTTACACAATGGAATTATACTCAGCAATTAAAAACAATGAATTCATGAAATTCTTAGGCAAATAGTTGGAACTGGAAAATAGGATCCTAAGTGAGGTAACCCAATCACAAAAGAACACACATGGAATAATGTGTCACTAATAAGTGGATATTAGCCCAGAAGCTCTGAATCCCAAGACACAATTCACATATCAAATGATTTCCAAGAAGAAGGAAGGAGAGGGCCCTGGTCCTGGAAAGGCTTGATGCAACAATGTAGGAGATTACCAGGACAGAGAAGTGCGAGGGGGTTGACTGGTGAATAGTGGGAGGGAAGAGGGCTTATAAGAGTTATGGGGAGGGAGGAACCGGGAAAGGGGAAATCATTAGGAATGTAAACAAAGAATGTAGAAAAATAAAAAAATATGTAATATAATTTCCTTCATTTCCTCTATAAGGTTTTATAATTAGACAAACAGTATTTAAAGTTGTCATAATGAAAGTGGAGTTGTGTTTGTTGAGTAGAGAACCACAGAATGAGAAATCCTATGGTTCTTTAGCCAAAAGACTGGTGGTTATAAAGGATAATATGATTTTTTTTAAAGTAATTCATTTCTAAGACCTAAATTTTTACCTTGCAAATACAGTTGTGTTTCAAAATCATATTTGTGGACTATATGGGTGGTTTTTTAAAAAAAAACAATCTGAATAATGATTTGAAGAAGGGTTTAGCTGGAAGATGACTACTTTCTGAGAGTCTTTTTGTGACACTAATAGCATAGTTACATTTAATGTTATCTTTTATTTTCCTGTTAGGAAATGCAGCCACCATTTCCACCATCCGATCCTCTTGCTTGGTGGATTGTGCCATCACCCAGGACCACTCTGATTCTCTGCTTCAGGCAGCTGCCATCTCTTGCCTTCAAGAGCTTCACATGTTTGCCCCACGACACGTCAATCTGTCCAGCCTTGTTCCAAGCCTTTGTGTGAGTATACAGTCATTCACCATTTTCTATCAAGAGCTTTAAATTGTCTTTGTCCAAAGACCAAACTGGACTAAAACACAAACATACTGGCTGGATTATATGTTTTAGTGTTTAAGTTTCAATAGTTATCTTCTTTTCTTTTATTTACTTTTGTTTTAAATTTTAAGAAATATTTTGATGAACTGCTTATTTCCTAGCTAAGAACTTGCAGTCTGTGGTCCCATTCTCTTAGAACTGTATTTCTTAGCACTTGATTGATGGCTTCTGAGATCTGCTGATGTCATTGCAATGTTCAATGTGTCCATTCAGCAAATATTTATGGATTGCCTGTTAGATGTAAGGTACAAGGCAGACTACTGCAGACAGTTATATAAATAAGACAAGATTAGCCTTTGTCATGAGGCTTAAGCTAAGGAGACAGTTAACAATAGCTATTTACAAAGAAGGTAAGAGCTAGGGAGGCTGTAGAACATTGGTAAAAGGTTGAGGATATTGCTCGTGATAAAGCACTTGTGTAGCGTTTAGAAGGCCCTGGCTTTGTTTCTCAACAAACAGAAAACAGAAAAGAAAAGGCATACACTTCCCATAAGGAGTATATAACACAGGGCCTATCATAAGCCAGACATTGAGAAATTAGTTTCCTGAAAAATAGTACTTAAGATGTGTTATGTAGAATAGGATTTACTGTGCAGACCAGCACAGTACCAGAGTATTCATTGGGAAAAGTAGGACGGCCTCTATATGAGAAGTATGATGTGCTTAAAGGTGTGGTTAAACCTGGAAGAGGTGAAAGTATGGACCGTGGAAAGCAAGGTGGGAAAGCAAGGATAGCTAGCCAGGGGCCAGATCATGCAGATGTTCATAGATAGTAAAACCTTGGAGTTAATTCTGTAACAAGGAACTTGAAAGGCAGGTGACATGATTAGATCTGTACTTTCTCCATTCTGTCCTCGATGCATAATGGAGACTGGATTCTTCTTTACAGTAAGCTAAGAATCTTGGTATTGTAGGAGAATGATGATAACAGTTGTTTTAGGTTGTTTGCAATTAGAATAAGGGGGAAAAGGATGGTTTTAAATGACATTTAGGAGGAAGAATTGACAGAATGAGTTGATTAGTTGGCCCTGAAGGAAAAGCAAGAAGCTGTTTTAGGTTCTGTCCTGAGCATGGTGATGGAATTTCCTGTGATTGGCATTGTTGGGCAGGGTTGGGAGGAGTGGAATACCATTATTTGGTTATAGGTGTGTGACTGATTACATGAGCCTGGAGCTCAGTTAAAAAATGAGTGGATTAAGTTAGGGGGTGGTAACTCATGTCTTTGATCCCAGCACTTGGAAGGCAGAGGGCAGGCAGATCTCTGTGAGTTCTAGGCCAGCCTGGTCTACAGTGAGTTCCAGGACAGCTGTAGCTACAGAGAGAAACTTTTTGTCATAAATCAAACCAAGCAAACATACAAAAGACTGGATTGGAGAAATTGGTTTGGTACTGTAAGTCGTTTAGATGACCAATGGGAGTAGATGAGATCAGAGAGAGTGCTGAGTGAGAAACCCACCATGGTAGATTTATAAAATAAAAGAAGACTCTCAGTGAACTGAGAGGAAGTGGGAAGGGGAACAGGAGGATAGCAGTGATATAAGAAAGACTGAAGGAAAGTAGAGGGTGTATTCACACAAGCCAAACGCAGTAGAGGAGCAGGTAGCTGTATCAAATACTGACAAGGCCTGAGGAGAGCTGCAATATGCCCTTTGACCTTTGTCACATGATTGTTCATAGTAAGAACTTGCTGGAAGAATGATGGCAGTAAGAGTCAAAGTGATTGGTTTAGAGATGGAGCACAAGTAGAAAGTCTGCATAGACGTTTTCAATGTTGGAGCTGGAACAATGGCTCAGTGGTTAAGACCATCAGCTGCTCTTCAGAGGACCCAGGTTCAATTTCCAGCACTCATGTGATGGCTAACAATTGTCTGTAACTCCAGGTCCAGGAGACCCAACATCCTTTGTGAACTCCTCAATTACTGGCTGCACATGGTACACAGAACTAAATGTAGTCAGAACACCCCTACACATAAAATAAAAATAACAAATAAAATGTTACCCTTGAGCCATTTGAACTGTATTTCCAAAGGATAAGAACGTTGTCTTATGTAACCATAGAACAGTTATTATTTGCTTTTAGTTCAGTATTGACTCCTTGCTTTTATTAAGTCTGTCACACCTTTAGTCATTGAACAGAACTTTTGACTGTCTGTAGACACTACTGTGCAAACAATGGAGTGACTATTGGTAGAAATCTCAACATAGCAGTAGACTTCTTGCAACGTCTTTATTCAGCCTACATACATTACACCTCATCATCTCTCTGATATGATTCTGGCCTGCATGACTGATGCTGGCTTCCTTAAAACTAAAGCTTGTTTGTATTCCTTTACTTATTGATATGGTGATAATAGGAAAGCTTACTAACATCATAATCTTACCTTTATTGTGTGTACAGTGAGAGTGAATACATGTGTCAAAGAGAGAGAGTTGTATACACACATAAATGATTGAATGGGGTCAGAAGACAGTCTTCGAGAGTCAGTTCTCTCTTCCCCCCCCCCCCCCCCGTGGTTCTCAGCCATTGAACTCAGAGTGTCCACCTCGATTGTCAGCTGCTTTTACCCATTCCTAAAAGGCAATACTTTTGAGGTGAGATGGTTTTGAGGTGTTTTTGTGCCTCTTAATTTTTATTATTCCTCAGTTAGCTAAAGAAATTGATCCACTTACATGGGATTTACCCAAGAAATACATAAATGCGATTAGAAATATGTTCAGAAATACATATAGGGGTGTGGAAGAAACACAAAACACAACAGTCTGCACATATCTTTGATTACATATGACTGTATCAGAAAATCCCATTTACTGTTAAACAGAAGCAAAAACAAAGGAAACAAGCTTGTCCTTTGGGCATTCTTCCCATATAGATTTGATATTGATAACTTCCTAAAAAGCAAAGTTATGTTTAATCTTACTATAAAAGAAGTGGATAAGGAGGAGGTGATAAAGAAGAAAGGGACATAGATGTGTATTTGGTGTTTTCTTTTTTTTAAGATTTATTTATTTATTATATGTAAGTACTCTGTAGCTGTCTTCAGATACCCCAGAAAGAACATCATACTCATTACAGATTAGCTACTATGTGGTTGCTGGGATTTGACCTCAGGACCTTTGGAAGAGTAGTCAGTGCTCTTAACCACTGAGCCATCTCACTAGTCCTTGTGTATTTGGTGTTTTATCCTCCAGTGACTCAACAGGCTTTCTGTTTACTAGTTGTTTCTAAAATAAAAATTTGCTCATTTTTCTAGGTGGGAGCTGCCCTAAGACCAGCCTTTTCACAAGATACGCCATCAGACATAATAGCAAAAGCTTGTCAGGTAAGAAGAAAGCAGGCTTTCTATAGCTGCCTTCTGTAAATTCCTAGAAGTCTTAGATTTTACTTAAAGGGAGAAAAATCAAATAGTTGCAAACACTATTGAAATACAGTAGTGTTCATTCCTTTTTTATAAATTTTCAAATAAAATCATTCATTCATTCATCCATCTGTTCATTCATTCAGTTGTCTGATCTGTGTGAGGCACTGCGCTCATATGTAGGGCAGGACAACTCCTAGGTGTCAGCCGTCTCCTCCACTGTGTGATTCCCACACAGGTCACCATTCTGACCGAGGGCGGGCACCTGCCAGCTGAGCCATCTCGCTGCCCCTCCTCGTCTTGTCTCCTATTTTATTCTATAGGAAATGTAAAATAGTAGGCGTTAATCACACTCCTTTTTTGTCATAGCTCAGGATTCGACTTTGGATCCTCAGCTACTATATTATGTCCAAGTGAACAGACCTGTAAACATTCTAAGGGGGGCCAAAATAAACATAAAATATAAAATTTGTGATAACAAAGGAGTGTAGCAACAGTTAGGGCACTAGACATTATTGACCATAGGTTATGAGAATTCCTGGATTCCTGGAAAGAGCTGCACATTATGGAAGTGGCATTGTACCAGCAGTCCATGAGAGGTGGTCTCGAATTGTCCCATCTGCAGGGAGAGAGCCACCCAAGCACACGTGTCCTACCCCTGTGCTAAGGGCCTTCCTCTCCCATGTCTCCCCGAGGAAGGATTCCTGCACTGAGTTCCAATCTTTTCAAAAATGGCATTCTTTGTGTGCACAGCATTGAACAGAGCTGTCTCCTCCGCAGTCTGCTGGAGAGCAGAGCCATGGCCCTCATCTTTGCTTGGGATCCATAGGCACACTGCCTGTGACTGCCCTCAGCAGTGCCCAGCATGAAGTTCTTTATTCTTGTGGTTGAATGGTTAACTCCATGTCATTGAGTTGGTGTCTCTGGTACTTCTTGCTCTTTAGGGGAATTAAGTCCTTCCACACACAGTACGGCACAGAGAGAAGAGGATCATTGCTGTAAGGGGTAGATCTTTCCTTTGTGGTTGAAGTGTTGGGGTGAAAGTCAATCCTTTGGGACACTCAGAAACAAGTATTGAAAGTAGTCATGTGCAATTTTCTGTTTGATGATGGCGTTGTGAGCACAGCACAGCACAGCACTCGGTCCTCCCACAAAGGTGCTGAGTGCTGGAATAGTGAAAGCCCCTAGAATTTCGTCTCCCAGGGAGCAGTGTGAAGGCTCCTAGTGTTGAGTTCCCTGTAACTTGCTTGTTGGTGGCACAAGTTGCTTTTTCTATAATGGTTATTGTTTCCTGGTAGCAGATTCAAATGTCTGGCCTCCTTTCCACTTGCACAAGGAAACTTAGTGTGGAACTGGTGAGACAGTGAGTTGCACATTCTTTTACTTTATAAAGGAAGAAGCAGCTTAGAAGGTTTTTGTTTGTTGGTGAGAATAACTTCACTTCAGAGGCTTCTAATCAGGGTAATCTATCTGTAGGCAGACCTGAGAAAGCTTCACCTGTAGGACACCCAGCTGTTTCTGTGAGGCTGAAAAACAGTCAGTTAAAGCCAGAGCAGAGTCACAGACACAGTGTACCTTAAATATTTCACTTGAGCCTAAAGTGCAAAATATGTACACTTGCTTGCTTGGTGTAGGGCCAAGGTCTTTTCTCTGAATCTGGTTTTGTTGACTCTTCAGTGCATTGTCTTTCTTTACACACAAATCCATAAAGCATTACTTGCATTTTCCAGGTATAAAATCCTCTTAAAAACCCACTTACATTTTTATTTCTGTATGTGTGTGTGTATATGCTCGCATACATGTGGGTGGCCACAGATGCTAAAAGAGGGTATCATTTCTCCTGGAGCTATACTAGAGTTCTGGGCAGTTGAGAGCTGCCTGACAGTGCTGCTGAGAACCAAACTCTGGGCTTCTTCAAGAGAGCAAGGGCTCCTAAGCACTGAGCCATCCCTTCAGCCCCTAGATGAATGGTTCTCAGCCTCCCTAACACTGTGGCCCTTTAATACAGTTCCTCATGTTGTGGTGACCCCAACCATAACATTATTTTCAGAGCTACTTCCTAACTAATTTTGCTGGTATGAGTCATAATGGAAAATATTTTTGGAGATAGAGGACTGTCAAAGTGGATGTGACCCACAGGTTGAGAACAGCTGCCCTAGACTCCTTAAAGGAGAGGAAGTAGTTAGGTGTTTTGCAAAGAAAGTTTAGAGCCACATTTCTGGTGTTCATGAAATTCCCTGACTTTTAGTTACATTTCAACCAAATTGCACAAACGTCCTGTATCTCCAGGATGTTTAGTTCTGTAGGAATCAACTCCTTTATTTCTTCTGACACTCTTATATTGCATGTCACTTTGAAGTTGGTATTTGCAGAACTATTTTGGTGGAGGAATTTAACTTGCCTGAAGTATGCCTTTAATAGCAATGTTTTTAAGTGCTCTTATTTTTATTAAACATAGTTTTCGGTTTTTCAAAATAAGATTTTAAGCAAATAAAGTTGTTGATGTAAGTATTTGGTCAGTTTTTAAGGTTTTAAATCTTAAAAGACCATTAGCCATCCATGATTTGAAACCCAAATACTCCAGAAACCTAGAATGGTTTTATAATCTTTTTGGTAGCAAAACCTGAGCTTACAACACTTATTTGCCCCTGAAGCTGGATGAGGTTTTAGTCTTCATTTGTCTCTGAGTGATTTCTAATGTGTTCTGTATTACAATGTCCATGTGTCCACAGTGTGTTTCACCCCCGACCCTTCCCACTGTGTTCCTCAAGTGGTTCCTTTGTCCATTTTACCCAGATGTCGTGGGCGTGAGCAGAGTTGCCAAAGCTGGCACTGCCCAGGCCTCTTCCTGGTTGGCATCCTTCTGTTGACTTCAGTGTCTGTCCTCAGTGCGTTTCCTTTATTTCCCTGGGTTTCCAATTATTTTTCTTGCTCTACTTACCCCTTCAATATACCTACTTCTTCTGTTGTTTTGGTAGAGGACTTTAAGATATTCTCTTCCTGAACAAATCTGCCTCCTAATCTTACTTTAGTTATTGCCTTCGTGTGGAAGTTTCTGGTCTTATGTGGTTACCTTCCACTTGCTCCTGGTGTCTAGAACAGAGTTTCCAGCTGTCTTGTGGATCTTTTAGTGTTACGTACAACTCACACGTGAAAGTGTTTGGAATCAAACTTATGCTGACTTGTCTCTGCTGAACTTTTCCTAGGTTTTAGCAGTACTCCTGATGGTGGTGCCACCTTCCTTCTGTTCTTCAAGGTTGGAACTCTGACTCCCCATCCCAAGTCTCAGTGTCCATGCCCGCCATACATGGTGTTTCACTCTGCAGTCTTGGAGTCCTGTCTCCAAGGTTACCTTGGCTATTATTCCCAGGTCCATCCACGTCATGCCTGTCTCCTGCAGTGCTGTAGAGACATGGAACTGAATGTGCTATTTATTGTCCTGTATACCTTTTTTTAAAGTATAAATCTAATGGCAAGGATCTTTGGCAACTCAGTACCATCATCTAATTTAGTCATGGGATTCCTCAGTTTCATCCTGTCTGACCTCAGCTTTCACGGTCTTCACTTCTTCCTCACCTCACACCCTGGTGTCTTTATAATCAAGCTCTCCTGATGTCTGAGACTCTCCTCTCCTTCCTAGATATAAGTGCGTTTATAAACTCTGTACTTATAACTTTGACTTTTCTTTTTCCCTGTTACAAAAGGTTTTCATGATAACTAATTTGATAGTTTGATAGTAAATAGAGAATTGTTGAAGAAGTTTGCAAGTAGAAAACCACTTATTTGAAATTTTTCATTAAATAGTGGAAACATAGAATCTGGACATGGTGGCACAAACTTGTAATTCCTGCACTTAGGAGATGAGTTCAGAGCCACCCTGTAGTGCATGGCAAAGGCCTGTCTCAGACAGAGTGGAAATTCAGTGCTGCTCTGTTTTCTGCAGGGGGATGGAATGAACCCTTTTATTCTCTGTGCAGGGATATGAGGAAACTCATCCCACTCTCTTCTGTTCAGTTACTCTGTACACTGTAACTTCCGCTGTTCCTACCCAGGTGTGCAGCACATGGATTGGAAGTGGCGTTGTCAGTGATCTCAATGATTTATGTCAGGTGCATAATCTACTTGTTTCCTCTCTGGACAAAGTTCAGGCTGGCAAGGGATCTTCTAGTCAAGTGTACCGAGAGAGTGCCACCACCATGGAGAAGCTGGCTGTTCTTTTTTTTTTTTTTTAATTTTTTTTATTCGATATAGTTTATTTACATTTCAAATGATTTCCCCTTTTCTAGCCCCTCCACTCCCCGAAAGTCCCGTAAGCCCCCTTCTCTTCCCCTGTCCTCCCTCCCACCCCTTCTCACTTCCCCGTTCTGGTTTTGCCGAATACTGTTTCACTGAGTCTTTCCAGAACCAGGGGCCACTCCTCCTTTCTTCTTGTATCTCGTTTGATGTGTTGATTATGTTTTGGGTATTCCAGTTTTCTAGGTTAATAACCACTTATTAGTGAGTGCATACCATGATTCACCTTTTGAGTCTGGGTTACCTCACTTAGTATGATGTTCTCTAGCTCCATCCATTTGCCTAAGAATTTCATGAATTCATTGTTTCTAATGGCTGAATAGTACTCCATTGTGTAGATATACCACATTTTTTGCATCCACTCTTCTGTTGAGGGATACCTGGGTTCTTTCCAGCATCTGGCAATTATAAATAGGGAAGCTGGCTGTTCTTAAGACATGGGCAGAGGTAAACATGGCCTCCCACAGCTCACCATTCCTCCATCTGAGCCCACTGGAGGACCCTGTGTGTGCTAAAACTGGCCCTGCATGGAAAGCCTTTCCAACCTTTGTCAGTCAGTCTTTGGCAAACTTTTATCTCATTTTGTATGGTGGCATCCACCTGTAATCACAGTGCTCGGGGCGGGGTCTGCAGCAGGAGATTGCCATGTCAGGCCCACTCTTGTGCTTCACAGCAATTTCTAAGCCAGTCAAAGCTACAAACCAAGACCTGCCTGAAAAACAGAACACAAATTCTCTGTATTGTAGAAGAGTTATTATTACTTTCAAAGGCCAGAAAAGGGATCTTCTGGAACTGTATTTTTGGGTGGTTGTGAGGCATCATGTGGTGCTGGGACCCAAACTCAGGTCCTTTAGCTTCTGAGCATCTCTGCAGCCCCTCAGCCATTCCTCTCTGTTCCTGTGGTTCTGGTGGTTAGGACCACTGAACAGCAATGCTGCCTCAGCATGTGTAATAGTCAGTTGAGATAAAGGATACTGGGCTTCAGGCTAGGGACTTAGACACATTCCTCCAGAGAAAGAAATTATGGTGTATCGATGAAGTACCATAAGAATTAATTTTCTCTCCAGGTTTTAGACTATAGATCCAGCTATCTTGCAAATAAAATATCCCTGGGATCCTGCACTTCACTCTGTTATTTTGGCAAAATAATGATTTTTGCTTATTTTAGTAAAATGTTTGCTTTTATTTATTAAATTTAGTCTTTTAAAATTAATGCAAACATGGAAAAGTTACTATTTAGTGGATTTTATTTTTTATTTTTATGAAAATAAGCCCCTAACAATTGTTCTTCAATCTCAGCTCTTCTTTAACTAGTTGTCCCAGGTGTGTGTAGCAGTGTGTGTTCTGATGACCATGAAGATCCTTTTTATAGTGTGCATTAATTCTTTTGTAGTCGGGGGTAATGTGTTTTATTGTTTGCCAATTTGTACCTCAGGCTTAGTTTTTCTTGCTGACTAGGAGATGTTAAACCACTTCTTTTATCACTTTATCACTGTTTTTTTTTTAATATCGCCTTCATTTATATTGCCAATGGTAAAATCTTTTCCCATTCCCCCCTCCCCAAAGACCCCCAACCCCTCCTTCCCCCCCATATATGCCCCTCCACCCAACCCACTCTTACCTTCTCCCCCTCCCCCCTGCTTGGTTTCCCGTTCTTCGGGCCTCTATTGAGCCTTTAACTGACCAAGGACTACTCCTCCCACTGATGCCCAATTTGGCCTTCCTCTGCCACATTTTTGGCTGGAACCATGTGTATCCCTTGGTTGATGGTTCAGTCCCTGGGAGTCTTGGGGCATCTGGGTGGCCGAAGTCATTGTTCTTCACATGGGTCTATAAACCCTTCTGCCCCTCCGGACCACCCTCCAGCTCCTCCTTTGGAGACCCCACGCTCAGTCCAATAGTTGGTTGCTAGTTTCTGCTTCTGTATTTGTAAGGCTCTGGCAAGGCTACTGCCCACCACCTAGTGTCCTGGAGCCGCTCTGCTCTGGGACTCACTACCCAGCAACCTCCAGATCGCCACCCCCCCTTCCACCTCTTCTACCCTTCCCCTTTTACCTTCTACCCTTTCCATTGGATGTGGTAGACCTGTGCCACATCTGGCACAGAGAGGGTCCTACTTCCTGATTCTCTCTAGAGAACTGACAGGAGCAGGGCATTCAAGAATTGGCAGGAGCAGGTCATTTGAGATCTGGCAGCAGCAGGGCATTTAAACAGGTAGAAGCAGGGCATTCAAAAACCAGCATCAACAGGGCATTCAAGATCTGTTATCAGCAGATGATTTGAGAGCGAGCAGCCTACAGGGCATTCGACTCTTGCCAAGTCTGCCAGACAGGAGACCCCATCACCTGATACTTCCTGGAGAACCAGGTTTTTGCAGGGCATCGGACATAAAGAGAAGCCCAGGAGTACAGAAACACAGGCCTGCAGGTCAGAGAAAATAGAGACAGCAAGACCAGCTAACACCAGAGATAGCGAGATGGCCAAAGGCGAATGCAAGATCATTATCAACAGAAGCAAAGACAACATGGCACCATCAGAACCCAGTTCTCCCACAACAGCAAATCCTGCATATTCCATCACATCAGAAAAGCAATAACTAGATTTAAAATCATATCTCATATCGCTGATGGAGGACTTCAAGAAGGATATAAATAACTCCCTTAAAGAAATACAAGAGAACTTAAGTCAACAGGTAGAAGCACAAAAATCCCTTAAAGAATATGGATCAAAAGGTAGAAGCCGTTAAAGAAGAAACACAAAAATCTCTTAAAGAAATACAGGAGAACATGGGTCAACAGATTGAAGCCCTTAAAGAGGCAATCCAAAAATCCCATAGGGAATTATGGGAGAACATGGGTCAACATGCAGAAACCCTTAAAGAGGAATCACAAAAATCCCTAAAAGAAACAAAGGAGAACATGGGTCAACAGGTAGAAGGCCTTAAAGAGAAAACACAAAAATTCCTTAAAGAATTTCTGGAAAAAAACAAACAGGTGAAGGAACTGAAATAAACAAAACTATGCAGGATCTAAAACTATAAATAGAATCAATAAATTGCAAAGTTAGACATCTCTGAAGATAGAAAACCTTGGAAAGAATTCAGGAGTCATAGATGCAAGCATCAACAACAGAATACAAGAGATAGAAGAAAGAATATCGGATGCTGAAGATTCCATAGAAAACATTGACTCAACAGTCAAAGAAAATGCAAAATGCAAAAAGCTTGTAACCCAAAACATCCAGGAAATCCAGGACACAATAAGAAGACCAAACCTAAGGATTACAGGAATACAACAAAGCGAGGATTTACATGTTTTTTTTTAATTTATTGATATATTTATTTACATTTCAAATGATTTCCCCTTTTCTGGACCCCCACTCCCCGAAAGTCCCATCAGTCCCCTTCGCTCCCCCTGTTTTCACACCCAACCATTCCCACTTCCCTGTTCTGATTTTGCTCTATACTGCTTCATTGAGTCTTTTCAGAACAAGGGGCCACTCCCCTGTTCTTCTTGTACCTCATTTGATGTGTGGATTATGTTTTGTTGTATTCCAGTTTTCTAGGTTAATATCCACTTATTGGTGAGTGCATACCATGATTCATCTTTTGAGTCTGGGTTACCTCACTTAGTATGATGTTCTCCACCTCTATCCATTTGCCTAATAATTTCATGAATTCATTGTTTCTAATGGCTGAATAGTACTCCATTGTGTAGATATACCACTTTTTTTGCATCCACTCTTCTGTTGAGGGATACCTGGGTTCTTTCCAACTTCTGGCAATTATAAATAGGGCTGCTATGAACATAGTGGAACATGTATCCTTATTACATGCTGGGGAATCTTTTGGGTATATGCCCAGGAGTGGTATAGCAGGATCTTCTGGAAGTGAGGTGCCCAGTTTTCGGAGGAACCGCCAGACTGATTTCCACAGTGGAGGAGTGTTCCTCTTTCTCCACATCCTCGCCAACACCAGCTATCTCCTGAATTTTTAATCTTAGCCATTCTGACTGGTGTAAGGTGAAATCTCAGGGTTGTTTTGATTTGCATTTCCCTAATGACTAATGAAGTTGAGCATTTTTTAAGATGTTTCTCCGCCATCCGAAGTTCTTCAGGTGAGAATTCTTTGTTTAACTCTGTACCCCATTTTTTAATAGGGTGGTTTGGTTTTCTGGAGTCTAACTTCTTGAGTTCTTTATATATATTGGATATTAGCCCTCTATCTGATGTAGGATTGGTGAAGATCTTTTCCCAATTTGTTGGTTGCCGATTTGTCCTATTGATGGTGTCCTTTGACTTACAGAAACTTTGTAATTTTATGAGGTCCCATTTGTCAATTCTTGATCTTAGAGAATATGCTATTGGTGTTCTGTTCAGAATCTTTCTCCCTGTACCGATGTCCTCAAGGGTCTTCCCCAGTTTCTTTTCTATTAGCTTCAGAGTATCTGTCTTTATGTGGAGGTCCTTGATCCCATTTGGATTTGAGCTTAGTACAAGGAGACAAGGATGGATCAATTCGCATTCTTCTGCATGCTGACCTCCAGTTGAACCAGCACCATGTGTTGAAAAGGCTATCTTTTTTCCATTGGATGTTTTCAGCCCCTTTGTCGAGGATCAAGTGGTCATAGGTGTGTGGGTTCATTTCTGGGTCTTCAATCCTATTCCATTGATCTGCTTGCCTGATATTGTACCAATACCATGCAGTTTTTAACACTATTGCTCTGTAGTATTGCTTGAGGTCAGGGATACTGATTCCCCCCAGAATTTCTTTTGTTGCTGAGAATAGTTTTAGCTATCCTGGGTTTTTTGTTATTCCAGATGAATTTGATAATTGCTCTTTCTAACTCTGTGAAGAATTGAGTTGGGATTTTGATGGGTATTGCATTGAATCTGTATATTGCTTTTGGCAAAATGGCCATTTTAACTATATTGATTCTGCCGATCCATGAGCATGGGAGGTTTTCCCATTTTTTTGAGGTCTTCTTCCATTTCCTTCTTCAGGGTCTTGAAGTTCTTGTCATACAGATCTTTCCATGTTTGGTAAGAGTCACCCCAAGATACTTTATACTGTTTGTGGCTATTGTGAAGGGGGTCATTTCCCTAATTTCTTTCTCAGCCTGCTTATCCTTTGAGTATAGGAAGGCCACTGATTTGCTTGAGTTGATTTTATAACCTGCCATTTTGCTGAAGTTGTTTATCAGCTGTAGGAGTTCTCTAGTGGAGTTTTTTGGGTCACTTAGGTAGACTATCATGTCATCTGCAAATAATGATAGTTTGACTTCTTCCTTTCCAATTTGTATCCCGTTGACCTCCTTATGTTGTCGAATTGCCCAAGCTAGTAACTTAAGGATTTACATCTTAAAGAGCCAATAAATATTTTCTTTTTTTTTTTGTTTTTTGTTTTGTTTTGTTTTTTGTTGTTGTTTTTTGTTTTTTGTTTTTTCTAATATTTTTATTTTCTATATTCTTTATTTACATTCCAAATGATTTCCCCTTTCCCAGATCCCCCTCCCCATATGTCCCATAAGCCTTCTTCTCTCCATCCCTTCTCCAATCACCTCCTTCCTTTTTCTCTGTCCTTATATTCCTCTCCAATGCTAGATCAATCCTTTCCAGGATCAGGACCCTCTCCATACTTCTTCATGGGAGTCATTTGTTATGCGATTTGTGCCTTGGGTTCAGAGCTTCTGGGCTAATTAATATCCACTTATCAGAGATTACATTCCATGTGTATTCTTTTGTGATTGGGTTACCTCACTTAGGATGATATTTTCCAGATCAAACCATGTGCCTAAAAATTTTGTGAATTCATTGTTTCTAATTGCTGAGCAGTATTCCATTGTGTAAATATACCACATTTTCTGTATCCATTCCTCCACTGAGGGACATCTGGGTTCTTTCCAGCTTCTGGCTATTATAAATAAGGCTGCTATAAACATAATGGAGCATGTGTCTTTATTGCATGCCGGGGAATCCTTTGGGTATATGCCAAGGAGAGGTATATCAGGGTCCTCCAGAAGTGTCATGTCCAGTTTCCTGAGGAACCTCCAGACTGATTTCCAAAGTGGTTGTACCATCTTACAGCCCCACCAGCAGTGTAGGAGTGGTCCTCTTTTTCCACATCCTGCTGTCTCCTGAGTTTTTGATCTTAGCCATTCTGACTGCTGTAAGGTGAAATCTCAGGGTCGTTTTGATTTGCATTTCCCTAATGACTAATGATGTTGAGCACTTTTTAAGGTGCTTCCTGGCCATCTGAATTTCTTCAGGTGAAAATTCTTTGTTTATATCTGTACCCCATTTTTTAATAGGGTTATTTGTTTCCCTGGGGTCTAACTTCTTGAGTTCTTTGTATATATTGGATATTAGCCTTCTATCAGATGTAGGGTTGGTGAATATCCTTTCCTAATTTGATGGTTGCCATTCTGTCCTTTTAACAATGTCCTTTGCCTTACAGAAACTTTGTAATTTTATGAGGTCCCATTTGTCAATTCTTGATCTTAGAGCATAAGCTATTGGTGTTCTGTTCAGGAACTTTTCCCCTGTGCCCATGTCCTCAAGGGAGAGATGCTCATGAATATACAAGAAGCCTAAAGAACTCCAAACAGACTGGACCAGAACAGAAATACACATACTAGTCAAAACCCCAAATGTACTAAATAAAGAATATTAAAAGCAGTAAGAGAAAAAGGCCAAGTAGCATATAAAGGAAGAAGTGTTAGAATTACACCAGACTTCTCACCTGAGACTATGAAAGCTAGAAGATTCTGGGCTGATCTCATGCAGACTCTAAGAGAACACAAATGCCAGACAAGATTACTATACCCAGAAAACTCTCAATCATCATAGATGGAGAAACCAAGATATTCCATGATAAAACCAAATTTACACAATATCTTTCCACAAACCCAGCCCTACAAAGGATACTAGGTGGAAAACACCAATACAAGGAGGGAAACTACACCCTGGATAGAGCAAGATAGTAACCTTCTTTCATCAA
Organism: Apodemus sylvaticus; assembly: GCF_947179515.1. Classification (NCBI taxonomy): domain Eukaryota; kingdom Metazoa; phylum Chordata; class Mammalia; order Rodentia; family Muridae; genus Apodemus; species Apodemus sylvaticus. The sequence continues at coordinate 124,782,256 of NC_067477.1, read as the reverse complement.
ACCCAATAGAAGATAACCACTCAAATATAAAAATAACATCAAAAATAACAGGGAGTAATAATCACTATTCCTTAATATCTCTTAACATCAATGGACTCGATTCCCAAATAAAAAGACAAAGGCTAACAGACTGGATATGTAAACAGGACCCTCCATTTTGCTGCATACAGGAAGCACACCTCAGTGTCAAAGACAAACACTACCTCAGAGTAAAAGGCTGGAAAACAATTTTACAAGCAAATGGTCTTATCAAACAAGCCGGAGTAGCCACTCTAATATAGGATAAAATTGAGTTTCAACCTGAAGTCATCAAAAGAGACATGGAAGGACACTTCTTACTGGTCAAAGGAAAATTCTGAACATCTATGCTCCAAATGTAAGGGAAATCTCATTCATAAAAGAAGCTTTACAATGTCCTTTACCTTAAAGAAACTTTGTAATTTTATGAGGTCCCATTTGCCAATTCTTGATCTTAGGGCATAAGCTATTGGTGTTCAGTTCAGGAAATTTTCCCGTGTCCATGTCCTCAAGGGGTTTCCCCACTTTCTTTTCTATTAGTTTCAGTGTGTCTGGTTTTACGTGGAGGTCCTTGATCCACTTGGAGTTAAACTTAGTACAAGGAGATAAGAATTGATCAATTCCTATTCTTCTGCATGCTCACCTCCAGTTGACCCAGCACCATGGGTTAAAAAGGCTATCTTTTTTCCACTGGATGCTTTCGGCTCCTTTGTCGAAGATCAAGTGACCATAGGTGTGTGGATTCATTTCTGTGTCTTCAATTCTATTCCATTGGTCCACTTGTCTGTCACTGTGCCAATACCATGCAGTTTTTAACACTATTGCTCTGTAGTATTGCTTGAAGTCAGGGATACTGATTCCCCCAGAATTTCTTTTGTTGTTGAGAATAGTTTTAGCTATCCTGGGTTTTTTGTTATTCCAGATGAATTTGAGAATTGCTTTTTCTAACTTTGTGAAGAACTGAGTTGGGGTTTTGATGGGGATTGCGTTGAATCTGTAGATCGCTTTTGGCAAGATGGCCATTTTAACTATATTAATCCTGCCAATCCACGAGCATGGCAGATTTTTTCCATTTTCTGAGGTCTTCTTCGATTTCCTTCTTCAGAGACCTGAAGTTCTTGTCGTATACATCTTTCACTTGTTTGGTTAGAGTCAGACCAAGATACTTTATATTGTTTGTGGCTATTGTGAAGGGTGTCATTTCCCTAACTTCTTTCTCAGCCTGCTTATGCTTTGAGTATAGGAAGGCAACTGATTTGCTTGAGTTGATTTTATAACCAGCCACTTTGCTGAAGTTGTTTATCAGCTGTAGTTCTCTGGTGGAGGTTTTCGGGTCACTTATGTAGACTATCATGTCATCTGCAAATAGTGATAATTTGACTTCTTCCTTTCCAATTTGTATCCCCTTGACATCTTTATGTTGTCTAATTGCTCTAGCTAGAACTTCAAGTACTATATTGAAAAGATATGGAGAGAGAGGACAGCCTTGTCTAGTCCCTGATTTTAGTGGGATTGCTTCAAGTTTCTCTCCATTTAGTTTGATGTTGGCTACCAGTTTCCTGTATATTGCTTTAGCAATGTTTACGTATGGGCCTTGAATTCCTGTTCTTTCCAAGACTTTTAGCATGAAAGGATGCTGAATTTTGTCAAATGGTTTTTCTGCATCTAATGAGATGATCATGTGGTTTTTTTCTTTGAGTTTGTTTATGTAGTAGAGCACATTGATGGATTTCATTATATTGAACCATCCCTGCATCCCTGGGATGAAGCCTACTAGATCATGGTGGATGATCGTTTTGATGTGTTCTTGGATTCGGTTGGCAAGAATTTTATTAAGTATTTTTGCATCAATATTCATAAGGGAAATTGGCCTGAAGTTCTCTTTCTTTGTTGGATCTTTGTGTGGTTTTGGTATCAGCATAATTGTGGCTTCATAGAACGAGTTGGGTAGAGTTCCTTCTATTTCTATTTTATGGAATAGTTTGAAGAGTATTGGTGTTAGGTCTTCTATGAAGGTCTGATAGAATTCTGCACTGAAGCCATCTGGTCCCGTGATTTTTTTGGTTATGAGACTTTCTATCGCCCTTTTTATTTCTTCAGGTGTTATGGGACTGTTTAGATGATCTATTTGATCCTGATTTAGTTTTTTTTATATTTTATTTTATTTTATTTTTATTTACATTGCAAATGGTTTCCCCTTTTCTGGGTCCCCACTCCCAGCAAGTCCCATAAGCCCTCTTCCGTCCCCCTATTCTTCCATCCACCCCTTCCCTCTTCCCTGTTCTGGAATTCCCCTATATTCTTGCACTAGTCTTTCCAGAACCAGGGGCCACTCCTCCATTCTTTTTGGACATCATTTAATTTGTGGATTATGTCCTGGGTATTCAAAGTTTCTAGGCTAATATCCACTTATCAGTGAGTGCATACCATGATTGATCTTTTGAGACTGGGTTACCTCACTTAGTATGATATTCTCCAGCTCCATCCATTTGTCTAAGAATTTCATGAATTCGTTGTTTCTAATCGCTGAATAGTACTCCATTGTGTAAATATACCACATTTTTTGTATCCATTCCTCCGTTGAAGGACACCTAGGTTCTTTCCAGCTTCTGGCTACTACAAATAGGGCTGCTATGAACATAGTTGAGCATGTGTCCTTATTGCATGCTGAAGAATCCTCTGGATATATGCCCAGTAGTGGTATAACAGGGTCCTCAGGGAGTGACATGCCCAGTTTTCTGAGGAACCACCAGACTGATTTCCAAAGTGGTTGCACCATCTTGCAATCCCACCAGCAGTGGAGGAGTGTTCCTCTTTCTCCACATCCTCGCCAACACCTGCTGTCTCCTGAGTTTTTGACCTTAGCCATTCTGAATGGTGTGAGGTGAAATCTCAGGGTTGTTTTGATTTGCATTTCCCTAATGATTAATGATGCTGAACATTTCTTAAGGTGTTTCTCAGCTCTCCGAAGTTCTTCATGTGAAAATTCTTTGTTTAGCTCCATACCCCACATTTTAATGGGGTTATTTGGTTCTCTGGGTTCTACTTTCTTGAGTTCTTTGTATATATTAGAAATTAGCCCTCTGTCGGATTTAGGGTTAGTGAAGATCCTTTCCCACTCTGTTGGTTGACGTTTTGTCCTTTTGACGGTGTCCTTTGCCTTACAGAAACTTTGTAGTTTTATGAGGTCCCATTTGTCAATTCTTGATCTTAGAGCATAAGCTATTGGTGTTCTACTCAGGAACTTTTCCCCTGTGCCCATGTCCTCCAGGGTCTTTCCCAGTTTCTTTTCGAATAGTTTCAGTGTGTCAGGTTTTATGTGGAGGTCCTTGATCCATTTGGAGTTGAGCTTGGTACAAGGAGATAAGAATGGATCGATGCGCATTCTTCTACATGCTGACCTCCAATTGAACCAGCACCATTTGTTGAAAAGAGTATCTTTTTTCCACTGGATGCTTTTAGCTCCTTTGTCGAAGACCAAGTGACCATAGGTGTGTTGGTTCATTTCTGGGTCTTCAATCCTATTCCATTGATCTGCTTGCCTGATATTGTACCAATACCATGCAGTTTTTATCACTATTGCTCTGTAGTAGAGTTTAAAGTCTGGGATATTGAATCCCCCTGAAGTTCTTTTACTGTTGAGAATAGTTTTAGCCATCCTGGGTTTTTTGTTATTCCAGATGAATTTTTGAGAATTTCTCTTTCTAGCTCTATGAAGAACTGGGTTGGGATTTTTATGGGAATAGCATTGAATCTGTAGATTGCCTTTGGCAAGATGGCCATTTTAACGATATTAATCCTGCCAATCCACAAGCATGGAAGGTTTTTCCATTTTCTGAGATCTTCTTCGATTTCCTTCTTCAGAGATCTGAAGTTCTTGTCATATAGGTCTTTCACTTGTTTGGTTAGAGTCATCCCAAGATTCTTTATGCTGTTTGTAGCTATTGTGAAGGGGGTCATTTCCCTAATTTCTTTTTCAGTCTGCTTATCCTTTGAATATATAAAGGCTACTGATTTGCTTACGTTGATTTTGTAGCCAGCCACTTTGCTGAAGTTGCTTATCAGCTGTAGGAGTTCTCTAGTAGAGTTTTTAGGGTCACTTAAGTATATGATCATATCATCTGCAAGTAGTGATAGTTTGACTTCTTCCTTTCCAATTTGTATCCCTTTGACTTCCTTCTGTTGTCTAATTGCTCTAGCTAGGACTTCAAGAACTATATTGAATAGATATGGAGAGATGGGGCAGCCTTGTGTAGTCCCTGATTTTAGTGGGATTGCTTCAAGTTTCTCTCCATTTAGTTTGATGTTGGCTACCGGTTTGCTATATATTGCTTTTACTATGTTTAGATATGGGCCTTGAATTCCTGTCCTTTCCAAGACTTTTAGCATGAAAGGATGCTGAATTTTGTCATATGCTTTTTCAACATCTAATGAAATGATCATGTGTTTTTTTTTCATTGAGTTTGTTTATGTAGTGGGTAGCATTTATGGATTTCCTTATATTGAACCATCCCTGCATCCCTGGGATGAAGCCTACTTGATCATGGTGAATGATCGTTTTGATGTGTTCTTGGATTCGTTGGGCAAGAATTTTATTTAGTATTTTTGCATCAATATTCATAAGGGAAATTGGCCTGAAATTATCTCTTTCTGAGTTGGATCTTTGTGTGGTTTTGGTATCAGCGTAATAGTGGCTTCGAAGGAGGAGTTGGGTAGTGTTCCTTCTGTTTCTGTTTGGTGGAAAAGTTTGAAGAGTATTGGTGTTAAGTCTTCTTTGAAGGTGTGATAGAATTCTGCACTGAAACCATCTGGTCCTGTGCTTTTTTTTGGTTGGAAGCCTATCTATGACCCCTTCTCTTTCTTTAGGGGTTATGGGTCTGTTTAGATTGTCTATTTGATCCTGGTTTAATTTTGGTAATTGGTATCTGTCTAAGAAAATGTCCATTTCCTCCAGATTCTCCAGTTGTGTTGAGTACAGGTTTTTGTAGTAGGATCTGATGATTTTTTGAATTTCCTCGGTTTCTACTGTAATATCTCCGTTTTCATTTCTAATTTTGTTAATTTGGATACTTTCTCTGTGCCCTTTGGTTAGTCTGACTAAGGGTTTATCTATCTTGTTGATTTTTTCAAAGAACCAGCTTTTGGTCTTGTTGATTCTTTGTATGGTTCTGTTGGTTTCTACTTGATTGATTTCAGCCCTGAGTTTGATGATTTCCTGTCTTCTCCTCCTCCTGGGTGAATTAGCTTCTTCTTGTTCCAGGGTTTTCAGTTGTTCCATTAATCATCTAGTGTAAGCTCTCTCAAATTTCTTTTTGGAGGCACTCAAAGCTATGAGTTTTCCTCTTAGCACTGATTTCATTGTGTCCCATAGATTTGTGTATGTTGTGCCTTCATTTTCATTAAATTCTAAGAAATCTTTGATTTCTTTCTTTATTTCTTCCTTGACTAAGGTATCATTGAGTAGAGTATTGTTCAGTTTCCATGTGTATGTGGGCTTTCTGTTGTTTTTGCTGTTACTAAAGACGACTTTTACTCCATAGTGATCTGATAGGAGGCATGGGATTATTTCAGGCTTCTTATATTTGTTGAGGTCTGTCTTGTGACCAACTATATGATCTGTTTTGGAGAAGGTACCATGAGGTGCTGAGAAAAAAGTATATTCTTTTGCTTTGGGATTAAAAAGTTATATATATATATATATTTATATCTGTTAACTCCAATTGGTTCAAAGCTTCAATTAGTTTCATTGTCTCCCTGTTTAGTTTCTCTTTTCCTGATCGGTCCATTGATGAAAGTGGAGTGTTGAAGTCACCCACAATTATTGTGTTAGGTGCAATGTGTACTTTGAGCTTTAGTAAAGTTTCTTTTATGAATGAGGGCGCCCTTGTATTTGGTGCATAGATGTTCAGGATTGAGAGTTTTTCTTGTTGGATTTTTCCTCTGACCAGCAAGTAGTGACCTTCCATGTCTCTTTTGATGGCATTAGGTTGAAAGTCAATTTTATCTGAAATTAGAATGGCAACTCCCGGCTTGTTTCCTGGGACCATTTGCTTGTAGAATTGTCTTCCAGCCTTTTACTCTAAGGCTGAGGTGTGTTTCCTGTATGCAGCAAAATGTAGGGTCCTGTTTTTATGAAACCAGTCTGTTAGTCTGTCTTTTTATTGGGGAATTGAGTCCATTGATGTTAAGAGATATCAAAGGGTAGTGGTTATTGCTTCCTAACATTTTTGATTTTAATTTTATATGTGTGTGGTTATCCTCTTTGGGTTTGATGAAAGAAGCTTAATATCCTGCTCTTTCCAGGGTATAGTTTCCCTCGTTGTAATGGTGCTTTCCCCCTATTATCCTTTGTAGGGCTGGGTTTGTAGAAAGATATTGTGTAAATTTGGTTTTGTCATGGAATATCTTGGTTTCTCCATCTATAGTAATTGAGAGTTTCACTTGGTATAGTAGTCTCGGCTGGCATCTGTGTTCTCTTAGAGTCTGCATGAGCTCCACCCAGGATCTTCTTGCTTTCGTGGTCTCTGGTGAGAAATCTGGTGTAATTCTGATAGGTCTTCCTTTATATGTTACTTGCCCTTTTTCTCTTACTGCCCTAAGTATTCTTTCTTTGTTTAGTACATTTGGGGTTTTGATTATTATGTGACTGGAGGTATTTCTGTTCTGGTCCAGTCTGTTTGGAGTTCTGTAGGCTTCTTGTATATTCATGGGCATCTCTCTCTTTAGGTTAGGGAAGTTTTCTTCCATAATTTTGTTGAAGATATTTGCTGGCCCTTTAAGTTGTAAATCTTCACTCTCATCAATACCTATAATCCTTAGATTTGGCTTTCTCATTGTGTCCTGGATTTCCTGGATATTTTGGGTTACAAGCTTTTTGCATTTTGCATTTTCTTTAACTGTTGAGTCCATGGTTTCTATGGTATCTTCAGCATCTGAGATTCTTTCTTCTATCTCTTGTATTCTGTTGTTGTATTTGCGTCTATGGTCCCTGATTTCTTCCCAAGGTTTTCTATCTCCAAAGTTGTCTCCCTTTGTGTTTTCTTAGTTGTTTCTACTTCTGTTTTCAGATCCTGGAAATTTTTGCTCAGTTCTGTCATTTGCTTGTCTGTGTTTTCCTCTAATTCTTTAAGTGATTTTTGTGTTTCCTCTTTCATGACTTCTGCCTGTTGATCTAGGTTCTCCTGTATTTCTTTAAGTGATTTTTTGGTTTCCTCCTTATTGGCTTTTGCATTCTCCTGAATTTCTTTCAATGATTTTTGTGTTTCCCTTGTAAGGGCTTCTAATTTTTGATCCATTTTCTCCTGAATTTCTTTAAGTATGTCCTTCATGTGTTCCTGTACTAGCATCAAGACCAGTGATTTTAAATCCAAATCTTGTTTTTCTGGTGTGTTGTGGTATCCAGGAGTTGCTAATGTTGGAGAATTGGGTTCAGATGCTGCCATAATGCCTTGGTTTCTGTTAGTAACGTTCCTATGTTTGCCTTTAGCCATCTGGTTCTCCCAGGGGTTACATGGGGTCTTATTGTCACTGGCTGGTGCTTCAACCTACTGTGGATCTTTAAGATTATCTCTGCACCACTGGATGACTGGGTTTCTTCTGGCACAGATTGCTTCCTCTTTTGTGCCTGTGGAACCCTTCTCAGTCTTGCCTCAAGCAATGCTATACTTAGGTTGTCAAGGTCAACCAGGTGTTCTTTGTCTGCTCTATTATGGAGGGAAGAAGTTGTCCTGGGGGTCACTCCCTCTGTTGATTCTCACATAGGACACAGGTCCTGCGATGGACTGGCTTGTAGATGAACCGCCTATGTGCTCAGTTCCTGAGTGCAGGCAGACCCCTGGTGGTTTGTACCACCAGAAATCTAAAGCTCAGGATGTTACAGTACCTAGTGATCCTTTTGTGTCCCTGCAGGCAGCGAGTATAAGGGGCTTCTCTCCTTCCACGGCTCCCTGGGCAGGATACAGGCCCTGAGCCCAGCGGGCTGGCAGACAAAAGCTGCCTATGTGCTCAGTTCCTGAGTGCAGGCAGATCCCTGGCGATTTGCACCACCAGAAATCTAAAGCTCAGGGTGTTACAGTACCTAGTGATCCTTTTGTGTCCCTCCTGATTTAGTTTTGGTGTCAGATATCTGTCTAGGAAACTGTCCATTTCCCCCAGATTCTCCAGTTGTGTTGAGTATAGGCTTTTGTAGTAGGATCTAATGATTTTTTGAATTTCCTCAGTTTCTGTTGTTATATCTCCCTTTTCATTTCTAAGTTTGTTAATCTGGATACTGTCTCTGTGCCCTTTGGTTAGGCTGGCTAAGGGTTTATCTATCTTGTTGATTTTCTGAAAGAACCAGCTCCTGGTTTTGTTGATTCTTTGTATGGTTCTCTTTGTTTCTCTTTGTTCTACTTGATTGATTTCAGCCCTGAGTTTGATGATTTCCTGCCTTCTACTCCTCCTGGGTGAAATAGCTTCTTTTCGTTCCAGGGCTTTCAGGTGTGACATTAAGCTGTTAGTGTATGCTCTCTCCATTTTCTTTTTCTTTTTTTTATATATATATATTTTCATTTTCTATATTTTTTGTTTACATTCCAAATGATTTCCCCTTTCCCAGATTTCCCCATCCCCATATGTCCCATAAACCTTCTTCTCTCCATCCCTTCTCCAATCACCTCCCTCCTTTTTCTCTGTCCTTATATTCCCTTCCAATGCTAGATCAATCCTTTCCAGGATCAGGACCCTTTCCATACTTCTTCATGGGCGTCATTTGTTATGCAATTTGTGACTTGGGTATTCAGGGCTTCTGAGCTAATTAATATCCACTTATCAGAGATTGCATTCCATGTGTATTCTTTTGTGATTGGGTTTCCTCACTTAGGATGATATTTTCCAGATCAAACCTTTGCCTAAAAATTTTGTGAATTCATTGTTTCTAATTGCTGAGTAGTATTCCATTGTGTAAATATACCACATTTTCTGTATCCATTCCTCCTTTGAGGGGCATCTGGGTTCTTTCCAGTTTCTGGCTATTATAAATAAGGCTGCTATGAACATAATGGAGCATGTGTCTTTATTGCATGCCGGGGAATCCTTTGGGTATATGCCCAGGAGAGGTATATCAGGGTCCTCCGGAAGTGTCATGTCCAGTTTTCTGAGGAACCTCCAGACAGATTTCCAAAGTGGTTGTACCATCTTTCAGCCCCACCAGCAGTGGAGGTCCATTTTCTTTTTGGAGGCACTCAGGGCTATGAGTTTTCCTCCTAGCACTGCTTTCATTGTGTCCCATTTATTTGGGTATATTGTGTCTTCATTTTCATTAAGTTCTAAAAAGTCTTTAATTCTTTATTTCTTCCTTGACTAAGGTATCATTGAGTGGAATGTTGTTCAGTTTCCACGTATATGTGGGTTTTCTGTTGTTTTTGTTGCTATTGAAGACCACTTTTACTCCATAGAGGTCCGGTACGAGGCATGGGATTAGTTCGATCTTCTTATATTTGTTGAGGTCTGTCTTGTGACCAATTATATGGTTGATTTTGGAGAAGGTACCATGAGGTGCTGAGAAAAAGATAAATTCTTTTGCTTTAGGATAAAATGTTCTATATATATCTGTTAAATATAATTGTTCCAAAGCTTCAATTAGTTTCACAGTGTCCCTGTTCAGTTTCTGTTTTCCTGATCGGTCCATTGAGGAAAGTGCAGTGTTGAAGTCACCCACAATTATTGTGTTAGGTGCAATGTGTGCTTTGAGCTTTAGTAAAGTTTCTTTTATGAATGAGGGTGCCCTTGCATTTGGAGCATAGATGTTCAAGATTGAGAGTTCTTCTTGTTGTATTTCTCCTTTGACCAGCAAGAAGTGTCCCTCAGAGTCTCTTTTGATGACTTTGTTTGAAAATCAATTTTATCTGATATTAGAATGGCTACTCCAGCTTGTTTCCTGAGACCATTTGCTTGTAAAATTGTCTTCCAGCCTTTTGCTCTAAGGTAATGTTTGTTTGTCTTTGACACTGAGGTGTGTTTCCTCTATGCAGCAAAATGTAGGGTCCTGTTTATGTATCCAGTCCGTTAGTCTATGTCTTTTTATTGGGGCATTGAGCCCACTGATATTAAGAGATATTAAGGAATAGTGATTATTACTTCCTGTCATTTTTTGATGTTATTTTTTAAATTTGATTGGTTATCTTCTTTTGAGTTTGATGAAAGAAGGCTACTATCTTGCTTCTTCCAGGGTGAAGTTTCCCTCCTTGTATTGGTGTTTTCCTCCTATTATCCTTTGTAGGGCTGGGTTTGTGGATAGATATTGGGTAAACTTGGTTTTGTCATGGAATATCTTAGTTTCTCCATCTATGGTGATTGGGAGTTTTGCTGGGTAGAGTAGTTTTGGCTGGCATTTGTGTTCTCTTAGAGTCTGCATGAGATCTGCCCAGGATCTTCTAGCTTTCATGGTCTCTGGTGAGAAGTCTGGTGTGATTCTGATAGGTCTTCCTTTATATGCTACTTGGCCTTTTTCTCTTACTGCCTTTAATATTCTTTCTTTGTTTAGTGCATTTAGGGTTCTAATTATTATGTGGCGAGAGGTATTTCTGCTCAGAACCAGTCTGTTTGGAGTTCTGTAGGCTTCTTGTATATTCATAGGCATCTCTCTCTTTAAGTTGGAAAAGTTTTCTTCCATAATTTTGTTGAAGATATTTGCTGGCCCTTTCAATTGTAAATCTTCACTCTCATCTATACCTATAATCCTTAGGTTTGGTCTTCTCATTGTATCCTGGATTTCCTGGATGTTCTGGGATACCAGCTTTTTGCATTTTACATTTTCTTTGACTGTTGAGACAATGGTTTCTATATTATCTTCGGCATCTGAAATTCTTTCTTCCATCTCTTGTATTCTGTTGTTTATATTTGCATCGATGGCTCCTGATTTCTTCTCAAGGTTTTCTATCTCCAAAGTTGTCTCCCTTTGTGATTTCTTAGTTGTTTCTACTTCTGTTTTTAGATCCAGGATGGTTTTGCTCAGTTCTATTGTTTGTTTGTTTGTGTTTTCCTGTAATAAGAGATTTTTGTGTTTCCTCTTTCATGACTTCTGCCTTTTGACTCAAGTTCTCCTGCATTTCTTTACTTTTTTTTTTTTTGCATTTCTTCTTTATTGGCTTCTATCTCTTATTCTCCTGCATTTCTTTATGTGATTTTTGTGTTTCCATTATTCGGGTTTCTAGCTTATTCATGTTCCCCTGTATTTCTTTAAGAGATTCATTTATGTCCTTTTTGTGTTCTTCTAGCAGCATCATGACCAGTGATTTTAAATCCAAATCTTGTTTCTCTGGTGTGTTGGCATAACCAGGACTTGCTGATGTTGGAGAGTTTGGTTCAGATGCTGCCATATTGCCTAGATTTCTATTAGTAATGTTCCTTGGTTTACCTTTTGTCATCTTGTTCTCTGGAGTTAATTGGTCTTGTCTTTGGCTGGTGTTTGGGACTCCTGAGGGGCTCTGGGGCTATTTCTGCAACACTATATGGCTGGGTTTCCCCTGTAGCAGATTGCTGATGTGCTGTCCTCCTCTTGGGTGCCCTTGCAGCCCTAGTGTGCTTTGCCCCAGATTGTGTCTGTGAACCAGATGGTGCCTGTTTGCTCTTTCAGGGAGTGCTGATGATGTATGCTGCCAGGACCTTTTCCATGTGCTGATCACTCTGCTGGGCAGCTGATCTCCCAACCGGGTTGGTGCACCCAAGACTAGCCTAGCTGCTCAGGCCCTGAGTCTAGGCAAAAGCCTGGGAGGCCAAGGTCGGAGCAAAGTTCCCCTTGGGCTCTGACTGTTAATTGGTTCTGTCTGGTGGCCAGGATGGCAGGCGTGTGTGCGTGCTTCCTGAAAGTGCCAGGAGAGTCTGCTGGGCTAACAACCTCCTGGCTGGGTTGACACACAGATGGCCCACCAAGCAGCCCAGTTCTAGGGGTCAGTCCAGGGCCTGTTGGGGCCTAGACCCCCACTATGTTAGCCTTGGGATATGCCTGTTAGCTTGCTTTGCCTGCTAGAGCTCTCTGGCGTCCTGTAGGCAAAATTGCCAGGCCTGCGCAAAAAACTCCTGGCTGGGTTGGCACCCCGATGCCCCCCCCCCCCGAACAGCCCAGGGCCTGGGTGCAGGCCAATGCCCGTCGGGCTAAGACCCCCGCAATGTTGGCCTCAGGTTATATTTGCATACCTCAGTCTGTCTGATCTCTCTGGAGTCTGAGAACCAAGATGGAGGCAAGTCACTCCTGACTGACAGAAGGCAGAGTTCTGAAATGGCTTCTGTGCGGTGAAAGGCACCATAAATCTGCTGCTGCTTGCAGCCTGGCTGGCCAGCGAAGGTCAGTGGTCGTGGGCGCAGGGCCTAACTGGACCCTGTGTCACCTTGGTTCCATTGTTGATGGCCCTTCAGCTGGACCAGCCACTGCTGTACGGCCACCCAGTTCCGATCTTCTTATATCTGTTGAGGTCTGTTTTGTGACCAATTATATGGTCAACTTTGGAGAAGGTCCAATGAGGTGCTGAGAAAAAGGTATATTCTTTTGATTTAGGATGAGATGTTCTATAGATATCTATTAAATCCATTTGGTCCAAAACTTCTGTTAGTTTCACTATGCCTCAGTTTAGTTTGTGTTTCCCTGATCTGTCTATTGATGAGAGTGCTGTGTTTAAGTCAGGCACAGTTTTGTGTGGGGAACGATGTGTGCTTTAAGCTTTAGTAAACTTTAGGAATGTGGGTGCCCTTGTATTTGGAGGATAGATGTTCAGAATTGAGAGTTCTTCCTGGTAGATTTTTCCTTTGATGAGTATAAAGTGTCCTTCTGTGTCTTTTTTTTTTTTTTTTGGTGACTTTTGGTTGCAAATCTATTTTATTGGATTTAGAATGTGTACTCCAGCTTTTTTCCTGGGACCATTTGCTTGTAAAACTGTTTTCCAGCCTTTTACTCTGAGCTAGTGTTTGTCTTTGACACTGAGATGTGTTTCCTGTGTGCATCAAAATGTTGGGTCTTGTTTATAGTATCCAGTCTATTAGGGTATGTCTTTTTCTTGGGGTAATGAGTCCATTGATGTTAAGAGATATTAAGGAATAGTGAGTGTTGCTTCCTGCTATTTTTGACTTAATTTGTATGTTCGTGTGGTTATCTTGTTTTGGGTTTGTTGAAACAAGATTAATTTCTTACTTTTTCTAGTGTGTACTTTCTCTCCTTTTATTGGTGTTTTCCATTCATTATCCTTCGAAGGGCTGGATTTGTGGAAAGATACCATGTAAATTTGTTTTTGTCATGAAATACCTTGGTTTCTCGATCTATGATAATTGAGAGATTTTCTGGAAATAGCAGCCTGGGTTGTCATTTGTGTTCCCTTAGGGTCTGTATAACATCTGCCCAGGCTCTTCTGAATTATCACAGAGAGAGGAGCTTCAGTTGAGGAGATGCCTCCTTGAGATCTAGCTGTAAGTCATTTTCTCAATTAGTAATCAGGGGGGAGGGCCCACTGTGGGTGTTGCAATCCCTGGGCTGGTAGTCTTGGGTTCTATAAGAAAGCAAACTGAGCAAGCCAGTGGAAGCAAGCCAGTAAGTACCATCCCTCTATGGCCTCTGCATCAGCTTCTCCTTCCTGACCTGCTTGAGTTCCAGTCCTGACTTCCTTTAGTAATGAACAGCAATGTGGAAGTGTAAGCTGAATAAGTCCTTTCCTCCCCACTTGCTTCTTGGTCATGATGTTTGTGCAGGAATAGAAACCCTAAGATAGAAAGTATGTTTTTACTTGATTTGATGTTTTGTTTTGTTTTTCACAGAGGGAGCATTTTATACTCCCAAGACCATTGATATAGCAAGACTTCACTACGGGAACTCCTGGGCCCCAATTCTCCATGCAGTGGCACTCTGATTAAACAGCACAGGATTTATATGTCAAGAGTGCACAGAAGCAACAACTGAGTCTGGTGTACAGAAACGCTCCCCAGCGGTCAGTTTAAAGCAGGTTCCAGGAGCAATGGCTAGTGCGGAAGCCTTGCCAGAAGTTAACAAGGACAGAATGCACCTGACCCTAGGTGGGCTCACTGTGATGCACTCCAGGCCCTGCCGCTGCAGAGCTTGGAGCTCTCATTGCAATGCTGTGTAAAGCCTTGTGTAGCACACTTCAGAGAAAGAATAGTACAAGGACCTTCAGCTCCACTTATCAAATAGATGAATTTCTGTCTACAAATTATCTAGAACTACTGTAAAAGCTCAGCCATAATGTTCACTCACAGAACAGTATTGGTATTTCAACGAAAAAAATGTACGGTTTTTTATTCAACATGCTTTCTTTGTATTGGCCTTTATTGTCCAATGGAGAAAAAAACATTTTATTATTTGGTTTTTAATAATTTTTAATTTTTAATTTATAATTGTTCTTAGTTATGTATTTACATATTCTTTAGGGAATTTGTCATCTCATATTTTCTGAAAGTGCAAAGTACGACAACTAGTAGGTGTAATTAGTGAATTTTGTAAGTAGATCTCACAGTTGAAAATATGAAAAACACCAGAGTCTTGGCCTTGTACACTGTGAGCACTTGTTTGGACAAGCCTTGTATGTAGCTGGGCATTTATAAACCTTGTATGGGAGATGGATGGCTCAGTGGTTAAGAGCACTTACTGCTTTTAGAGAGGACCTAAGTTCAATTCTAGCACCCCTCAGGTGGGTTCCCAACTGCTCTAACTCCAGCTCCAGTGGCTCTGACACTGTCCTCTGGACTCTGCAGGCATGCACACTCACAGGAACAAACCACACACACACATACACACACACACACATCATTGTATCTTAAAAAACATATGTATACGATATTGTTGGACAACTCTTTAATGAAACTAAAAACTAGTTATAAATTAATTCTTAATGTAGTATAAATTTTTTTTGAGATAAAGTCTCAATGTGTACCTTTGAATGTCTTTATTTTGTAGACCAGGCTGGCCACAAACTCAGAGATACACTTGTCTCTGCCTCCTAAGTGCTGGGATTAAAGGTGAACATCACCACTGCCTGGTTAATATACTATATATTTTTTAATTCTAGAAATTGACAAGTGATTATGTTCATAACATGCCTAATTTAAATATTAAATGAATTGAAGCACTCACTACAACCCCATATTGTGTTTGTCTGTGTACCCTAGAAAACATTTTTTAACTTCGTGGTAATAATAGATATATAGTAATCTGGGAAAAATAGAGAAAAATATTATATCAAAGCAACACAAGTGTTTTGTGTTGAAAAGTCATGGTTTTACTTTGTGCATTCCAGGTGTGAGTATACAGTTTCTTTGTTCCCATCGACCAGAGGAGCCCATTCAACATGCTACAGCATGCCTGCAGGCCTTACACCCCTTATTGGCTTCTCCTTATGCATGATTCCACATTACAGAAGATCAGGTACAGTGTATTTGTATAATGGATAATTGTATGCTGTGTTTTAATTGCATCTATCTCGGAATAAATTTCTCACACTGGAAATAAACATTGTATATTGCTAACAAGATTGTGTAACTAATACCAACAAAAGGGGTTCTGTCTCTCTTATCTCTTGGATGACTACACAGAGCTAGACTGCAGCTACACACCATGGCTTTACCATCTTAGATCGGGAGTAGTGAGTATGGGGGTCAGGCCCCAGGACCACAGCACTGTGATGTATGTACAGGCAAAGGACACCTTCTCACAGAGAGGTAGTCGAATGGGATCTTAGAGAGGAACTGCCAAGGGACAAGTTTCCTTCTGAGAAAGAGCAACACAAATACAAAAACCAGATCCAGGAGTGCATGGCAAGTTCAAGGGTGTACAGTCATTTACTGTCACTGATGTAAGGCAGATAGACATCATGGGTGGGGCTGGGCAAGGCTGGGAAGGCCAAACGTGAAGCTTTCTTTACAAACAAAGGAATTTGGACTCCATACTGAAAGCTAAAGGAAATGCTTAACAATGTTTAAATAGAAGGATGATTAATTTTGTTTGGACGTAACTCAAAGAGCATCAGCACATATAGATAGAAAAGTAGATAGATAGATGACTGAGAGTGACAGACACAGAAGGATTATACAGTTAGCCTTGAAGAGGTTGGTTTATGAGGTATGAGAAGGCAGCACGGAGACCAGCTATGAGGCTCTCTATCTAATCCTCCAGAGAATAGTAGTCTAGAAAACTTGAACGAAGGTGAATAGAGGATCATATTGGGAACCTGAGGATAAACAGCAGTTAAGGGTCAAAAATCGAGAACTAGATGGGCAGTGGGGACCAGAGAGGGCAAAAGAGGGAGTAGGGCAAAAGCCAGCAGCTCTCAGGGGCAAGGGATGCTCTGGGAGAGGCAGGGACATGGAAGGGAAGAAAGTACAGACAGATTCGGGACTGCAGCAAGGGCAGAGGAGGCCTGCAGGGGCTTTAAGTAAGAAAGTCTAGAACATTCAGTTACCGAGGAGAGTAGCTTGACAGGAGAGGCACTGGTCTCTCAGTCCCTGGAAGCCTGCTAGGATCCGTGAAGAACATGAAGAACAAGGAACAGCCTGGGATGTATTTTGATTGTGAATTTCTTTGCAATTGAGGGAATTGGCTCTAGAGCCTCATGTATGCTGAACCAGCACTTTCTGACTGAGCAGTGCCCCAAGCTGTGTAGGGGCGTTCCTGTGTTAAGAGAAGAGAGGACAGTTCTGACTGAATTAACTTTCTCTTCTGTTTCTTAATTTATGGCAAGCTCATTGTATCAGTTACATGAAGAAAATTTTAAAGACTTAAAATTACTGTTTGTGGGAGCTGGAGAGATGGCTCAGTGGTTAAGAGTACTGACTGCTCTTCCAGAGGTCCTGAGTTCTATTCCCAGCAACCACATGGTGGCTCACAACCATCTGAATTAGGATCTGATGCCCTCTTCTGGTGTGTCTGAAGACAGCAACAATGTACTCACATAAATAAAATAAATAAATAAATCTTAAAAAAAAGATTACAGTTTGTAATAGTTGTTAAAGTGAAAACACACCAATTCCTCAGCTTGGGTGGGCAATTAGGAACTTCAGTGACATTGAATTCTCGCAATACCAATAGCTTAGGTGTTTTATTCCAGTAGGAGAATAATAATCTCTGCATATAAAACATTTAAAATTTAAATACTGTATGTTGCTTGAATATCTTATAGGAGAAAGTATGACCTCTCATTCTTTTAATCTAGCCTGTATATTAAATTTTAGTTATAAAATCATTATTGCATGTGTATTTTCTTAGGTTTTAATAATACACATCTGCCATTTGTAATTGAAATTAACTAAGTGTATTTATATTAATTATAACAGCTGATTGGTGTTGAGCTGCTAAGTGTCCTGCACCGCCTGTTACTGACCTGGAACCCACCTGCTATCCATCTGCTGGTCACTGGAGTTGTGCAGCAGATTATCAGGGCTGCTCAGGACTATGGACAGGAAAAGAGAAGCGCTCTGAGTAAGTACTGGAAGCAGCAACCTTGTTTGTTCCCCAGGGTTTGGAATTGGTTCTTTTATGTGTATGGCTGTTTTGCCACATGCATGCCTGGGGCCCACAGAGACCAGAAGAGGGCATCCTGCTGCCCTATAAGAAGCAGGGCAGGTGGTTCTTTGTGAGCTCAAAGCCACCCAAATCTACATAGTGAGTTCCAGGCCAGCCAGAGCCAATGTAATGAGGCCCTATCTCCAGAGAAAAAGTAATAAAAGAGGAGACTAAATATTTATGACTGTATTCTGACATATCCCCAAATAAAACTACAGTTTTGATATTGAAATATTTTATCCTATGCTTATATATAGAAATAAGGAATTTCTTATGTTAATATGTATTAGTTAGCAAATATATATGTATATGTTCATGCATATATTGACTGAGAAAAATAATTATGAAATATATGGTATTTGTTTATGTTTTTAATATACTTAAGTAAATTTATATTAGTAAAATCTCATTCTTTTATTTTTTCAATCAATTTGCCAGTTACTTGTTACCTGTCAATGAGTATTTTTTTTTAATTTCTAATTTTCCACAATTATAAAGATAGTTGTGATAAACATCCTTAAAGATTCCTCATGTTTTTTAATGGCACATATGAGGACTGAGAATACATATTTCAATACCACTTTCATTAGATAATGCCAAATTGATGTCCACTGTGTCTTTATGAATTTATGATTCCATCAGCAACTTCTGCTAATCTAATCTCCATACATCAATTTGTATTGTCCTTGTACTGGTGAATATAACCATTTTGATATTCATTTTTAATTCAGGGAAAGTACTTTTTCATAGTTTTTATCTTTTCCTACTTAAATTGTATTTTCTTTTTAAATAAAATATTATTGCTGTGAAAACAGAGTAAGAAGGAAAAGTCTGCCACCTTGTTTTTGAAACCTTTTCACAGCCAGGCATCAAGGCTCATATCTAATCCCAGTCCTTAGACAGTGAGGGCAGGCTCGCTATGGAGAGCATTTCCAGCCTGGAATGTTTCTTATTTAAAGAATTGAGGATCTGCACTTAAAAGTTGTGTGTACGTTCACTCAGAAATCCTCCTGGGAGCAATGAGTCCTTTAAAACTGTTGCAATACTTTTCTTCATTTTTAGAACGTTTGATTTTGAAAGAATTTCAAACTTTAATAAGATGGTGGAGAATAGATTTGTGGACTTCAGTATTGTCCAGTATTGTCATAGATACTGCCTCCCACTCCAATGGACCCTCGTGAAATTAATATATCAATACTGTTCCTCATCTTAATTAGCTCTACTGAGCCAT
Organism: Apodemus sylvaticus; assembly: GCF_947179515.1. NCBI lineage: Eukaryota > Metazoa > Chordata > Mammalia > Rodentia > Muridae > Apodemus > Apodemus sylvaticus. The sequence goes on along the minus strand of NC_067477.1, from coordinate 124,763,474 downwards.
TTGAGAATATGCCGACATCTTTGTGAGGTTTTACTACTGAATACTTCATAGGTATCCTAAGAACAGAGAAATTCCTTAAATACCCACAAAAGAATTGCCAAACTTAGGAATTTAGCATTGATGCAGTGTTATTGCTGTTCAAATGTAAATTTCAGAAGTTGTCCTAAGAATGCATTTTTCTCTGTGTTATGTTTCGATGGGACATTTCCCTAGCCTTTATCTTTTATAGTATTCCGAGTTTGGTTTTATTCTGTTTTGTTGTTTTCTGTGTGTAGCCCTGGCTGTTCAGGAACTCACATATACTAGGTTAGTCTGGAACTCCTCTCTCTGTCCGCACTCCCTTCCCCTACCCCCACCCTCACCCCACCCCCTGCAAATGCTAGGAAAAAAAATTGTTTATTTTGAGCTTTTGGACTAGCATCCACTTATTAGTAAGTGCATACCATGAACATTCTTTTGTGACTGGATTACCTCACTCAGGATGACACTTTCTAGTTCCATCCATTTGCCTAAGAATTTCATGAGTTCATTGTTTTTAATAGCTGAATAGTACTCCATTGTGTATATATACCACAGTTTCTGTATCCATTCCTCTGTTGATGGACATCTGTGTTCTTTCCAGCTTCTGGCTATTATAAATAAGGTAGCTATGAACATAGTGGAGCATGTCTCATTATTACATGTAGGAGCATCTTCTGGGTATATGCCCAGGAGTGGTATAGCTGGCTCCACAGGTAGTACTATGTCTAATTTTCTGAGGAATCGCCAAACTGATTTCCAGAGTGGTTTTACCAGCTTGCAATCCCACCAACAATGGACAAGTGTTCCTCTTTCCCCACATCCTCTCCAGCATCTGCTGTCCCCTGAGTTTTTCATCTTAGCCATTCTGACTGGTGTAAGGTGGAATCTCAGTGTTGTTTTGATTTGCATTTCTCTGATAACTAAGGATGCTGAACATTTCTTTAGGTGCTTTAGAGCCATTTGAGTTTCCTCAGTTGAGAATTCCCTGTTTAGCTCTGTACCCCATTTTTTAATAGTGTTATTTGACTCTCTGGAGACTAACTTATTGAGTTCATTGTATTCATTGGATATTAGCCCTCTATCTGATGTAGGGTTAATAAAGATGTTTTCCCAATTTGTTCTTTGCCGTTTTGTCCTATTGACTGTGTCCTTTGCCTTACAGAAGCTTTGCAGTTTTATGAGGTCCTATTTGATTCTTGTTCTTAGAATATAAGCCATGGTGTTCTGTTCAAGAACTTTTGCCCTGTGCCCGTGTGTTCAAGATTCTTCCACACTTTCTCCTTTATATGCTTCAGTGTTTCTGTTTTTATGTGTAGACCCTTGATCTTCTTGGACTTGGAGTTTTGTACAAGGAGATAAGAATGGGTTGATTTGCATGCAGATTTTTCTGCATGCAGATATCCAGTTGATCCAGCACCATTTGTTAAAAATGCTCTTTTTTCCACTGGATGTTTTTAGTTCCTTTGTCAAAAATCAAGTGACCATACATGTGTGGGTTCTTTTCTTAGTCTTCAATTCTATTCCATTGATCTTCCTGCCTGTCTGCATACTAATACCAAACAGTTTTTTTTTTTTAAATCAATATCACTCTGTAGTAGAGCTTGAGGTCAGGGATGGGGATTCTCCCAAAATATCTTTTGTTGTGGAGAATAGTTTTTGCCATCCTGGGTTTTTTGTAATTCCAGATGAATTTGAGAATTGCTCTTTCTAGATCTATGAAGAATTGATTTGGAATTTTGATGGAGATTGAATCTGTAGATTGCTTTTGGCAAGATGGCCATTTTTACTATATTGATCCTGCCAGTCCATGAACATGGGAGATCTTTCCATCTTCTGAGACTTTCTTCAATTTCTTTATTCAGAGGCTTAAATTTCTTGTCCTATAGACCCTTCACTTGCTTCGTCAGGGTCACACCTAGATATGAAATATTATTTGGGACTATTATGAAGGGTGTCATTTTCTTAATTTCTTTCTCATCTTGTTTATCCTTTGAGTAGAAGAAGGCTACTGATTTGCTTGAGTTAAATTTATATCCAGCCACTTTGCTGAAGTTTTGTTACCAGCTTTAGGAGTTCTCTGGTAGAAGTCTTGGGGTCGCTTAAGTATACTATCATATCATCTGCAAATAGTGATATTTTAACTTCTTCCTTTCAAATTTGTATACCTTTGACCTCTTTTTGCTGCCTGGTTGCTCTGGCTAGGACTTCAAATACTATATTGAATAGATAAGGAGAGAGTGGGCAGCCTTGTCTGGTCCCCGATTTTAGTGGGATTGACTCAAGTTTCTCTCCATTTAGTTTGATGTTGGCTACCGGTTTGCAGTATATTGCTTTCACTATGTTTAGGTATGGGCCTGGATTCCTGATCTCTCCAAGACTTTTATCATGAAGGGATGCCAAATTTTGTCAAAAGCTTTTTCAGCATCTAACAAAATGGCCATGTGTTTTTTTTCCTTAAGTTTGTTTATGTATTGAATTACATTGATGGATTTCTCTCTATTGAACCATCCCTACACACCTTAATCATGGTGATTGTTGCTTCCTGTTATTTTTGATGTTATTTTTATGTTTGTGTGGGTATCTTCTTTTGGGTTTGTTGGAAGAAGATTACTTTCTTGCGTTTTCTAGGGTGTAGTTTCCTTCCTTGTTTTGGCATTTTTCATCAATTATCCTTTGTAGGGCTGAATTTGTGGACAGATATTGTGCAAATTTGGTTTTATCATGGAATATTTTGGTTTCTCCATCTATGATGATTGAGAGTTTTGCTGGTATAGTAGCCTGGGCTGGCATTTGTGTTCTCTTAGGGTCTGTATGAGGTTTTCCCAGGATCTTCTAGCTTTCATTGTCTCTGATGAGAAGTCTGGTGTAATTCTGATAGGTCTGTCTTTATATGTTACTTGCTCTTTTTCTCTTACTGCTTTTAATATTCTTTCTTTGTTTAGTGAATTTGGTGTTTTGATTATTATGTAATGGGAGGACTTTCTGTTCTAGTTCAGTCTGTTTGGACTTCTGAAGGCTTCTTCTATGTTCACGGGCATCTCTTTTTCTAGGTTAGGGAAGTTTTCTTCTACAATTTTGTTGAAGATAGTTACTGGGCCTTTAAGATGTAAATCCTTGCTCTCATCTATATCTATAATCCTTCGGTTTGGTCTTGTCATTGTGTCCTGGAGTTCCTGGATGTTTTGAGTTAGCAGCTTTATGCATTTTGCACTTTCTTTGACTGTTGAGTCAATGTTTTCTATGGTTTTCTCTTCAGCACCTGAGGTTCTTTATTCTATCTCTTGTATTCTGTTTTTGATGCTTGCATCTATGACTCCTGGATTCTTTCCAAGGTTTTCTATCTCCAGAGATGTCTCACTTTGTGATTTCTTTATTGTTTCTACTTCTACTTTTAGATCCTTGAATGGTTTTGTTCAGTTCCTTCACTTGATTGTTTGTGTTTTCCTGTAATTGTTTAAGGGATTTTTGTGTTTCCTCTTTAAGGGCTTTTACTTGTTGACCAATGTTCTCCAGTATTTCTTTAAGGGAGTTTTTTAAGTCTTTCTTGAAGTCCTCCATCAGCATCATGAGATACGATTTTAAATCCAACTCTTGCTTTTCTGGTGTGTTGGGGTATATGGGACTTGCTGTGGTGGAAGAACTGAGTTCTGATGTTGCCGTGTGGCCTTGGTTTCTGTTAGTAGGATTCTTGTGCTTGCCTTTCGCCATCTGGTGCTAGTTGGTATTCTTGTCTCTGGCTGGAGTTTGTTACTCCTGTGGGCCTGTAAGCCTGTGTCCTTACTCCTCTGTGCTCAAATGTGAAAGCAATGCTAGGAGACCTTTCTCTCCTGGTGGGCTATGCACAGAAGGCTGTGGAGTCTCCTGGCTCCCTGGTGCAAATGGTGGTAGGAAGACTTCTGTCCCAGCTGGTCCACTGATCACAGAAGTCTGTGGAATCTCCCGGCTCCCTGGTGCAAATGGTGGCGGGAAGACTTCCGCCCCAGATGCTCCACTGATCTTAGGCCCTGTGTGCTCCTAACTGAGCCCCTCCAGAGAGAAGGTGGATATCTCACCTCTGTGCTCAAAAGTGACAGCCTGCTGGAAGATCACTTCCTCCGGGCAGGCTTTGCCAGCTTGATATAAAATTAACTCAAGCAAATTAGTAGCCTTCCTCTACTCAAAGAATAAACAAGCTGAGAAAGAAATTAGGGGAATGACACCCTTCACAATAGTCACAAATAATATTACATACCTTGATCTGACTCTAACCAAGCAAGTAAAAGATCTGTATGACAAGAACTTTAAGCCTCTAAAGAAAGAAATTGAAGATCTCAGAAGATGGAAAGATCTACCATGCTCATGGATTGGCAGGGTTAATATAGTAAAAATTGACATCTTGCCAAAAGCAATCTACAGATTCAATTCAATTCCCATCAAATCCCAAATCAATTTTTCATAGATCTAGAAAGATCAATTCTCAAATTTATCCAGAATAACAAGAAACCCAGGATAGCAAAAACTATTCTCCACAAGAAAAGATCTCCTGGGAGAATCACCATCCCTGACCTCAAGCTCTTCTATAGAGCAATAGTGATAAAAAAAAAACTGTATGGTATTTGTACAGAGTCAGGAAGGAAGATGAATGGAATAGATCATAAATGAACTCACATACCTACGGTCATATGATCCTTGACAAAGGAGCTAAAACCATCCAGTGTTAAAAAGACAGCATTTTTAACAAATGGTGCTGGATTGACTGGAAGTCAACATATAGAAAAATGCAAATTGAACTATTCTTATCTCCTTGTACAAAGCTCAAGTCCAAGTGGATTAAGGACCTTCACATAAAACCAGATACCCTGAAGCTTATAGAGGAGAAAATGGGGAAGAGCCTTGAACATGTGGGCACAGGGGAAAATTTCCTGAATAGAACACCAATGACTTATGCCCTAAGAACAAGAATCAACAAATGGGACCTCATAAAACTGCAAAGCCTCTACAAGGCAAAGGACACTGTCAATAGGACAAAATGGCAACCAACAGACTGGGAAAAGATATTTACCAATCCTGCATCCAATAGAGGGCTAATATCCGAGGTATATAAAGAACTCAAGACGTTAGACTCCAGAAAGACAAATAACCCTATTTTAAAATTGGATACCGAGCTAAACAGAGAATTCTCAACTGAGGAAACTTGAATGGCTGTGAAGCACCTAAAGAAATGTTCAGCATCCTTAGTTATCAGGGAAATGGAAATCAAAACAACCCTGAGATTTCACCTCATCCCAGTCAGAATGGCTAAGATAAAAATCTCAGGGGACAGCGGATGCTGGCAAGGATATGGAGAAAGAGGAACACTTTTTCCATTGCTGGAGGGATTGCAAGCTGGTAAAACCACGCTGGAAATCACTTTGGCAGTTCTTCAGAAAATTAGACATAGCACTACCTGAGGACCCAGCTATACCACTCCTGGGCATATATCCAGAAGATGCTCCAACATGTAATAAGTACACATGTTCCATTATGTTCATAGCAGCCTTATTTATAATAGCTAGAAGCTGGAAAGAACACAGATATCCTTCAACAGAGGAATGAATACAGAAAATGTTGTATATCTAAACAGTGCAGTACTATTCAGCTATTTAAAAACAATGGATTCATGAAATTCTTAGGGAAATGAATGGAACTAGATAGTGTCATCCTGAGTGAGGCAACCCAATCACAAAAAAGACACTCATGGTTTGTAATCACTGATAAGTGGAAGTTAGCCCAGGAAGCTCAAAATAAAGAAATTACAAAGACCACAAGAAGCTCAAGAAAAAGAAAGGCCAAAGTGGGGGTGCTTTGGTATTTCTGAGAAAGGGAACAAAATACTCACAGGAGCAATTATGGAGACAAAGAGTGCAACAGAGACTGAAGGAAAGACCACCCAGACACTGTTCTACCTGGCGGTTCATCCTATAAAGTCACCAAATCCCAACACTATTATGGATGGCAAGAAGTACTGAAAGGAGGCTGTTATGGTTGTCTCCACAGAGGCCCTTCCAGAGCCTTACAGATACAGGGGCAAATGCTACAGCCAACCACTGGACTGAGTGTGGGGTCCCCAATGTAGGAGTTGGAGTGAGGACTGGAGGAGCTGAAGTGGTTTGCAGCCTCATGAGAAGAATGATAATGTCTACCAACCAGACATCCCGTAACTCCTAGAGATTAAGCCATCAACCAAGGTGTACACATGGTTCTAGCCAAAAATGAGGCAGAGGAACTCCTTGTTGGGCATCAGAGGGAGGAGATGTCCTTGGTCCTATGAGGCTCCATAGATTACCCAGTGTGAGGAAATTGAGGTTGAAGGGGGTAGGTGGCAGTGGGCTGGGTAGAAGGGCATATTCTTGGAGGCAGGGAGTGAGAGGATGGGTTGGGGTTTTCTGGGAACAGGGAAACTGGGAAAGCATATAACATTTGAAATGTAAATGAAGAATATATTCAATAAAAAATGAAAAGAAGACCCCTACTCCACAAAAAAAAAAAAAGAGTTTGGATGTTTTAAAGGGATTGAACTTTTAATATGTAAAGACTGTCAGACTTTTAAAGTTATTTAGGTCTTGGGGATGAATTAAAAAGTAAAGGTTGAGGTTTAATAGTGATGTGTTTGTGTGTCAAGTTGACAAAGGATCAATTGTACTGCCTGTTTTGTGTGTCAACTTGACACAGTTTGGAGTTATCACAGAGAGAGGAGCTTCAGTTGAAGAAATGCCTGCAGGGGATCCAGCTGTGGGACATTTTCTCAATTAGTGATGAACTGGGGAGGGCCCCTTGTGGGTGGTGCCCTTCCTTGACTGGTAGTCTTGGGTTCTATAAGACAGCAGGCTGAGCAAGCCAGGGGAAGCAAGCCAGTAAGAAACATCCCTCCATGGCCTCTGCATCAGCTCCTGCTTCCTGACCTGCTTGAGTTACAGTCCTGACTTCCTTTGGTGATAAACAGCAGCATGGAAGTGTAAGCTGAATAAACCCTTTCTTTCCTAACTTGCTTCTTGTTCATGGTATTTGTGCAGGAATAGAAACCCTGACTAAGACACTATGGAAGGCAAAGCAATATATGCATATCGTTAGCAAAGAACAGTGAGGCAGAGCAAATCTCAATGCCCAGTGCTCAGTGCTCCTCTCCATCGCTCTATGGGTCATATTTATACTCCATCATGGGTCCTTTCACGTGTCTGCTTTAGCAAGATATCCTTGCACCTGTGTGCCTCAGGAAACATCATTTGACCAAACTGGCTTTCTAAATAAACCGGAGGTTTCCACTTCACATCACCATAGAGTCTGGGAACTCTATAAACAGAGCGAATCTTCTGTGTCTCCCATTCTGTAGCCTTCAGTCACCAGCTAAACAGAGACTCAATTCTTCCCTCTCCTATGAAGGGAGTGATTTCTAATAGATTCTATATACAAAGTTAGTTCTTGGAACACTAAGATTTAGTCCCTGTGTACAAACCCTGCCTTGAGTTCTGATGGACACTAGGCATTTTGCTGTTTGTTGAGCCCATGTCTGGAGCCATGTTGGTACTTCCGTGCCCTTCCTGGTTTAAACTCCCTTTGACCTTACAGACTCTTTTAACTCTTCTTTGGTAATCCCAGTATTCTGGAGCCTGAGGAGATGGGTTATGAGTTCTAGGCTAGTCTGGGCTTTATAATAGTTCTACTCCAGCCTTGCTATATAGAAACCCTGTCTCAAAAAAAAAAAAAGCTAAACATTTAACAACAAAAGAAAATTTGTGTGTCCATAATGATATTAAACAAATACAGTAGCATTGGGGAATCAATCACAAGCTCTTTAGGGGAAAAGATCAGTTAATGAGTGTTTAAGAGGAAGAGAGCTACAAGTAGAAAATAACCAGTTAAGAGTCACTGTGGGAAAAACTGAGTCAAGTGGAAATCAGCAGCACACTTGGAAACAGTGAGTAAGGATTACTGGATGACAGGATGTGAAGAGACAGCAGCCATCACCACTACTGAATGCCCCTTTGGCCTCGCCAAGGTGACACACCTGTCAGGTGACTCTTGATGTGACATACTAGGCTATGCTGGGGCAGGGGAACTTTAAACCTGAAAATGAGGAAAAGACAACATAGCACCTTTGTACATTCTGGAAATGTGAGGTACATTCTGGAAAAAGATTTGCCTAGATTTTTTTAACTGTCTGTATCCTGAGAAACAAGGAAAAAAGAAAAGGACTGAAGATAAGAAAGAAGGCAGAGACCTAGAGACTACATTTGGTAGGTTCTCCTTGATTGGGTTTTAGATTTGGAAAATAAAAACAACTTCCCCAGGGATAAATCAGGAAATCTGAATTTTGGTAATGGTATAAAATTTATTGTCATTCCCAGAGTGGATAATTGGTATAAAGTTTTGGTTTGAGGTGTTATTTTCATTTTTTGGACAAGGTCTCATGTAACCCAGAGTGACCTTGAATTCCTTATGTAGCTATATACCTTATGTAGATCTTCCTGATCCTGCTTTTGCCCCCAGATGCTGGGATTACAGGATGTGCCACTGTGCCTGTCACTGTGTGAAGTATAAGACAACCTCAGTTATCTGTCATGTGCTCTAGGGAACAGAAAGGGATGAAGGAAATATGACAGAGGGGGCCAGTGAATAGGACACGGTGTTTCAAATTAAGAGTGAAGACCATTAAAGTATCAAAAATATTTCTACAACTAAAGCCACAAGTCTAGCTGGGTGTGGTCAACTTGACACAAGCTAGAATCCTGTGTGAAGAGGAAACCTTAAATGAGGAAGGGCCTCCATCACTCTGGCTGGTGGGCATGTCAGCAGGACGTGTTTTTTGTTTTTTTTTTTTCCTATCAGCTGTAGGAGTTCTCTGGTGGAGTTTTGTATCACCTCATTAGTCATTAGGGAAATGCAAATCAACAGAACCCTGAGATTTCACCTCATACAAGTCAGAATGGCTAAGGTTAAAAACTCAGGAGACAGCACGTGTTGGCGAGGATGTGGAGAAAGAGGAACACTCCTCCACTGCTTGTGGATTGTAAGATGGTACAACAAACTCTGGAAATCAGTTTGGCAGCTCCTCCGAAAACTAGGCATGACACTTCCGGAGGACCTGGTTATACCACTCCTGGGTATATACCCAGAGGATTCCCGAGCATGCAGCAAGGACACATGCTCCACTATGTTCATAGCAGCCTTATAGCCAGAAGCTGGAAAGAACCTAGATGTCCCTTCAGTGGAGGAATGGATACAGAAAATGTGGTGTATTTACACAATCGAATACTACTCAGCAATTAAAAACAACGAATTCATGAAATTCTTGGGCAAATGGTTGGAACTGGAAAATATCATCTTAAGTGAGGTAAGCCAATCACAAAAGAATACACATGGAATGCAATCACTGATAAGTGGATATTAATTAGCCCAAAAGCTGTGAATACTGCAGATATAGCATAACAAACTATTTCCATGAAGAAGTAAGGAGAGGGCCCTGATCCTGGAAAGGCTTGATCCAGCATTTTATGGGAGTACCAGGATAGAGAAAAAGGAAGGGGATGATTGGAGAATGGGTGGAGAGAAGAGGACTTATGGGACATATGGGGAGGGGAGAAATGGGAAAGGGGAAAGCATTTGGAATGTAAACAAAGAATATAGAATATTAATAAAAAGTCAATTTACATTAATCTTAAAAAAAGAAGCTAGACTGGCTGATCCCTTTGTGACATGTACAGCAGCATACCCTGAAGGAATAAAGATGTTAAGGCACAATGGAAAAAGAGTTATATGTCAAAGCTTCTCTTGGGGAGCTCATGAGGAGAACCAGCCCATATCGTAGGACCAAGGCACATAGGAACACAATGAGGAAATGGCTCAACATTTATATGATTCCTATCAATACGTCTCCTGGATTGTAATTTTATTATTGAGGGAGGACTCCATGGGGGTAACAGTTGGATTATGTTCAGCATAGTGTGCTATGCAAAAGAAAGGTTCTTAAAAGTGTTTGGGTGGTGATAATGACTTCAATGTCAACAATGAACCTGTCCCCAAAAGCCAATGAGTGTGTAACCATAAGTTTAAATACTATAGCTATCTTTCTCAGCAACTGACAGGACAATAAGACAAAACTTCAGTGAAGAATAAATGATCTATATCACATAATTAATCTTTAGCATTTACAGAATACCTCATGGACATTAGCTTTTTCAAAATACTGTGTTAAAGATATACATTCTTATCAAGTTCACGTTGTGAATTCACAATGGAGAATATTTTGGTTCTCAAATATTAAATGTTCACTGAAGGGAGGAATATCACCATGGGTTTTTTGACCTTATCAGAATCAAGTTAGAAATTAACAGTAATAATTTATTCTAAACAAGACTGGCATGTTAATCCCAGTGCTCTGGAGACAGAGGCAAGTGCATCTCTTGAGGCCAGCGTGTTGTACAAGTGAATCCAGGACAGTCGGGGCTGTTACACAAAGAAACCATGTCTCAACAGAACAAAGCAAAGCAAAGCAAAACAAAACAAAACAAAACAAAAAGATATTCTAAAACAAAACACAAAAATGTTCAAATAGTTAGTAATTTAATAACCTGCTCCTAAATAATACACATATGAAAATGAATCCATTAAGGACACTGGAGACATTGTACAGTGAGCAACAGAGATGCACTTACCCTAGGGTGTGAGACAATTAAGAAGGCACCTGGAGGGAACAGGAAGCTCTACTTCCCTGCTCCCTTCAGGAGGACTCAAAGTCATGGACATAAGGATTCAGTGAAAGATGTCTTAACAAGAGAAGCAAACTTAACCAAAGAAGGAAAAACAATTCAATGCACAAACTAGGAGGGAAAAGGGTTTTTTTATTTATTTATAATGTATTCAGTATTCTGATTACATATATACCTGCAGACCAGAGAAGGCACCAGCTGTCATTCTAGATGGTTATGAACCACCATGTGGTTGTTGGTAATTGAACTTAGGACCCCTGGAAGAGCAGCCAGTGCTATTAACCTCTGAGCAATCTCTCCAGTACTTAGAGGGAAACTATTTTTCCCAGAAGTAAAAATACTTTATTATAAACATTTTCAGAATATAAACTGATTTTGCGTGAGTCTCTGAAAATTTTCAAACTGTATGTCAGAAAAAATTATTATGTTATTTCACTTTCCAACCCAGAAAATATATTGCAAGTTAGATCTAAAAAAGGGAAATCTAAGTTGCTTCATACAGAAAGCCAATGAGCATAAAAATATGTGACTCAAAACTAAAAGAAACCCAACCAAGAAATAGATTCCACAAAAGCCATCAGTCAATCCTCCAATTTTAAATAAATGATCTCCCAAGGGAAAATAATTCCACTACCACCGCAATTTGGTCAATTTTTAACAGAGCCACTCTGTTAAAGGGAAATTCTACCATATGTAAGAAAAATTATTAATCTTTTAGAAAATACAAAAGTAATCTCCATGTGGGAAGCAAGCCCACTAAGTACTTCATTCTTACTCTGTCAGAAGTTGTAACCTATGTCCACGCATGCAAGTGAGATGAATATGAATGCAAATGAAAGCAAGCTCTTGACTGGTATTTCACTTGAGCCTGAGGAGATCTAGAGATCTTCAAAATCCAAGGAGAGACTGGTCCCAAAGCATCTACTCCTCTGTCCTTGGTTTCCTTCCTATGCTTACGGTCCTCTTTCTTAGATGATACATCTCATTTTTATTTCTCTTTTTGAGTCTTAAGATTTTCTGTACCATCTTGTAAGGTTTCTGTTTCTGCCTTTGTTTTCTTTCTTTGGATGCTCCTATGTTTGATTAAATCTATTTCCTCAGAACTCCATTTTGTCTCGTGTTTGGGCAGTTCTTCCTGCCTTTCTCTGCCCTCTTTTACATGTCTTTTCCTCTTCTGGTGCATTTGTCTATGACTGACTTGAGGGTCGATGGTAGTGTGACCTGAGCAGAGATGCTTGTGAACTACAGATTCTACACTATATGAGCCACAATTGTATTCTTGCTAACTAAGGTTCAAGGTGATTGGTTTTTCTGTGAAGCCATCCCTGGTAAACCGACAGTAGCACAGAGAGTTTAGTCTTATCTTGTCATGAGCTGGTAACCACTGAGGTACCCAGTCTTCTGTCTGTGAACTACTGCATGATCTTGGGTGGGAATGTTTGGTTCCAGACGGGAGTCTTTGATCAAACATTTTATATCTGGGCCAGGAATCAAACTCTTCTCTGTACCCACAGCTTTCCAAATACTCCCCTCTCATCCTTCTGAAACAAATCTTTGGTTCTAAGCCTCTGGCTTTCTGTACTTTAATATAATCTTCAAGTTTTATAATCTTCAATCTTTCAGGAACTTTTCTATGAGGCTACATCAGGGCAGAGAGGGTCTGTGATTGGACAAGATAAAAGGGGGCAGAGCAAGGAATATTAGAGGAGAAGAATGGACCTGTGTGGTGAGGCCCTATGTAGGTCGGAGCACCAACATGGAATCACATGTTAGATTATCTAAAGGTTAGAAATTAGGATAAAACTTGTAGTATAATTAATTGGCTCTGTTATTACTGGATTGGCATCTTGTAATAGTGTTTCTAATATCTATATATCTTGGCAGAGTAATTAATCAAAAGAGTCCTGTTCTACCTGGTAATTTGGGTATTGAGAGCTGGTGACCCGGGGTATGTGTGGGATTTGCATGGAATTGAGAGGAACTCATAGGACCCTACTGGGACAATGATGTTGTAACCACCAGTGCCAATACCAGAGTGGGACTGTGGCCTGCTGGTGCAGGACAGTTGGGGAGAGCACCTCCTCAGAGAGCTTGCAGGGCAAATGTTTTTATTATTTCCAGCAACAACCTTGGTTAAGAATATAGCCCAGGGCTTGATTAGCATGCAGAAGACCCTGAGTTTGACCTCTACAAGTTTGAGGGTAACCTGGTATACATAGCAAGCTCCTGGCCAGATCCCATCTCAAAACAAATGAACAAACAAAACAATGACAACAAAAAACAAAACAAAATATAAATTAGATGAAAGAGAAATCTCAGCAATCGCGGGATGCAGAGCTTTCTTAAATAGTATCCTTAAAATCATGAAGCCTAGATGTAGTCTTAAAGCTGGCTTAGTGGATAAAGTGGTTGCTATGCAAGCATGAGGACCAGAGTTCAACTCCCACATCACACATAAAAGCCAGTGTAGGGTGGGGGTGTTGGAGGGGAGAGAGTGTCGGGTAGAGGGGCATATACATGGAGGCAGAGGGTGGGACGAGGTTTGGGAATCTTTGGAGAGGGGTCTTTTGGGAGGGGGGAAAGTGGGAAAGGTTTTACCATTGGCAATGTAAATGAAGAAGATACTCAATAAAAAAAAAATGAAAAAAAAATGGTCTATTACTCTAGCACTGGGAAAATGGAAGGAGTCAAGTATATCCCAGGAGCTCACTGATCAGTCTGAACATTAGTGAGCTCCAGGCTCAGGGAGAGACCTTCTCTCAAAAATTAGAGGAGGGCACCTACTTGGGCCTTTAGCTTCCATAGGCACACACACACAATTGCATGCCCCTGCACTTATTCAACACACACACAAAGAAGAAACACAAGTTAATATTTTTACAAAGGCACTGCAACCAGGGGAGGTGGTAGGTTAACTGCAGATCCTCACCTCTTCCTTGGCTCTTCAAAAACCAATCCCTCAGTCTTACCCCCAGCTCTGTAGCAACCATCTGTTGCAGCCTCCCTCTACCCCTCCACTGACTCCATCTCCAGTTGATCATACAGATCTTCTCCTCCTAAGTTCCCTCTCCTCCAGTTCATTGCTTTATTCCAGTCCCCAACTCGCAACAGGCATTCCCTGGAACATGTAGGTTACTCTGGCTAATGCAGATCCTCACTTCTGCCTACAAATCTTCAAGTCCATGTCTCCCAGTTTCATCTCCATACTTTAAAAACCCATACTCCAGGTAGGCAGTGATGGCTCACACCATTAATCCCAGTCCTCAAGATCAGAGTTCGAGGCTAGCCTGGTCTAAAGGGTGAGTTCCAGGACAGTCAGGGCTACACAGACAAAAACACTCTCTCAAAAAACCACAAAAAACCCCAACCAAACAAAGAAAAAACTGCAAGAAATAGATAATATTCTCAATACCTACAACGTACCAAAGTTCAATCCAGATCAGATAAGTAATTTAAACAGACCTATAACACGTAATGAAATAGAAGCAGTAATTAAAAAGATCTCCAGCTAAAAGAAGCCCAGGACTTAATCTTTTAGTGCACAATTCTAAGAGAGTTTTAAAAAAGAGTTAATGCCAAAACTCCTCAAATTATTCCACAAAACAGAAATAGAAGGAACAGTGCCCAATTCATTTTACAAGGCCACATTTATCCTGATATACAAGCCACATAAATACGTAAAATACAAAGAGAATTACAGTTCATTTCCGTTATATACATGCATGCAAAAATATTCAATGGAAACCAAATTCAAGAATGAACCAACATCAAAATGATCATCCACCACAATCAAGCAGGCATCATCCCAGAGATACAGGGATGGTTCAACATAAAAAAAAAAATCTGTCAATGAGCAGTGCCATGGTGACGCATTACTTTCATCACAGTACTTGGGAGGCAGAGGTAGGCAGATTTCTGAGTTCCAGGCCAGCCCGGTCTACAGAGTGAGTTCCAGGCCAGTAGGGAAATACAGAAAACAAAACCTGTCATGGAAAGAAAAATCTGTCAAGGTAATCCACCATAGAAATAAACTGAGGCAAAATGACATGATAATCTCATCAGATGCAGGAAATGTCTTTTTGGTAAAATCCACCACCTTTCATGATAAAAGTCTCTGAGAGAATAGGAATACAAGGGACAGAGCTCAGCATAATAAAGGCAGCAAGCCCATAGCCAGTGTCAACTTAAATAGAGGAAAACTCAAAGAATTCCACAAAAATCAGGAACAAGAAAAGGTTGTCCATACCTAGTCAATATAGTGCTTGGAGTCTTAATGGAGCAATAAGACAACTAAAGGAGATCAAGGGGTACAAACTGAGAGGGAAGAAGTCAAAGTATCTTTACTTGCAGAGGATATGATAGTATATGCCAGTGACCCTAAAAATTCCACCAGAAAGCTCTACAGATGATAAACATTTTCAGCACACTAGCTAGGTACAAAAGTAACTCACTTTTTAAAAAAAGCCTATTAGCCTTACCATAAACAAACAACAGAGGGACATTACATGAAGAACATGGAGTTGGGTGGGTAGAGAGGTTGGGAGGACCTAGGAGGAGTTGTGTGTGTGTAGGGGGGGTGGGGAATACTAGAATCCAAATATGTGGTATGAAAATAAAAATTTTAAATAAAACAATTAAACATAATGATGGGATGTGACCTAATCAACACAGGATTTAAATGCTATTTTAGTTGTCTACCAAGTGAAATGAAAACACCTGTCTATACAAGATTGACACAGTAATTTCACAGTTTTACTGAAATTCCCCAAATGAAAAACCGCCCAGCATTCAGACAACCACTGGACTGAGCACAGGGTCCCCAATGGAGGATCTAGAGAAAGGACCCATGGAGCTGAAGGAGCTTGTGGCCCCATAGGAGGATAAATATCATACTAAGTGAGGTAATCATACTAAGTGAGAGAATATCATACTAAGTGAGGTAACCCAGACTCAAAAGGTGAATCATGGTATGCACTCACTAATAAGTGGATATTAACCTAGAAAACTGGAATACCCAAAACATAATCCACACATCAAATGAGGTACAAGAAGAAAGGAGGAGTGGCCCCTGGTTCTGGAAAGACTCAGTGAAACAGTATTCGGCAAAACCAGAACGGGGAAGTGGGAAGGGGTGGGTGGGAGGACAGGGGAAGAGAAAGGGGCTTACGGGACTTTCAGGGAGTTGGGGGGCTAGAAAAGGGAAATCATTTGAAATGTAAATAAATTATATCGAATAAAAAAAATAATATGAACCAACCAGTTTTCCCAGAGCTCCCAGGTCTAAACCACCAACCATAGAGTACACATGGGGGGGGGGGGCATGGCTCCAGCTACATGTGTTGCAGAGGATGGCCTTGTTGGACATCAAAGGGAGGAGAGGTCCTTGGTCCTGAGAAGGCTCAAAGCCCCAGTGTAAGGGAATGCAAAGACAGGGAAGCAGGAATGGGTGGGTTGTTGAGCAGGGGAGGGAGAATGGGATAGGGTGTTTTCAGAGGGGAAACCAGGAAAGGGGACAACATTTGAAATATAAAAAAAGAAATTATCTAATTAAAACAAAACAAAACAAAAAGACAAGTATTTGGGGGAGGGGCAGTCAAGGAGAGTTTGAATAGTTTTCATCAGATACTTGAGGGTATTCTTTGCTGCTACACCAAAACTTGACAAGTAATATTTACTTAAAGGTTAAATAATATGGAATCTGTATCAGCTAATGCACTTAGTGAACTTTGTTCCATTATGAGGATAGGGAGGGCAGGATAAGTGAGGGCTGGGAGTCTGAATATGGTGAGGGAATATTATCTACACAGATGGAAATGCCCTCTAGAAACTCATTATTTTTTACAACTAGAATACTATTACTAAACAGTAAAAGTTAAGAATGTAAAAAAAAAATTATTGGGATGAGTCAGGTGGTGGTGGCAATGCATTCGTTTAGCCCTACCACTCAGAAGGTAAAGGAAGGTGGATCTCTTGAGCTTTCTGAGTTTGAGGCCAGCCTGGTCTACGGAGTTAGCTCCAGGATAGCCAGATACACACACACACACACACACACACACACACACAAATACACACACTAAAATCTCTGTTTGGAAAAACAAAAACAACAACAAAAATTGGGTTTATAGATAGAAATGTGTGTCATTGTGGTGTTAGTTTTACAGATTTGTTCTTATGTCAACATTGAACAGTGTGCACATGAAGCAAACGCATCTACTATATGTCAGTTACACCTTAATAATAGGAATTGACAGACCTCTAGAGGTGAAACTCAGCATTCCACACAATAAGAGCCATCTCTGTTTAATAGAGACAGTGGCCATTAAGAGACAAATCCCAGGGAATTCCTGTTAGAAAAGTCTTGTAGAGAGTTCTTTATTACCAACACAGGACTTCCTTAGAAATCTCCATGTTCTGTCTCATGAATATGCATGAGCATGGGGAAAATCCATAGTTCACAGCGTCAGCATGATTAACACGGTAGATGAAGTCAAGAGGGTTAAGAGTCTCACTTCGGCGTCTGCCATCTTTGCTCCTGGATGGACCAGAGAGGCAACACCACGTACACGGAGATATGCCGAGTTTAACATTGCTTGGGACATAGCCCACCAGGCTTCTGCATGTCCTCAGGGCCTGGGCAGCTCTGCGATCCATCTGTGTGCCAGCCCTGTCCTGGGTCGTTTGCCCTGCAGAGTGATCTGCACTAGGAAATGCTTCCTGCAGCATCTGCCATCTTTGCTCCTGGAGGGACCAGACAGGCAATGCCAGGTACACAGAGACAACTTAAATATAACATTGTGTGGGAAAAGACACACCAGGGCTCCAACAGCACCAAGAGTAGGGCAGCCCATCAGCAATCTGTGCCAGTGGAAACAGTCATCCAGTGGTGCCGAAATAGTCTTATAGGCTCACAGGAGGTTCAAGCACCAGCCAGTGACAATAGGACTAACTAACACCAGAGATAACCAGATGGCACAAAAAACTCCACCAGAGAACTCCTACAGCTGATAAACAACTTCATCAAACTGGCTGGTTATAAAATCAATTCAAGTAAGTCAATAGACTTCCTATATTCAAAGGATAAGCATGCTGAGAAAGAAACTAGGGAAATGACACCCTTCACAATACCCACAACATTATAAAGTATCTTGGTATGACTCTACCAAACAAACGAAAGATCTATATGACAGAAACTTCAGGTATGTGAAGAAAGAAATCAAATAAGACCTCAGAAAATAGAAAAATCTTCCATGCTCGTGGATTGGCAGAATTAATATAGTAAAAATGGCTATCTTGCCAAAAATAACGTACTGATTCAATGCAATCCCCATCAAAATCCCAACTCAGTTCTTCATAGAGTTAGAAAGAGCAATCCTCAAATTCATGGAATAACAAAAAAACGAGGATAGCTAAAACTATTCTCAACAGTAAAAATCTCTTCTGTGGGAATCAGTATCCCTGACCTCAAGCAGTACTACAGAGCAATCGTGTTAAAAACTTCATGGTATTGGTATAGTGACAGGCAGGTAGACCAATGGAATAGAACTGAAGACCCGGACATGAACCCACACACCTATGGTCACTTGATCTTTGACAAAGGAGCTAAAACCATCCAGTGGAAAAATATAGCCTTTTCAACAAATGTTGCTGGTCCAACTGGAGGTCAGCATGCAGAAGAATGCAAATCGAAAATTCTTATCTCCTTGTACTAAGCTCAACTCCAAATTGATCAAGTACCTCCACATAAAACCAGACACACCTAAACTAATAGAAAAGAAATTGGGGAAGAGCCTTGAGCACATGGGTACAGGGGAAAATTTCCTGAACACACCACCAACAGCTTATGCTCTAAGATCAAGAATTGACAAATGGGACCTCATAAAACTACAAAGTTTCTGTAAAGCAAGAACAGTCTCAAAAGGACAAAATGGCAACCAACAAATTGGGAAAAGATCTTCACCAACCCTACATCGACAGAGGGCTAATATCCAATATATACAAAGAACTCAAGAAGTTAGACTCCAGAGAGCCAAACAACTCTATTAAAAATGGGGTACAGAGCTAATCCAAGAATTTTCACCTGAAGAACTTTGAATGGCTGAGAAGCAGCTTAAGAAATGTTAAACATCATCAGTCATTAGGGTAATGCAAATCAAAACAACCCTGAGATTTCACCTCATACCAGTCAGAATGGCTAAGATTAAAAACGCAGGAGACAGCAGGTATTGGTGAGAATGTGGAGAAAGAGGAACACTCCTCCACTGCTGGTGGGATTGCAAGCTGATACAACCACTCTGGAAATCAGTCTGGCAATTTCTAAGAAAACTGGACAGGACACTTCCTGAGGACCCTGCTATACCACTCCTGGGCATATACCCAGATTCCCCGGCATGCAATAAGGACACATGCTCCACTGTGTTCATAGCAGCCTTATTTATAATAGCCAGAAGCTGGAAAGAACCCAGATGTCCCTCAATGGAGGAATGGATACAAAAAAATTGGTATATTTACACGATGGAATACTACTCAGCAATTAAAAAGAATGAATTCATGAAATTCTTAGGCAAATGGTTGGAAATGAAAAATATCATCCTAAGTGAGGTAACTCATTCACAAAAGAACACAAATGGAATGCAGTCACTGATAAGTGGATATTAGCCCAGGAGCTCTGAATACCCAATACATAACTCACATATCAAATGATTCCCAAGAAGGAAGAAGAGGGCCCTGGTCTTGGAAAGGCTTGATGCAGCATTGTAGGGGATTACCAGTACAGAATAATGGGAGGAGGGTGGTTGGGGGATGGGCAGAGGTAAGAGGGCTTATTGTACTTATGCGGAGGGGGAAACTGGGAAAGGGGAAATCATACAATGAATCTAGAAGAAAAAAAAAAAAAACAGTTTCACCTAGGCTACTACCTTAGTTTTAAAGACTCACCAATAAACACTTAAGTATGTTGTATAATCTATCAACCCAAGGTAGTTTTATGTGTTAAAAATGACAGTAAGGCTGGAGAGATGGCCCAGCGATTAAGAGCACAGACTGCTCTTCCAGAGGTCATGAGTTCAATGCCCAGCAACCATATCATGGCTCACAGACATCTGTAAGAAGATCTGATTCCCTCTTCTGGGGAAGACAGTTACAATGTATTCATATACATAAGATAAATAATCTTTAAAATAAATAAATGATACTAAATGATATTATAATAAGTGCTCCTGTATGATGTAATGTTTATCATGATTAGTGACTTTATAATTAATCATTGGGGTAGCAAATCTCAGCTTTTAATTATAGATGAGGTTAGCTTATGTTCAACTCTTTTTGGATTAAGAAATTTTTAATGATGTATTTATCTTATATATGTGAGTACACTGTTGCTGTCTTCAGACACACCAGAAGACGGCATTGAATCCCATTATAGATGGTTGTAAGCCACCATATGGTTGCTAGAAATTGAACTCTGGACCTCTGGAAGAGCAGTTAGTACTTTTAACCGCTGAGCCATCTCTCCAGCCCAGATTAAGAATTTTCAAGAGCCTATAGCCCAGTGGTTCTAAACTTACATATCCTAAGACCACTGAAAAACACCAATATTTACTATATAAATTGAAAGAGGAATTACAAACCTTTTCTGATAGAATTGAAGATTTACATGAAAAATATTTCTGTTAGAATATGTGGAGTCCATTGAGGTTAAGAGATATTAAGGATTAGTGATTGTTGCTTCCTGTTATTTTTGATGTTATTTTTTATGTTTGTGTGCATATCTTCATTTGGGTTTGTTGGAAGAAGATTACTTTCTTGCTTTTTCTAGGGTGTAGTTTCCCTCTGTGTGTTGGCATTTGTGTTTCAATCTATTATCCGTTGTAGGGCTGGATTTGTGGACAGATACTGTGTAAATTTGGTTTTATCATGGAATATCTTGTTTTCTTCATCTAAGACAGAAACCTGTGGACACCCTGTTTCCCCTCCCCCTTAACTCTCACCTCCTCTCATCATATGCACCTGTGATTCAGTTACGATTATAGGCCACATTTCACTTTCCTCCTTAGGTTTGAGTATAATATTCTTAGTACCAGTTTTCAAGCTTCTTTCTTTCATTTTTTTTAAATAAAAAATGTTATAAGAACACATTCAATTTAAAAAGATAAAACAATATATTCTTCATTTACATTGCAAATGCTAGAACCTTTCTCGGTTTCTCCTGTCCCAGAAAATCCCCAACCCCTTCACCCACCCCCTGCCTCCAAGTATATGCCCCTCCACCCTCTACTCCTAGCTTACAACACCCCTCGATTTCTCTATATTGGAGCATCTATTGAGCCTTCACAGGACCAGGACCTCTCTTCCCACTGATGCCGGACAAGGCATTCTTCTGCTACACTTTTGGCTCTAACCATGTGTACCACTTGATTGTTTAGTCCCTGGGAGACCTGGGGTGTCTGGGTGGCCAACATCATTGTTCTTCCCATAGGGCTACAAACCCCTTCATCTCCTCCAGTTCTCCCCTCCAAGTCCTCCATTGAAGACCCCATGCCCAGACCAATGGTTGGCTGCTAGCATCTGCCTCTGTATCTGTAAGGCTCTGGCAGATCCCCTCTGGAGACAACCATAGCAGGCTCCTTTTAGCATACACTTCTTGTCGACCATAATAGTGCAGGGGTTTGGTTCCTGTTTATAGGATGAATGCCCAGGTAGGGCATTCTCTGGGTGGCCTTTCCTTCAGTTTCTGTCCCACACTTTGTCTCCATTATTGCTCCTGTGAGTATTTGGTTCCCCTTCTCAGAGGAATCAAAACACCCCTACTTCAGTTCTTTTTTTTTCTTTTATTAATTGAATATATTCTTTATTTACATTTCAAATGTTATAGTCCTTGCAGGTTTCCCCCTTCCCCATTTCTCCCCTCCCGGAAACTCCCAATCCCTGCTCTTACCCCCTGCCTCCCAGAATATGCTCCTCCACCCAACCCACTCCCACAACCCCCAATTGATTTCCCCACACTGGGGTCTCTATTGAGCCTTCACAGGACCAAGGACCTCTCCTCCCACTGATGCCAAACAAGGCATTCCTCTGCCACTATTTTAGCAGGAACCATGTGCACCCCTTAGTTGATGGCTTAGTCCCTGGGAGCCCTGAGGCATCTGGATGGCTGACATCATCGTTCTTCCCATGGGGTTGTTAACCCCTTCAGCTCCTCCAGTCTACCCTTCAACTCCTCCATTGTGAACCCCATGCTCAGTCCAATGGTTGGCTGCTAGTATTAGCCTCTGTATCTGTAAGGCTCTGGCAGGGCCCCTCCGAAAGGCAACCAGAGCAGGCTCCTTTCAGTATGCACTTGTCATCCATAGTACTTTTGGGGTTTGGTGTTTACCAGGTAGAACACTCTCTGGGTGGCCTTTCCTTCTATCCCTGCTCTACACTTTGTCTCCATTATTGCTCCTGTGAGTATTAGGTTCCTTTTCTCAGACGAACCAAAGCACCCCCACTTCAGTTCTCGTTCTTCTTGAGCTTCCTGTGGTCTGTGAATTGTAACTTGTTTATTTTGAGATTTTTGGACTAACATCAACTTATCAGTGAGTGCATACTATGTGTACATACTTTTGTGATTGGGTTACCTCACTCAGGATGACACTTTCTATTTCCATCCATTTGCCTAAGAATTTCATAAATTCCTTGTTTTTAATAGCTGAATAGTACTCCATTCTGTAGACATTTTCTGTGTCCATTACTCTGTTGAAGGACATCTGGGTTCTTTCCAGCTTCTGGCTATTATAAATAGGCTGCTATGAACAGAGTGAAGCATGTGTTCTTATTATATGTTGGAACATGTTCTGGGTATATGCCCAGGAGTAGTATATCTGGGTCTTCAGGTAGTACTATGTCTAACTTTTGATGAACTACCAAATTGATTTCCAGAGTGCTTTTACCAGTTTGCAATTCCACCAGCAATGGAGGAGTGTTCCTCTTTCTCCACATCATCTCCAGCATCTTCTGTCCCCTGACAGCTAACATCAGAGATAACTAAATTGCAAAAGTTAAATGGAACATCATTACCAACAGAAACCAAGGCAATATGGCACCATCAGAACCCAGTTCTCCCACAACAGCAAATCCTGAATACTGCAACACATCAGAAAAGCAAGAGCTGGGTTTAAAATCTATCCCAGCCCATGGGACAGTCACCAGAGTCCTGGATCCACCTAGGGGAATGGCAAGAGAGAAGACAGACACAAAAGAACTAGAGAGCAAGTCTGAATCTGATCAAGCTGTCAATCTTTAATTTTCACACAAGGCATTATAAAGGCAAGCAAGCAGGTGTGGGGAGGGGTGAAGGGGGAAAGTCATTGTATTTGAGGAACAACCTCAGGAGGCTAGCATCATATCTCAGGAACAGTTTCTCAGAATTGTCTCTCAGGGTCTCAGCTAAGATTTGGCAGGTGCAGTAGGAACTTGGCATCATATTTTGATCATGAGGAGGTGAGGTGGAAAGGAGTTGCTATGGTAACAACCACAGGTGAGCTTCATTTGTTTGAGCCCACTCGGGTGAGCTCTGTACCTACTAACCATCTAGCTTACTTGGCTAATCTTTAAACTGGTCCATTTCCTGCTAAAAGCAGCCTAGAGAAAGCAAGCTGGAAATGGCTGAGAGTAGGGGTTTTTTGAGATCCCTGTGAGAATAGCTCCTGGCAAAAATCACATCTCATGATGCTGATAGAGGACTTCAAGGCCATAAATAAGTCCCTTAAAAATATAGGAGAATATGGGTCAACAGGTAGAAGGCCCTAAGAAGAAACACAAAAATACTTTCACACTTCTTTCAATCCATGTCTTCAAAGGTGAACTTTTCCCTCCAGGATAATGACAATTGCAACATGTTAGCATGCCCTAAAAGACCTGGCTCTTGCTAACTCCTCTCAAAGACACCCTGCAATACCCTCTACCTGCAATCATCCTCCATGCCAAGGATACACAACTAGTTATTTTAAACTTCTTTCATCAGTTCCAATACTGTTCTGTTTGGGACAGGAAGCTGGGACTCCTTACTGGCTATTATTCAAAGACCTTCCAGCTTCTGTCTATGAGTGGACTATTCTGGTAACACTGAAAAGTATTCCCAAAAAATGGTATTAAATTCCACTATAAACGTGTTTACTAGCAGAGCACAGATTAAAAGCGTAAAGCATGCCTGTGAACTCTGCACTGGGAAGGCTTTGGGCAGAGACTGCATAAGTTAAAGTCCAGCCTGGGCTATATAGTCAGCTCCTGGTCAGCCTGGGCTACATAGTGAAACCCTGTCTCAAACAGAAATAAGTGTGTGATGGCACAGGCCTGTGATCCCAGCACTCAGGAGACAGATGCATGAGGACTACAAGTTACAGGCCAACCTAAGTGTCACAGGGAATTCCCAGATAGTGAAGCCCTACTTTAAAAAATAGTTTTATTCCTATTACCCTGGATTGTTTTGCCATGTTTTCCCACCTCATCTGTTGAAACCAACAGCTGTTTTCATGCCTGGGAGCCCAACACAGCCAGTACAGAGAAGACATTTCCTAAGTGTTATCTAAGTGAATGAACTCACCAGGGAGGTCCAAGTTAATAAAATCTTTTCTCTTGTATCACCCATGGAGAAACTTAGCACATTCATTACACAAAATAATGAATCAGTGATGCAACCAAGTAGCTTGGAAATAGAAAGACTGCTCATAGGAATTTTTATTTCCCTCCCAGAGTCCATCAAATTAATTATGAGCACATATTTGATGTGGGGGCAGAGGACATGCAGGGGGATACCACTAACTGAAACACACTCATTTTTATTAGACTGTAGTTTTATTGCAAGGTAGGTTTTCTTTCCCCCACACTAGGCTGATATCTGCACTGTCCAATCCAGTAGGCGCTACCTATAGATGGCTATTGAAGTTTCAGTCCATTAAAATGAAATAGAATTTGTCATTCTATTCTTCTGTAGCCACATCTCAAGTGCCCCAAAGCCATACCTGTCTGGTGGCTGTGACGCTGCACAGTACAGACACAGACATCGTTAGCAGCACTGTCTACACAATTACAAAGATGTCCTCAGAAAGCCTGACTTACTTCTTAGCTCCCAGGATCCTGGTGCTCCTCTGCTGCTTACTGGATGTGGGTCCCGGGTCTAGCAAATTGCAAGCACATGAGTGAGTGCCAGGGACCTTTGTACCTCATCCCCAAAGAGATGAATCCCCCTGTGCCTAGATGTGAAGCTGTCTACATTGTACAGACGGGTTGACAATATCAGAGCTTTCATCATTACCCATTCTTAAAACCCTATCCTAGATGGAGGCTCGAAAAGAAAAGACGGAAAAATATGCACATATGTAATATATTATACAGCAACGGGAGGCACTAGGGATGCTGAAGGATTATGAATAATTACAATATGTCGAGGAACTGAGTCCGAGGATACGAGGAATAGGCAATAAAAATAAAATGGGTGGGGGGAGTAAGTACGTGGATCTGATATAAAAGGGTGGGGCCTACTGGGCTCTGAATAAAACCAACTATGAATTCAAGACAAAGGCAAAGAACCGTGTGTTCTCGGCTCGACAGTTCTATCTCCAAAGTATAATGGTCACACCAAGAAACTTGCAGCGTTGACTGCACCGAGTCTGGAAGACATCACTCCCCCTCCACGCCTAACAATTTCACCCAAGGGCTCTGGCCAGATTAAAGCCACTTCCACTCTGCTCGCCTCTCCCGGATGTGGTCTCGGCAACTACTAGCCCTGCTCTGAACATCCACTTCTGCCTAGTGACTTCAGAGGGGGCTGCAGAGGAAAAGGAGTCACATGGACTCATCTTCAGCTTCCATTGAGACCCCGCCCCCATCGCTACAGGAGAGAAGGGAGGCTGACTGGAAGAGAGGGTTGGAGCAAATGGGAGGAGTCTGAAGGTCCTCTGAACCTGCATTTGCACAGCAGGTCTCACCCATCCCAAAAGTGGTCTTACAGATGCTAATGGGGTTCAAATCGCACTTTTCTTTATTGATCTTAAATTACAGACCCATTCTCTTCCCCTTCCCTCCCAGATAGCTCTTTCAGTGCTGAGGGTGCAGGCAGTGGCTGAGCAGAAATACACTTAACAGGGGCAGATCTCTCCTTATCCACTAACTTCATGCTTCCACACCTCTGGATTTTCGGTATTTTCCCTGGAAGACATGACCTCTTTAGCCAAGATCGTTAGGGGGACATTAGGGGAACGATGCTTGAGCCTCTCCCTGGGGACTGTGACAGGGTCTCTCATAGTGACAGTGCTGGTTCCTCTCAGAGAGACTTCTGTGCATCTTCTCAGAATGACTGTGTCTGCTTTCAGAGGGACTATACTGTGTTCTCTCAGAATGACAGGATGAGTCTGTAAGAATGCCTGTGTAGCCTGGGTTAGAGGAACTGTCCTGGGCTTATTCCAGATGTTGTGATTATAAAAAGATAAAGAAATATAAGAATATGTTCTATGGGACTGTGGTGAGGTGTGGGGCAAGGGGATAGCTCCGCAGGCCCATGCCAAGGCATCCCTTCCCCCTGAGGGACCACACACATGATGCTATAGTATAGAATAGGGTTTATTTAGGGTATGGGGAGAAGAGTTAAGAGAGTAGTAGCAGCAGAGGAAGGCAGAGAGAAGGAGAGAGCAAAGAAGTTGAGGCCAGCCAGGGAATGGGGAAAGAGGGGAGAAAGGGGGCAAGAGAGCAGCAGTAAGAGAAAGAAGAAGGGAAAAGCAGCCCCTTTTATAGTTGGCCAGGCATACCTGGCTATTGCCAGGTAATGTTGGGGTAGAGTCCATCACCGGAACTACATCTCTTCCAGCGAGAGGGAATGGAAAAAGCTCTTTCAGAGAAATCACCATGGCTCCTTTCTGAAGGACTGCCCTGTGACCTTCGCATGAGAATGAGATGGCTCTTTTTTGAGGTACTGAGGCATCTCAGAGAAGAGGGACTCTGTTGGCTCCTCCCAAAATGACTGTGTAGACTCTTCTTCACAGAGGGACTGCATCCTCTTCTCTCTAGAGGTCTGCAAGGGCTCCTCCTTGAGGGACTGTGAGGGATTCTCCTTGAGGGAATGCGAGGACTTCTTAAGGGACTGCTAGGGCTTTCCCCTGAAGGACTTTGAGGCCTCCTCCTGGAGGGACTGTGGCCTCTCCCCTTAAATAGACCGTTATGGCTTCTGTCAGACAGACTTCTTATGGAGGAGCTAAGACTATTGATCTGGGAGGGAGTGTGATAAATCCCCTCCAAAAGACGTCTAAGGGTTCTGTCAGAGGGACTGCTATGCCTCCTCTCTAGAGGTCTACAAGGGCGCCTATGGGGGCTCCTCCTTGAAGGACTGTGACTGTTTCTTCCTGAAGGACTGCAGGGACTTCTGACTGAGTGCCTGTGAGGGCTCCTCCCTGAGGGACTATGAGGACTTCTCAATGGATTGCGAGAGCTCCTCCTTGAGCGAATTCCAGGGCTCCTTGAACCAATTTGAGGGCTCCTTGAGTGAAATTGAGGGCTCCTCCTTGAGGGATTTCGAAGGCTCCTCCTGGAGGGGCTGTGGCTTCTCCACTTAAATACACTGTTTTGGCTTCTCTCAGATACACTTCTTAAGGAGGGGCTGAGACTGTTTCTCTGGGAGGGATTGCAATATATCCTCTCCAAAATACTTCTAAGGGTTCTGTCAGAGGGACTGCTACGCCTTCTCCGAGAAGGACTGTGATGTCTCCTCTTAGAGAGATTTTGCCAATGAGTTCCCTGAGGAAGCAGGCAATGGCTTCTTTCAGACGGCTTATTACATGGGGTTCTCTCCCTGAAGAAGCCGAGTTGCTGTGGTTGATTTTTTGGTGCTTCATCACCGTAGACATTGTCCATTATTTTGGGGACTCGAGTAGCTTGTTTAGAGTCATCTCTTCCACGAACCATGGTCTTCTGCGATTGCAAGGGTCTGGGTGGGAGAGAGCTCGCTGGTTTGGGCTGTGGAGCTTGTCTACCACGCTCACTTCCTCCCTGACATGTGTCCTTTTGCTTAGCGCTTGAGCCTGTTGACCTGAGCCTGACAGCTGGTGTCCTCGCTCCTTCGCTATCTCTCATGAAGTAATCATTGGCATTTTGTTTGGGGCACACGTTGTTGACTGAACACAACTTGTCTGGCCTCATCTTCTTTAATTTCCGGCCCGTAAAAGTCACAATTCTATGTGCTGCTTGGAATGCCTGCCTTAGGCCTTGAACAAGTGGTTGGATGATTTTGGGCTGAGAGGATTTCTTAGGTTGTGTCTTGGAAGAAACAGTGCTTGTTTGGGGGGTTTCAATTCTGTTTCTTGACAGACCCCTCAGTGTTCTAGGACTGATTTTGTATAGCCTTGTGTTTTGTGTTTTAGGTCCCTTGACAATTTTCTTCAAAGGATCTGTCAAGACAGAGGTCTTTCTGAGGCTTGATTTAATCCATGTTTCATCCTGATTGCTTCCATAGCCAGGATGCTTGGAACCCAGCTTAGAGAATCTAGCTTCTCTATGTGATGGTGATGCAGTACCTTTCTGTGGATACCCTAATTTAAATCCAAGATGCAATTGAACATCACCATGGCCTTCAGGGCTGTTTAAAAGGTGGAGCTGTGGGTAGATGAGAAGGTACGGCCCCCAAGCAGAATGTAACTTATGAGAGCAATTAAGGCCTGAACATCGGCCACATTCTAAGCATATTGGATACTTTAGGACAAGACCTGAATCTAGAGGCGGAGGGACATTGTGGGGTATTTGACTTCTTATGAGTTTTCCTGCTATTTTTAACTTGAGTTCTCTTAGAAGATGTTCTGAGTTATCGGTGTTTGACTGGGAGAGAGAACTTGTCTTGAGGGAATGCTGAGACTCAAAAGTCCTACTCGGTGCACATGGTGAGATTTTACTCTGCTCCCTGGAAACAGAATCTTCCCTAGTGTAAAGTATCTCTGATCTCATCAAGTCAGGAAACCAGGTCCCGGTACATGAGACGGACACATGCTCAGTGGCTTCCTGGAAAATATCGTGGGGTTTTGAGCTTGGTTTCCTTACTCCCAATCTTGTGCCAGAGAATCTCTGTATTATGGAAGATGTGGAGCCGCGGGTCCACATCTTCAGCGGCATTTTCTTCTCATTACTGTGAAATAAAATATGTCTCTGTATGTACTTTTTATCCACTGACGTCTGAGACATGGTCCTTGGAACCCTCTCTAGCAGGCTTTGGGAAAATTCCATCAGTTCAGCTGGAACCCCAAATAAATTTTCGATGGATTGACAACTGTCCATAGTGGATCTTTCTATTGAAAAGGGTTGAGAACAAGGCTTCCTTTCCATAGTGGTTCCCAGGACATTCCCCAGCATTAGCATACTGGAGAGGTATTTTCTAGGTAGTCTCTGCCTACAGACATGGCTTTCCCAGACATTCTGCTGTATGCCCAGGAAAGAATGGATAGTGCTTCTTCGAGCCACTAATCCTGCCTGAAACTCCTGGGATAGTAATCTGAATGGGTATGAAGAATACCTCTGGAATTCCTCCATTTTCTTCTTTCCACTTTCTTCCTTGGATAAGACATTCATGCTCCAGATATCAGGATACCTGGTTCCCTTGCTGTCCCCTGTCTTATCAGAGGGTAGATTTTGAAGGACCAAAGGAAGAACTGATGATTTTTTCATAGTATTGTCTGTATAGGACTTTGAAGACTGCAAACTACCAACACCAATGTTTTCCATACCAAAAGCTCTGGAAACTTCGGGCACCCCAGAACCCTGGCTGTGCCCTAATTCAGTTGTTCTGTCAACGATAGAAGGACATGGGATTGAAGGGCTGTGTATGGATCTAGATAAGGAATTCTCTGCATCTAACTTTGCTGGTGCGATCATGCCAGAGTCTTTATTCTGACACACTGATCCTTGATTCGAATCTTTCATTTTCTTTATTTTAGAAGATTTTGTTTTGAGACCTAGAGATTTTACAGCCTGAAGCCTTTGCTCATGAGTTGACACTATAGGTTCCTTAAGGGGAGATGTTTGCTGAGATATTAATTCTGCAGAAGTCACTTGAATATCTGCCCTTTGAGTTAACTCCATAGGTTTTACCAGGTCTTGAAGATGTGGTCTTGGGTGTAAATTCAAACACTCCTTTACTCTAATGCTTGGTCTCATGCCCAGTCCTATTGGTTCTACAGCCTGGGGACATGGTCCTGGTGCCACTTCTTCAGATTTTACGATCTGAATCAATGGTTTGGCAGTTACTACAGTCTTTATTAGTGGAAAGCCTGGCCGTTGTTTTGTTTCTAAAGCCTGATGTTTTGGCTCTATGACTACTTTTTTGGATTGCACATTTTGTAGCTGAAGGCTTGGAGGAAATTTTGAACTTATCACATCATGTGTTCTGGAAGTCAAATCATTGTATTTTGACATTTGAGGGATACTTTCTGGAATCATCACAGACTTTGCAACTTGAAGTGTTGGTCTGGAGATCACTTCCACAAATTCACACACTTTTGGGAGGGCCACTGAGTGAGGAACTGAAAGCTGTGTCTTCACAGATTCTGTTACTTGATCTCCTGGCTTTACACTAATTCCTACAACGTTTATCATTTCATCCAGTGATTCTGTTGGAGTGATGCTTATATTTTCCAGGCTCAGATTCTGAGGTTTTGTTAGCTTAGCCGCTACCCATCCTGACTGCTGTGTACCAAAGGTGAGCTCTACAGAGTCTCTCTTTCCCACAACTTGACTCTTATCCTTGCCTGCCAAGTCAAAGGATTCTTTGTGCAACCACTCCATAGAGGCCAAATTTTTAGATTTGGGAATCTGAGGTCCTGGCCCTGGTGTTATTCCTGAAGTGGAATCTGGGATGGGACAGAATGGCCTTGTTGTTATTACAGATTGTTCCCTTTGAGATCTTTCCTTAGAGCCCACCCCCAGAGGTCCTAAGTCTTGAGGACATGGCCTTGGAGAGTTTTCTATGAATTCAATCTCTCTATTTATCGCCTTTGGAGTCATTCTAAATTCTTCCCCTTGCTGTCTTGCTTCACAAGTAAACTCTATGGTGTCTGCAACATGGTTCTTGAAGCTGAGGGTCATTCTATCAGATTCTGTACCCTCTTTTGTCTGTAACTTCTTGAAATCTTGAAATTGAGGCCACGACCAAGAATGTAACTCAGGAGGTTCTGGGAGCTGGTAGCTTTTCTGTAGATTTGGCTCTGAGGATTTTAAATCATGATCACTTAGTGTTGGAGTCAGATCAAACAATTCTGGTACTTGAAGATCTAGCTTCAGGGGCATCTCTAACGATTCTAGGATGTTATCTGTTGGTTTGGAGCTCAACCTCATAGACTTCCCTGTCATTTCTCTGCTTTTATTTACCTCCCCATTTGTAAATTCTAAAGATCCCACATCTTGGGAAACTGGTGGTGAAGTAAAATGCACCGATTTAGGGACTTGACACCTAGGCTTCATGCTCATCTCTGCAAAGTCCTCCACCTGTCTCTCTGGTCTCATGGATTCTGTGAGGGGATGAATTGTCTGGGGCATAAGGTTCCCAGGTTTCACGTTTTGAAAAATTGATTTTGGTGGTAACTCCACAGATTTTCCAATTTCCTGCAGACACACTGATGACAATTTCACCTGTTTTACACCTTGCCACTTTGGCTCTGAAGGAAATGCCAAAGATTTTCTATTTTTCTGCTCTGATTTCAGTGGCAAATCTGAGAATTTGACACTGGTCAGTGATGGTCCTGCTAAGAGCTTCCTGGTGGACTGTGGTGGCAATACTATCATTGGTTCTTTTGAAGACCGCACACTTTGAGACTGTGATGCTGGCTTCAAATGTATGGCTTGAACATTTTGAGAAAGAGGTTCTTTCAAAAATACCCTACTTCTTCTCATGTCATTCTGATCACTGCCAGGAGTCAGTTTTACAGCATTTGTACAAAAGGGTGTGTGTGTGCTCCTCTCTGGAAACTTTCTATCTTCCGGAGGCGACGTAGGTAAAACCACAGAATTCACACCATTTGACTGAGGCCTCAAAGTAAATATAGGTTGTGTACTTTGCTGCCGCGACCCAAGCTGGTTCTTGCAAACTGGGATCTTTTGAAACTTTGCCCCTAGCATTAAGTTAGATGAATTCATATCTTGAGAAGGTGATACACCCAAATTGCTTGACCCTGGATTTAGTTCAGACACCAAATCTTTCAAGTGCTGTTCTTGAGGTTTTGGAGCTTGTAAATGTGCCCCAGGGTTGTAGCCAATAGAATTTACAGACTGAGATTGTTGACTTAGAGTACATGCAGAAGAATTTATATCTTTCAAATGTATTCTAGTATTGCACCAAACAGGATTTACACACAGAATTTGTGGTGGTGGAAATGAAGAAAAGTTCATACCTTGAAAAAGTGGCCCAAGATTATACCTATTAGAATTTTCACACAGATGGTTTTGCCCTAGAGTGTATACAGAAGAATTCCCAGCTTGCGAATGTAATTCAGGATTCTCTGGGGTGAATGCAGAAGAATCTGCACACTGAGCATTTGATCTTGGGGTGCATGCAGAAGAATCTGCACACTGAGGACTTGGCCCTGGTATGCATGCAGAAGAATCTGCACACTGACATTTTGATCCTGGGGTGCATGCAGAAGAATTTGCATACTGAGGACTTGGCTCTGGGATGAATTCAGTAGAATTTATGTCTTGCAAATGTGACTCAGGGGTGCTCCCAGTAGAACATAGGCATTGCAGTTTTGATCCCGAAAAGCAAGAGGAAGAATTCATCCCATCTGAATGTATTCCAGGATTGCACTCAGAATTTATACACTGAATGTTTGACTGTGGAATCCACACAGAAGAATTCATATCTTGCAGATATGGCCCAGGTATATACCCACTGGAATCTATGTATTGAGAATGTATATTGGGAGTACATGCAGAATTCACATCTTCCAAGTGTGACCCAGGATAGAACACCTTAAATTTTATACCCTGAAGGTCTGGACTAGGGCTCAACTCAGATGATTCTACATCTTGTATCCCAGTAATCACCTCAGAAGGTTTTATACTTCTCACGTGTCCTTCCATAGAGTCTATACCTTGAAGTTTCATGCCCATGATCAGCTCAGGATATTTCAAATCTTGCAAATTAAAGCCTGAATCCAGCCCTATAGACTGTGTGCTTAAAAGCAACTTCCTTGGGGTGACCACGGGTGTCTCACCTCGTAGGCTCATTTCTGCTGGTTTCATACCAAGGACATTCTTCTCTGTGATGACTTCAGATGGCATACTTTCCACGTGTGTTCTAGGACTGAAGCTCATAGATTTGACATCTTGGACTTTTACACCCATGATCGTCCTCAAAGATTTAAGATCTTGTAACTGTGGGCCTGATTCACAGTCTTCCATCTCCATTTCTTGAGGCTTTGTCTTCAGAATTGAATCTGATTTTATATTTTGGGACTGGGGCCCTGGTTTAACATCTAGCTTGACCCTTTGAATTTTGGTCGAAATTGGTTTACTTTTCATCGGTGACCTGGGAGTTAGTTTTAATTTCATATTTTGGGATGTTGTTTCAGGTGTGAAGTCAGAACATTTTGTACTTTGGCCCTGGGGCTCAGACTTCATCTCAGACCCTTGGCCTAATACCTCAGATTTTGCTTCTAAAGGCCTTGGCTCTTCTTTAAACACTGAAAATGTTACATCTTGAGGCTGTTGAATTCCTGAAGATGACTTGAATGGTTTCAATTCTCGTGACTGTATTCCAGGGGCCAGTTTAGGAAATCTCCTGTCTTCTATATGGAACCTGGATTTGAATGTCACTAATTTTTTATTAGTGATCAATGACCTTAAGGTAGGATCACATTTGGGATTTTTCCATGGCAGCATAGATTTGTCAATAGTTTTGAACCTATGAGACAAGCATGCCTGGGTTGACCCGGAAGGTTCTTTACCTTCTGTCTTGAGCCTTGTCATCAAGTC
Source organism: Apodemus sylvaticus (assembly GCF_947179515.1). Taxonomy (NCBI): domain Eukaryota; kingdom Metazoa; phylum Chordata; class Mammalia; order Rodentia; family Muridae; genus Apodemus; species Apodemus sylvaticus. The sequence continues at coordinate 124,729,755 of NC_067477.1, read as the reverse complement.
CTCAGATGTCTTCACATCCCTTTCTTGTACTGAGGGTTGTAACTCTGTGGCTGTGTTGCCTTTAGGCTGTAAGCCCAAGGGAGATTTTGTGTTTTCAAGCCCTGCTCCATGGTGAAATGACACAGTTTCCACACGATGAGACTGTGGTTCTGAACACAATGTGAAGTTTCCCCCTTTTTGTACCTCTGGTCCTGGTAACAACTGGAGGGTCTTCACACACTGTTCTTGTGCCCCTTGAGTCATTTCCAATGGCTTCCCACCTCCCAATTTTATGAAGGGTTTCTGTTCTGTGTATGTGACACCTTGAAACGGTGACCCCCTATTGAATCCTGACATCTTTACACCTCGGAACTCCTTTCGAGGTGTCCACTGAACAGATCTAACACTTGCAGCCTTTGGCTCTTTGTTTAGCTCCCCGGATGTCATGCCTTGAGTCTGTGGCTCTGAAGTCAAGTGAAGTGGATTTAGTTCCTGCAACCGTACTGCTAATGGAGAGGTTTTTACTTCCTGTAACTGTGGTTCAAGATAAAATGCCACCTTTTTTTCTCCTTGAGTTTTTGACCTGGCAGTCACTTTGGATGACTTCACACTTCTCCATAGCATGGGAGGCTTCAGTTCTGTAGCTCTGGCATCTCCAGACTGTGACCTTGAGTTTGAAGCTACACCTTTCTCACTTTGAAACTCAGATATTGGTATCCATTGAATAGTCTTTGTGCTTTCAATTGAAGGTTGTGCCAGAGTTTCCACACCTTGAAGTTGTAGGTCCAACGTTGACTCCAAGGCTTTTTCTTGGTATATCTGGGACCCTGGAGTCAAATGGCAAGGTTTCATACTTGGCACCTGTAGTTCATTTTGGAACTCTTCAGATTTTACACTTTGAACAATTGGCTGAGGACCCAATTCAAATGAGGTTGTATCTTTGAATTTTAACTTAGGGTTGAGCTCTATGGATTTCATATGTGCAGGTTTGGGTTCTTGAGCTGACTCCATGGGTAATGTATTTTCTGATCCAAGCTGCTTTTTCTGTTGATCAAAAATCCCACCTTTCCACTCTAGTGGATTTACAGTTCTCTGGTCATCCTCTCTAGACTTAGGAGTCAAGTCCATGTGTGCCTTTCCTTGACACTGTTGTATTGAGGTGAAATCTACACATTTTACTTCTTGGATTCCTTGGGTTGGGGCTACAGTTGTAGGTTTTAGACTTTGTTGTTTCAAACAAGGGGTGATCACAGGTTTCCTATCTTGCATTTGTGGCTGTGACATCAGTTCCTTGTGCTTTATGCCTTGCAGTCGAAGCCTTTGAAACATCTCTATTGATTTATCTTGAAACAGCATGCTTGGTACAAAAGTCACAGGACTCTCCCCTTGCTTCTTTGGTTTAAGTTTCAAGTCCATGGCATTTACATCTTGAACATGTGTATCACGGTCCAACCCCTTATTTTTTATATCTTGAATTCTTGAACCAGGAATCAACTTCACAGGCTTCATATCTCCTCTCAGGGAACCACTTGGGGATATCACAGCAGATTTTATCCTCTTGAGACATTCTTCTACAGTTAAGATCACAGATTTCCTATCTTCCATTGTTGGCTTTGAAGGTAGTAACTTTGGTTTTAAACCCTTCAAGCTGGAGACTGGAGGCAGCCCTTTAAGGGTCCTATCTCCTGTTTGCATCCCTGAGGTTGACAGCATAAATGTGAAATGCTCCAGCTCTGACTTTGACTTTGTAGATGTAATGTCTCCCAAATGTAGCCCTGGTGTTAATTCCACAGATGTCAGAGCTTCTTGCTTTGAGACTATATTGTCCTCCACAGGTTTCATATGTCCTAAAAGCTGTGCTTCAACCAATTCAGAAGATGCTATGCCTTGGGTCTGTGGTCTTCTGATCGACTCAGAATGATCTACATTTGCTAAGTGTTTCCCAGGGGTCAATTTCGTTGTTTCCCATGTTGGTACCTGTGGCTCAGATGTTTCATAAGACACTTTGTCTTCAACACTTGGCACTTGATTCCCTGTGATATATTTTACATCTTGAATCGGGGACTGGTGTACTATCAATTTGGACTTCATCCCTTCCCTCTCTGGTGGTGTGGTCAACTCAGAAATTTTTACACATTCTAAGTGTGGCCCTGACTTTAGCTCTGATGTTTTCACACCTTGAGGTTGAGTTCCTGGTATTCCATCCCAAAATTTGACATCTTGCAGCTGTGGTCCTGTGTTAAAACTAACTTGCCTTGTATCCTGTAGCCCTGGAGTCATCTTGGCTAAGTTGGGATTCTGTATCCCTAACTCTGGAGTCATATAACTGTCACTAACAAACATTGATTCTGAGTTTAGCTCCCCAAATTTGACCCCTTGAAGTTTTGGTGTTGAAGCCAGCTCAGAAAATTTGGCATCTTGTTCCCAAGATCCTATGTTGACCTCCTCAGATATCATGCTTGGATGCTGTATTTCAGAAGCTTGTGTTGCAAATTTCATCCTGTGAAACTCTGATCCTTGTATAGGCAGAGCAAGCTTCCTCTCTCCCAACTTTGGCTCTTGGCTTAATGGCAGTAATAATTCTGGCATACATCCTTGAGACTTCTTCTCTTGAAGTAGAAAGCCCTGTTCAAGCTGTGTATCTTTGGGGATAGGATCAGAAAATCTCACATCTTGCAAACATGGTCCCAGATTTACTTTCATAGATTTCACATGTTGTGGTTGTGGTTCTGAAACCTTTGGCCCCGCAATAAAACTAGATATGATTTCTGGCATTGGGGAATATGATATTGCTTCATTAGATTTCAAACCATAATGTGGGGGGCCTGAGGTAGAATTTGCTGGATTTTCCCCTTGAATAAGTAGCCCTTGATATAACTTTGGAAATCTGACACTTTGCAGTTGTGGCCATGGAGTCAGTCCTGATTTGGCAATTGGCTGCTCTTCGCCCAAATTCAAATCCACAGATTTCACAGTTGGAATCTTTGTTCCCTCAAATGACTCCTTTGGTGATAAACTTTGCAGTCCTGGCTCTAGTTTTCTGTTTTCAGAATCTATCACTCCTAGAGATGGCTGTTTTACTAAATCCACTGATAACTCACTTTGTAACCCTAATCCTGTATCTAATTGGGTAGACTTTATGTTGTGAACCTGTGGCCCTGGGATCACATCTATAATATGTGATATGGGTCCTGCAGTCAAATCTATAGGTTCTACAATTTGTACAGATGGTTCAGAGGTTAATTCTTCAATTTTCAAATTTTCTACCAATGACTCTGATTCCTCAATTTGCACTCTTGGTTCTAGATTCAACCCCTGAGATCCCATTTCTGAATAGGTTTCTACAGTGGTCCCCTGGGAATCATCAACTTCAAGTAATGCCAATTTGGTGCTTTCCGTGTATTCATATAGAATTCTTTCTGATGAGTTAGTAATTTCTGAACATGGTTCTTGTGTCATATGAGCAAAGTCCACATCCGGGGGCTGTGGTTCTGGGGTCATCACTTCCAGGCCTATGGTTGGCACTTCTAATTCTGGTAGCAAATTCAGAATATCTTCTGGAGTCTCCTTTTCCTCTTTTACAAGGTGGATCCTAGTTTCAAGAATATCTTGGAGTGGTGGTAAGTCCATCTCTATAGATTCTGAGGTTTGGCTCGGTGGTGCTGGAGTCATTCCTACTGATGAGTGTGTCAACTCAGCAGATTCTTCTATCTGATGACAAGTGTCAGAGGTCACCCGTGCTTCTGAGGCTTGTTGGTTTTCAGTCAGCCCTTCAAAATCTGGGGACAAAGAACTTAAGATGAGGTTCACATCTGAAGATTTTACTGCATTAATGTGTGTGGTCAACTCATCAACTTTCATACTTTCCACCAGGGACTCGGGAATTAAACTCCTACAGTCTAGCAATGTAATCTTTGTATCTTCAAGCAGTGGCACACTGGCAATATTCTCAGAGATGTTTTTTGGTACCAAGTTTGAAGATTTTATATCTTCAAGTGGTAGTCTTGAGGCCAATGCAACCATTTTTATATCTTCTAGTACCTCCTGTGGTAGGGCTGAATGAACACCTTCCATACCTTGAGACTGTGAAACAGTAGTCAAATTTTCTGATTTATTATTTTGCACCTGTTGATTTGGGGCCAACCCAGCAGATTGTACATCTTGGAGTTGTGGTTCAACTATACCTTGGGCAGACTTTTCATCTGGAAGCTGAGACTCTGGGACTAATGGGACAGGTTTCTCAGTTTGTATTTTTGGTATTGGGGTTAATTCCTCAGACTGTATGCTCTGCTCTTGTTGTTCTGGGGCCAAATCTGTAGATACCACCGTTGGGGTCAGTAGTCCATTTTCTACCATTTGTGGAGCTAAATCCTTGTATATGTCCACAGGTTTTATAACTTGCAGTCTTGAATATCCATTCTGTAATTCTGTTGTTAAGTTTACTGACTCCATGACCTTAGATTGTGGTGTTGTGTTTTTCTCCAAACACTCCACTTCTTGAAGTTTTGGAGTAGCTGGCATGACTTCAGAATTTGCAAATTGATGCCATTGGCCCATCCCTGGAGGTACTGTCCCTTGATCTGGGGCCCCTGAGGCTGTTGTCATAGATTCTGTTATTTGATGATGTGATGGAGTCATCACTGTAGGATTCTTCCATTGTGGCCACGTATCAGAGGTTAACTCTAAAGGCTCTGTCATCTTGTGACTTTGTGTTGGACTCACCTCTGAGAAGTCTATGTCTTGGTGCCACGGAGTGAACTCCGAAGGGTCCATGACCTGATGAGGTGGTTTTGGAATCAATGACAGATTCTTTGTGCCTGGATGTCGTGTCATCCCAATGGAGTCTCTGACCTGAACCTGGGATGTGGATGGCAACTCTAGAGAGTCTTTGGCGTGAGCCACTGACGGTGCAATCAAACCAGTTTGTAAAGGTGGGATCACTCCCGTGGGGGACTGCTGAACCCTTGAGTTTACCTTTATGGATTGCACTGGTGGTTCTGGAATCATCCTCGATGAGTCAAGGACTTTAGATGATGGCTGTGAAGGTTGAAGAGAGCTAGGAGTAAATCTGACCTCTTTTGTGGCTTGATTCTGTGACCCCGAGTCCATGTTTAATGTTTCTGGGACTTTATGATGAGGCTGCAGAAGCCTTTCCCCAGCTTTGAAGACTGTATGACGTGGGTCTTGACTCATCTTTGCTGGTTCTACAACTTGATGTTTATGCAATGTATCTACCCCCAATGTATCTACACCAATGACTTGGTGTTGTGGCTTTGGGGCTATTTCTGTGGATTCTGTGACATAAGAACATAATTCATTAATTATCTCCCTAGAATCCACAACGTTAAACAATATTTTTATGTTTGAGGTATTTGTGATTTGATTTAGTCTTGAGGACATACTCTTTGATGCTCTTGCTTGATGTTGAGGACTTGCTACTGGGTTTGATGACTCGGGAGGTATACTCACTGTTTCAGCTTGGTTTGATGGCTGTGATAAGTTAGTCTTATCTTGTGCTTTTCCCATAGAGTCTGTATCCTCTGAAAGTGAATCTGGGATAATTCCCATTGACTCCATGACTTGAAGCAATGCCATCTGAGTGATCTTTGTGCTGTTTGTGGCTGAATATGGTACCTTGGGTGTCAGTTCTACAGAGTCTGTATCCTCCGAATGTAAATCTGGGATAATTCCCATTGACTCCATGACCTGAGGCAATGCCATCGGAGTGATCTTTCGGCTGTTTGTGGCTGAACATGGTACCTTGGATGTCAGCTCTACAGAGTCTGTATCCTCCGAATGTAAATCTGGGATAATTCCCATTGACTCCATGACCTGAGGCAATGCCATCGGAGTGATCTTTCGGCTGTTTGTGGCTGAACATGGTACCTTGGGTGTCAGCTCTATGGAGCCTGTATCCTCCGAATGTAAATCTGGGATAATTCCCATTGAATCCATGACCTGAAGCAATTCCATCGGAGTGTCCTTTTTGCTGTCTGTGGCTGAACATGGTACCTTAGGTGTCAGCTCTACAGAGTCTGTTACCTCTGAATGGGAATCTGGGTTTATTCCCATTGAATCCATGACCTGAAGCAATGCCATTGGAGTGACCTTTCTGTTCTCTATGGCTGAACATGGTACCTGTGGTGTCAGCTCTACAGAGTCTGATTCAGAGGAGATGCTGTAACTAGTGGAATGTTTCCCAAACTCCAGAGTCGCAGTGTCAGAGATAGAGGAAGAAGACATATACTTTGATTCTGATGAATTCAGGTATTTAAGTGCTGAGCTGAAAAGCAGAGAGAATATTTTTTCGTTGTCTTTGGAATCAGTAGTGAGAAAATTAGGACAAAGAAAGAAAGTGATCATTTCAAGTCTAACATAGTTCTGGTGTAAGGAAGGAGAGGGTGGAAAAGGGGTTGCTTCCTTGGGCATCAGTTATTGTAAAGAATCCCTCCACCAGGAGCAAGGGAGATGAGTCAGTGAAGTGAATGCCATACAAGTAGAGAAGCTGGGCCCTATCCCCAGATCACACACGATAACAGAGTGCATGGTGTCCCAGTGCTGGAGAAGAGGAGACAAGCACGTCCCTGGGGCTCACTGTCCCACTGAGACACTTTATTTCAAAGAACAAGATGGATGGTTCCAAAAAATGACATCCAATTTTCAATACCCATTAAGCTGGATGACCTCAGTTCAGTTCAGCCCTTAAGATCTGCATGTTAGAAGAGAACTGACACCTGTGGCTTGCCCTCTGACCTCTACATACATGTGGCATACATGTGTACACATGCATAAAAAAGAGAAATGCTAAAAATGAATAAATGTATTTTTAATTAAAAAAAACTTCACTGTTTTGGGGGTTAGATGGTTCAGTACTTAAGAGCAGTGACTTCTCTTCCAGAAGATGCAAGTTTGATTCTCAGCACCCACATGGTGGTTCACAAACAGCAGTATCTCTAGTACCAAGAGATCATATACTCCATTCTGCATCTGAGGGCACCAGGCATGCATGTGGGGCACAGATAGTCATACATGCAAAACAGGCATACATGTAAAATATAAATAAATTTCAAAAAATGGTTCTTTCTGACTGAAATTTCCCCTTTACTCTCTTTCCTTCCTTTGATTTTAAATATTTCTCTACCCCCTACCCAGAAACTCTGTTTCCTGACCTTGCATTTTCCAGATGTTGAAAGATATTTTTAAAGCTTCTATCGATTGAGCATAATATACAGTCCTGGGTTTGCTCCTTACGACGACGACGTCCTGGAATACTGAACACAGCAGGTTAGGTCAGTGGAACTGAAGTGATATCAAAGTATCAGTAAGTTAACTAATAAGAATAGAAAATTGATTTAGGAATGAGACAATTACTCTCATAGTAAATGATGTAAAAGTATCAGGTATTTTATACTTCTAGCACTTACAATTAAGGCTATGTCTTAGTGAGGGGTTCTAGTGTTGTGATGAAACCACATGACTAGAAAATTCTTGCAGGCAAAGGGTTAGTTTCACTGACCAACTTTCAAGTCATACTCCATTGTGGAGGGAAGTCAGGGTAGGAACTCAGGGCAGGATCCGTGAGGCAGGAGCTGATGCAGAGGCTCTGCTTACTGCCTTGTTTTCATGGTTTTCTCACCCTGACTACTTATGTCACCTATGACCACCAGCCTGGAGTGGCACCACCCACAGTGAGCTGGACTTTCCCACAATCATTGATCATCAATTAAGGAAATGCACCACAGGCTTGCCCACAGGGCAATCTGGAAGGAGCAGTTGAGGCTTCCTCTTCTAAAATGAGGCTAGTTTGTATCAAGTTGATGTGAAACAGTCTTAGGACAGTCTGAAGACAGACTCTGCTTACCATGCCAGATCACTTGCTGTGGCATACTTCTTGGATTCTTCCAATTCTAAAGCTGGTAATAGGAGTAAAGAAACTACTTAGCATAGTAACTACTGATACAATGTAAAAGAATCCCTTTCATTCAATAATCATGAGGGCAAAGATAGAGTCATGCCTGCCATGAAGCTAATTAGTAGCAAGGCACAGCTACCAAGTTTTAAATGTTCATATTCTCTGCTTTCTTCATCATGGACCAGAAGTGCCTCCACTAGAAGCATGGGAATGGGAACATAACATTGGGAGACACAGAGAGCCTGATACATCTCTTCCTTTAAAGATGTTTGCCCAGAATACATAGTAGAGGACTAAAGGCAACAAACTCTTAGTAGTTATTCTTTGTCCAGTCTCCTGACCCAGTGAGTTTCTTTCCAGGACTTTGAGTTTCCATGAAAATATATGGGACATGGGAAAGGGACCATGCAGGAGTTATGGGGCTGTATGCATGACTTTGCAAGTGAAGATGTTAGAAAGATGGCTTTACTCTAGTCACACCCTCATTTTCAATTTTCTTTCACATGCTGTCAACGATCAGTGTCTTGAAGCAGAAACACAGCAGCCTGAGATAACAATAAGGGATAGAGTAATTCTGACCTTTGATTTTCCTGATATCTTCAAGAACCTGTTGCTTTGAAGCCTAGAGAAACACACACAAAGAAAGAAACAAGAAAGTTAGGTTTATGTTATAGATTGGAGATTTTATTGACAATACATCTCATCTTCCCTGTGGGTTATTAATATGCTTTAATCATATGTAATCATCTTGAAAAATGTGTAATTATGTCATTAGATTCTAATTTATTAATGAATAACTTATTATATATAATAAGGAAGCCCCAAGATGGCATTGTAGGCAAAGGTGCTACACACCATGCCCAAAGACCTGCGTTGTCTGGAGCTCTTGTAGTAAAAGGAGAGAAGCAGTTTTCACCAGTCCTTTCACTTCCCTCCATGTGCATGCCATGGCATTTGTGCATGCATGCACACATGCATACATGTTATTCAGTGTCTTCAAAAATTAAATTCTAGATTATTATGTGGCATACTGAGACTAAAGATAAATATGCCCCCTTTACTCTAGAGCCAAGCATTAGTAAGGAAAACAGCCACCTAAACAGATAAGATACTATGTGGGAGCCAGCAAAATGGCTCAGTGGGTACAGGTACCTGGTGCCAAGACTTGCCAACTGACATTTACCTCCTATGGCTCTCAAGGTAGATGGAAAGAACTGACTCTTGTAGGTTGTCTTCTACTTCTCTGTGCCCCATGACACATGCACACATGCACACACTTACACACACACACACACACACAATTTTTTTCAGTGTGGTAAATGTAATAGAAATGCATCACTGAACTCAGAAGAACTTGATTAATTTCCTTAAACAGAATGAAAGAATACTCCATAAATTTCTATTTGAGCAACAGATCAGAGAGTCAGCTGATTTCTAGGCGAAAAAGTGCATTATAAGCAAATAAAACACCACTGAAAAAGGCATATGGAACTTGTATTGTGGGGCATTCACCAGAGAAGACTGGATGGACATGGATTTTAGCCACCAGCATGTCTTTATTAGCCACTCAGCAACTACAATGGATGTTCAGGATTCCAGTGTATCCACAAGCCTTTTTCAGAGTGACCTCTTAAGCACAAAAATCATGTTCTGGGTTGACATAAATTAACAATAATGGTTAACCAGAAGCAGAAGCCAAAAAGTGAGGCTAGTCCATTTTGAGGGTCCCAGAACTATGGACTTTGATGGATTGGGCCATTGTTTTACCTGTGGCAGGTGGTGCTGACTATGTGCTAAGATTTACAGTCTGAAAGGCACTTCCATCATGGAGTCAGCTGTGCTAAAGTCTGGAGCCCTGTAACCATTTGCAAGTGCACTTTTGCTCAGCTGTGGGAGATGGTGCTGAGAAGGTGAGAAGCAGGGGAAGCTTAGTGGTAGGAGTTCCATTCTATTCCATAAGGTCTTCCTAGCAAGTAGTAAACTCATAGGACTTTGCAGTGATGCCCACAGTCAGGTTAAGGGCATTAATGACATTTGTCACCATTAAAATGAGTCAAATATGTACTCCTTCCTCAGGGCATCAATGACTAAAGAGCCTAGCCAACAATTCTGGGGCATTTGGTGAATATGTCTATGATTTAGTAACCCAGTTTACCACAGAGCTAAGTATGTCTGGTGGTAGTTTTGATAGTTTTGAGCTTATTTTATGCTTAATCATGCATTATGTATAAATCTATGTTCATGGTGAGACCATTAAGATAAGAAGCAAAAGAAAACTGGTGTTGAAATACCAGTTAATATGTCTACCAATGAGCCTTCTGTATCTGTATCTCCACACGATCTACAAATATCACACATGTAAGTAATCTGAAAACACCCTCATGGTGAAATACCTACAGATACTGGATAGAGCATAGCATGTGCCTGGAATGTAGTTTATCCTCTGTGAAAAGAAGGTTACAAAGAAAGCTAAGCTGAATGCTTTTCACAATTGAGCCCAGGATGCTACTGATGGAAGCTCTTCTTGGCCCATGTTGCTGCTTAGGGAGCTTGGTCACCTCCATCCTGTGCTGTGGACATTTGAAATAAACAGTGGATAGACCAGGTGACTAGAGACTGGGGGCACACATCCATAGGTATTTGGCTCCTGTTTCATGAGCATTTTACTAGATATGTAGATTCTTTTCTTTTGTTTTCCATTGGTCATGTGGATCCTGTTCCTCTCAGCACTTCACAGCCAGAACTGCTTGCTCATGCAAAGCCCCACTTTCTCTTGCTTTCCTTAGAACATGGATTCACAGGTTCCTGAACCAATGTTTCCTGAGTTATGACATATAGGATCTCAAAGAAGTCCTTTTAATTTTACAGGTTCTGGATAACTTGATTAGCATGAAAGAGAGAAAGAGAAAAGGGGAGAGAGAGAGAGAGAAAGAGAGAGAGAGAGAGAGAGAGAAAGAGAGAGAGAGAGAGAGAGAGAGAGAGAGAGAGAGAGAGAGAGAGAGAGAGAGAGAGCTTCCTAAAGGGAAAACGCTGAAAAGCAACAGTGAAAACTCAGGCTACTTTGAGGTCCTAAGTCAACTGTTTAAAAAAATGGGTTGGCAAATGTGTTGGGGCAAAGAAATGTCCCATATAAAGACCTCATTAAAAAAATCAAGAATCTTAGAGTGCCACATGCTCAAAGGACACACAGTGTCTGTGCTGACACAGAGATAAAATTGGTCTTGCTACACTCAATATCTGAGGCAAGAAGAGCAGTCACTCCTAACTGCTGGAGATGAATACACTTCCAAAGAACACATGCACCACAAGAGATTCCTTCTACATCAGTGGTTCTGATTCCATAGGTCACTACTCTGTTGGGTGTCAAAGGACCATTTTACAGGGGTCACCTAAGATGATCAAAAAACAGAGTTTATTTACATTATTATTCATAACAGTAGCAAGATTACAGTTATGAAGTAGCTATGAAAATAATTTTATGGTTGGGGGTCACCACAGCATGAGGAACTATATTAAAGTGTTGTAGCATTAGCAAAGTTGAGAACCACTGTTCTTCATGAATTGCATGTGTGTTGTATGCCTCAGTACATACACACATTCTACAGGTTTATCTTTGTGTGCTCTAAAATGGCAACCTTATAGCCCACAGGTTATCTGCCTAGTGACAGCCCTTCAACCAATATACTGATGCAAATTCGTGCTTCAGATCTATGAATTTTGAGTCCAAATAGCCTACACAAATTTCTCCTTTTTTAAAAATATATACTCTTTTTTAAAGTTTTCATTTGTTTTTATTTTAAGTGAATGTATGTTATGCTTGCATGTATGCCTGTAGGAAAGAGTTGAATTCCTTGGAACAGGAGTTACAGGCAACTGTGAACTGTTGTGTGGGTGCTGGGAATGGAACCCAAGTCCTTTAGAAGAGCAGCCAGTGCTCTTAACCTCTGAGACAGCTCTCCAGTCCCTTTCACTCTTTGCCTTTAAGATCTCTCTATTGGCTGAGCAGTGGTTGCACATGCCTTTAATCCCAGCACTCTGGAGGCAGATGCAAGTGGATTTCTGAGTTCGAGGCCAGACTGATCTACAGAGTGAGTTCCAGCACAGACCAAGACCTCTCTTTTGTATTCGCTTCTTTGAATGCAGCTATAATATACTGTATTCTCTCTCTCTCTCTCTCTCTCTCTCTCTCTCTCTCTCTCTCTCTCTCTCTCTCTCTCTCTCTCTCTCTCTCTGTCTATATACATATAGATATGTGCATATACTATACTTCCCTAAATTTACAAATCTAAAACAACTTATGAATATGAACAGCCACTGATTCTAGTAGCACATGCCTGTAATACCAACACTTGGAGTAAGGAAGAGGATTGTTACTGGTTTGAGATAATCTTCGTAGTGAGCACCAGCTTAGCTGGAGATATAAAGCAAGATCCTATCTCAAAAACTAAAACAAAACACACACACACACACACACATCATTTTTACCTCAGTAAAAACTCTATAACCCTTAAAGTCATAAAATATATTTTTATATTAATAAAGATTATAAAATATCAAAGTATTGGATTAATAATACAGAAGACCTTCATATATAAAACCATAAATATTTAACACAGGAGATTGATGATAATATGCATAATTGGAAAGATATTTCAGGCTCTTGGCTGGGATGATTTTAATATAAAAAATGTCAATCCACCTCAAGTTCAAGTCTACCTTGAAGGTTTCTTAATGGAGAATAAGAAGAGAGAGAGACTTCTAGGACCAAAAGCAAAAACAGCTACACAACCATTGTTAATAACAAAAACAGGCAGGTGGAATTAAAATGTTTTTAAAAGGCTCTGAAATATCAGGAGGGAGAGGATTTCTGTGCACTGAAGGCCAGCCTGGTCTAAATACTAGTTCCAGGAGACCCAGAGCTACAAAGAGAGAGTCTGTCCCAAAACAAACACCCAGCTCTGAACCAAGTTCATTTCCATATGACAATATGACAGTTTAATTGAGGAGAGCTCCACATAGCAGCAAGAAAACAATGCCACTACTGTGATGACAAATGTCAACTTGACAAAATCTAGAATCATCTGGAGATGAGCCTCTGAGCATGTCTGTAGGGAAGTGTCTGGATAACCATCCTGAGGCACCTCTGGGTGGCGCCAAGCTATGACTGGGATCCTAAACTGTGTCCCTAGGGAAAGAGAAGAGCAGCTTGAACTTGTTCCTTCTCTCTGCTTCTTTACTGTGGATGTCACCTGAATCGCTACCCTGAGCCCCTATGCTGTGGCTTCTTCCCCTGCCATGGTGGACGGAGGGACCATTTAAAGGAATCACAAAGGTCCCCCAGGAGCCAAAAAATATTCTTGAAAAAGCATAGTTAAATGACTCAGTTTCTATTTTTAAAACCATGTACAAATGGTTTTACAGTAATCAAAAATAGTCATGAAACTAGCATAAGAACAGACCTTTAGGATCAATGAAAGCTAACACTAAAAATCAACTGCTTCTCTACACAGACACTGAGACCATTCAATGCAAAAAAAAAAAAAACAAAACAAAACAAAACAAAAAAAAAGCTTTAATAAATGGTTTTGGGACACTGGAAGGCCACTTGTTGATGAGTGAAGTTGGGCCTTACTTCATATCATATTTAAAAACAAAATTGAGATAAAGTAAAAAAACATAAATGTAAGAACTAAAGTAATGAAACTCTACAAACTAAGAAGGAGAAGGAGTAAGAGAAGGGGGAAATAGAAAAAGAGGAAGAGAAAGAGGAAGAGAAGGAGGAGAAAGAGAAGAGGAGAAGGGCATGGGAGGATGGTTCAGCACCACATACTGCACTTGCAGAGGACCTGGGTTCAGTTCTTAGCATCTATGTCAGATGGTTCATGATACCCTGGAATTCTAGCTCCAGGGTGATCCAAGCACCTCTGGCTTCTGCAGGCACTTGTATTCCAATTCTCCCACACAACCACACAAACACACAATTTTACAAATGAACTTAGAGAAGAGAAATAATTGTAATGGTTAATCATATGTCAACTTGGCTAGGCTATGGAACCCAGTGGTTTGGTCATATATTAGCCTAGAACATTTCTTTGACAGTAATTCTTACATATGACTAACATTTAGAATCAGTACACTTTAAAGCATATTGCTTTCCATACTGTGAGTGGCCATCACCCAATCAGCTGAAGGCTTTAATAGCAGAGATCAGAACTCCTGAAGAGAAAAGACTTCTTCCACAGGAGTGAAGCACAAAAGGTGTACCCATTTCTCTAGCCTGCCCTTTGCTGCATCTTTTGGACTCAGGACCATGACACTAAATTTTACCTGAGTTTGTCTATGAATTTCAGAAGAGCTGTGAGAATCAATTTCTTGGCCTCAGTTTCTTTTCGTGTGTGTGTGTGTGTGTGTGTGTGTGTGTGTGTGTGTGTGTGTGTGTGTGTGTCAGAGGACAGGAAACTCAGACTGGAGGCATGACCTACCAGGTCCTCAAGAAGACCATCAGTGCTTACTAACATTCACCATGTGCACCATGTCTGCGAACAATTTTTCTTCTGTTGAAAATAAAAATTTCCACCCACCCACAAAGTTGTAATTAATGTCCCAAGACCTTCATTGTCTTGTCCTATGAGTATAAATCTTTCTTTACAAAATGGGCTCCATCGGCCTTCTGCCTCCCATGTGATGGACAATATCCATTTCTCAACTCTTATCACATTCTTTCCCCCAAAGGTTCTATGTATGTCAGTCTGACTGTCTCCCCTAGCTCAAGTTTCTAGGCAGCACTTTTTTAATATCTTGTACGTTCTTCCTTTTTGATAATATGATACTAAAGTTACTACTACTATTACCACCTCTTCCTCTTGACCTCTCCCTCCTTCTTCTCTTCCTCCTTTTTCTTTCTTTCCTATTCCTTGTTCTACCTGCTCTTCCTCTTCTTTCTGTTCTTCTCTCTTGCTCTTCTTTTCTTGGCTTTTTTGAGAGAGTAGTCCTTGCTCTCCTGGAACTTACTATGTGGACTAGGATGACTTTGAACTCAGAGAGTTCCTCCTGCCTCTGCCTCCAAAGTACTGACATCAAAGGTGTGCACCACCATGCCTGGCCTAAAGCTTCTCAAACTGAATTAATGGAAAGACATCTATGGGTATTACCTCAACTCCCCCTACCCTCTGCTCATTCCCTCAGATGGCTCAGAGGCTCAGCATTTCTAAAAACCTACCGGGGTTCAGCACAGAGAGAAGTGGGTTTTGAGAGAAAGTGGCTATCACATACCTTTGCCTTGGCCGCCGCCTTTGTCTGGCTCCGATACCTAGAAAACAACACACAGATAGCGCCAATCATGAAACTAATTAGACTAATCTTGAAATGGCCCAGCAGTGGGATATCCATCCCCCAACTTGGCTCCATTACTCAAGCACATTGCTTTAACTAACTAACTAAACTCAACTCAACTCAAGAGTCTCTGTCTCCAGAATGCCACCATTATGATATCATAATAGGTACTTCAAGGTAAGGTCAGTCATTGTACATTTCAGCCACTGCCCTTCCCTGGGGCTACCCCTAGCTCTCAGATCCCTTATATCCCAAATCTCAAGGAAGAATCCAGCTATGAATCTTCCGAGGTCCAGCTTGATAAAGTGACATTAAGGAAGAAGTGATGAGGCAAAGTTTCAAAGTCTTTCAAAATGGCCTGTTCCAATTCACATCTTCTCTGGAGCTGGCCACTATCCTATACTTGGATTAGGTCCCATGCCATACATTTCAAACTTCTGGTTAGAAGTAGAATTAGAGACAGAACAGTTGGAGTGGACATGCTCATATGCTCTGAGGTGCTTAGTTCTCGAAGTTCATGGGTCTCCATATTCCCTAGTTCCTGTTGACCTGAATGCATCAAATTGAGTAGTAACCTTAGAGGAACACCTTATCCTAGGACCTACTCTCTTACTGCCAAGTTTATCTATACTATATTTTGGAGTTACCAAAGAAGCTACAATAATAGTTCAGTAAATACCTCTTACCCTTTCTCATCTATCCTTAACAGCTTTTTTTTTCTTTTTTTTCTTCGATATATTTTTTATTTACATTTCAAATGAATTCCCCTTTTCTAGACCCCCACTCCCCGAAAGTCCCATCAGCCCCCTTCCCTCCCCGTTTTCCCACCTACCCCTTCCCACTTCCCTGTTCTGGTTTTGCCCTATATTGCTTCACTGAGTCTTTCCAGAACAAGGGGCCACACCTCAGTTCTTCTTGTACCTCATTTGATGTGTGGATTATGATTTGGGTATTCCAGTTTTCTAGGTTAATATCCACTTATTAGTGAGTGCCTACCATGATTCATCTTTTGAGTCTGGGTTATCTCCCTGTTTTTTAAAAAAAATGTATTTTATGTGTAAGTATAATTTGCCTGGACGTATGTTTGTATACCACATGTGTGCCCAAGAGATTCACAAGACAGCATCAGATCCCCCAAAAACTGGAGTTAGGGATAGTTGTGAGAGGCTATGTGGGTGCTGGAACTCATCACAAGCCCTTTGCAAGAGCAGCCTGTGCTCTAACCATTGAGCCATCTCTCCAACCCCACTCTTCACATCTTATATGACTTCAGTACACTTGTCAAGACCATGAGATTAAAATAGGAGGTGGAGGATCCAGAATCAAAGGGCATCCTTGGCTTCATTGCAAATTCAAAGCCAGCTTGAGCTCCATAAACCCTATCTCAAGAAAATGCAAACATTGGTACATTGATTCCTACTTTCATTTGCATCTCATATTCTCCCACCAGTGTCAGGATCCATTTTAGAGCACCATGTTGCTGGAGCCTGAACAAAGAGCCCTCTGAGTTCTAACCAAGAGTCCTATCACTGCACCAATAGAGAAAATTCCTAACAGTCAGGAAGGGTCACAAAATAGCTAACCTGCTTGCAGTTTTCCACGTGTTTCTCTAAAGTCTCTGTAGGCTTCCTCCCCCACTGCCTGCCAGGTAGGACAGGACACACTGTTTTATCCAAGATATCTAAGTACCACTTTTCCTCCACACTGCCTACAGTGGAAAGAATGGGACACTGTAATCTGTAGAATTCTTCAGAAACAAAAAACTTAAGTCTACAATTGAGGGAAAATATTGAATACATTCTTGCAGTAAAGGACTTTCAAAAATAACATGTTTCTATTCACTGCACAGTTTCAGAAACCTCTGTCCATTTCTCCCCCCCCCCCAAAAAAAAACCCATCTGAGGATCACTCTCAAGTCCCATGGAGTGAGTCAGAACTGGGGGGCAACTTTTCAGATCATGATGTAAGAAAAACATACTTAGATATGCAAAATTGCTGTCTGAAATTTTTTCTATGTGCCTGAGATGATGCTAAATGTTTTTGTCATTTAAATTTCATCGATATAATATTTCCTGTCTACATACAAGGAAATCGAGGATTGTAAGGGACAGCCCTAGGCAGCTCAGAAGGCACACAGGGCCAAAATTTAAGCCTGTGTGACCTCCAAACCAGCAGCAGCTGCTGCTTCCATGAACAGCAGGTGAGGCTTGGTGGTCGATGCCTCCCCATCAGGAATGAAGGGCGGGCTCGGTTCAATTTCTCACAGAGACAGAGAGAGAAGGGAGGTAAGAAAGAGGGAGAAATAGGTGACAGCCTCATCTGGTACATCATCCCTCATAGAAACAGCATGCATATTCGAAGACATGAGTACCTGCTGCATACACTGGAAGACCTTCCGAACCCGAGGAGCTTGGGAATTGGTGTGAGGCTGAGCTTTAGGCTGCTGCTTCCTTCCCGCATAAGATGCAAACTCAGAAACCTGAAACACATCAACTTTCCAAATCGCCTTCGCCTTCTCTTTAGTAGATTAGACCCCACTCCCTCAACCTCCTGACCTTCCTTTCACACAGGACTGACTGAAAAGGAATAAGAAAGCCGGTAAAAGTCATCCCCTCACCGAATTCTAGGGATTTCAAAGTCAATCAAGCCTACAAAGCAAAGGCTTTCTACCTCCAGCTTACAGAGTGAAGCTCAGTCTCCCAGACAGCGCAGGACCCTACCGTACATCTTGTGCTTCTTTTGCGGAAGCTCACTATAGTCTTCATCTTCTTCCTGCTTGACTTTCCTCTTTCCTTTGGCCTTCTCCTTTTCCTTTTCACCTGTGCCTGACATTCCACACAACAACAAAGCAGTCTGTAAATGCCTTCCAAACCTTGTCACAGCACCACAAGGCATGAATCACCAAAAAATGCACCCTCACAGAACAGCTTGGAGAAACTTGGTGTGAACAGATCCTAACCTATGGAGTCTCCCTTTTCCCTGTAGATTGTCTTCCCTCAGAAACCATCAGATCTTCCATATGCCTAAACACGTCTCTTGACTATGATTTATATCTACAGAACCAGAACTCAACAAAGACACCTGTGGATCAATCACTGACTGTGACCCTCTGGCATACATTGCCACGATAACCCGTTACCCAGTCCTCACATCCTCAAAATCAGAGGAAAACATAAGAGTAAGAAAAAGAAGGTCAAATGCCATGGAGAAGAAGGCTGCCACTGGGTAGGATTGGTAGAACTGACAAAGGGAGAGTCACGAAGGCAACAGTGTGTGATAGCCTGACTCCTTCACATCTGCTTATTCAGGTTGGTCGTAGTGTAGCTCCCAAACACTGGAGGCCCATGCAGGGGGTCATAATACATCCAATGCTTGTGTGAACCAGATACTGAGTGTGAAGCCAGCCAGATCCACATGGTGAAAGCCCTGTGTCAAACAAAATCTCATCTAATCACTACTGATAAGGAGCCACACCACACCAAAACACCAAGCACATGAGATACACTCTCCTGTCTCAGAACTGAGAATCTGAAATGGATACCTTCAACCTGTGATGTGGCAGCAGGCTTGATTCTTCTCATCTTAATCCAGTAGGTAGATTTTCAGAAGGTTGCTGGGAAGTCAGTCACTGGTTCATATGAGGAGGCAGATGACGAGCCACTCAGGGAGTCCTCATGAGGGATAGTGGACTGGAAGCTATTATCCTTTATGGAGCACTGAGTCCTATTACTGACACAACACAGAAACATGTACCACAGGGGAGAAGCTGGAGACATTATCTATTACTTATTCTTACATTGTAAAAACACAACCAACTTAATAAATTGTGCAAAGTTATGAAGACTTGTTTTGTTTACAAAAAGCAAAAAATAAAATGAAATCAAATGCACACAAAAACAGCACATGGGTTAAAACATACTAACCATTACAAGTCAATTCAACACGGTATATACAATTCTTCTTAAACCCAGGTCCGTCAGAGTAAACAGGCTACACAAGTGATCCCTCTGCAGCCCAGACCTTCCCAGACTACTCTGAGAAAAGAGAGTAGGCAAAGTGATAAGGCTCCTTGGAAGTAGAACCACGTGTATCCCATCTGTCCTGTCTCTGATAGAAGGACCATAATCTAAAGGCTTCTCAGCACAAAGGATAGTCTGTGTATTCTGCACTGACACTGTCCTCCTCCTCTTTCCCCTTCCCCTACCTCTCCCTCCTCCTCCTCCTTCCCCATCCTCCTCCTCCGTTCCCAACACTGAGATGGCATCCTGTCCTACTTATACAACACAACCCTTTACTTACATAGTTTAGGAACAATGCAATCTTGTCTTAGTGAAGTGGCCAGAGAATCTGGGAAATAACTAACCCACCAAGGAGTGTACATGGAGGGATCCATGGCTCCAGATACAGATGTAGCAGAGGATGGCCTTGTCTGACATCAACGGGAGGGCAGACCCTTGGTCCTGTGGAGGTTTGATGCCCCAGCCCAGGTGGATGTTGGAACAGTATGGTGGGAGAGGGTGGGTGGGTGAGCACCCTCATAGAGGCAAAGGGGAGGATGGAGAGACAGATGTAGGATGGGGGCTGGTGGAGGGCTAACCCGGAAGAAGGATATCATTTGAGATATAAACAAATGGAATGATAAATAAAAAAAAGTGATAATGGGGGGTTTGCTTCAACCCTTTTGCTTCCAAATAATGACAAGGTGTTTCTATACCCACTCTAGCCCATTTTAGCTCCGGAATAAACAATAGAGACATAATAAATTTATTAACAAGCTATGAGCCCTGTAACTTGGCAGATACTCATCTATTCTAACCGCAGCATGCTAGCTTGGCTACATCCCAGCCATGTGACCCTTTTTTTGTAATCTGAATCTGAGTCTGAATCTTGCTCAGACTGGCTCTGTTCCATATGTGTCTTCATGGTGACTCTTCCCATGTCCCTCCACAGCTCTCTTCTCTGTCAGTCCCTCTGTCTGTCTGTCTGTCCCTGTGTATATGTGTGCATGTGCATGTATCTTGTCTCTCTCTTTCGTCTCCCAGGGACCCCCAACTGGGACTGGAAGTCTTGCCTAGTTATTGGCTGATCAGCACTTTATTAAACCATCAGAGGTGATAGAAAACAATTTTTATACAACATTGAGATGCAATCAGAGCTGGGCGGTGGTGACACATGCCTGTAATCCTCGTACTCGGGAGGTAGAGGCAGGTGGATTTCTGAGTTTGAGGCCAGCCTGGCTTACAGAGTGAGTTCTAGGACAACCAGGGCTACACAGAAAAACCCTGTCTCAAAAAACAAAACAAAAAACAAAAACAAAACAAAAAACCAAAATCCCCAAAAAACCCAAATAAAGGAAAAAGAAAAGAGGTACAGAAATCAGAATCCCGTCGGCGGCAGCGGCGGCGGCAGAGGTAGCAGTAGCTGGTCCAGCTGAAGGGCCATCAGCGGTGGAACCAAGGCGACACAGGGTCAAGTTAGGCCCTGCGCCCACGACCACTGACCTTCGCTGACCAGCCAGGCAGCAAGCAGCTGCGGTTCTGCGGAGCCTTTCGCTGCACGGAAGCCACTTCAGAACTCGGCTTCCCACCAGTCAGGAGAGACTCACCTCCATCTTGATTCCAGGCTCCAGAGATCGGTCAGACTGAGGTACACAAACATAATCCTAGGCCCAACACCGCAGGGGTCTGAGCCTGACGGGCGTTGGCCTGCACCCAGGCCCTGGGCTGTTCGAGTGGCCATCAGGGCACCAACCCAGCCAGGAGGTTTTTTTTTGCCCTGGCCAGCGCACGCGCCGCCATTTTGCCTACAGGACCCAGAGTGCTCGGGAGGGCAGAGACTGCTAACAAGCGTAGCCTGAGGCTAACAAAACGGGGGTCTAGGCCCCAAAAGGCACAGGACTGACCCCAAGAACTGGGCGGCTTGGTGGGCCATCTGTGTGTCAACCCGCCCAGGGGGTTATTAGCACAACAGACTCTCCCGGTGCTTTCGGGGAGCGCAGACACGCACGCCCGCCATCCGGGTCACCTGGCGGACCCAAATAACAGTCATAGCCCTAGGGGAACTTTGCTCGGACCTTGGCCTCCCAGGCTTTTGCCAGGACTCAGGGCCCGGGCGACAAGGCTAACCTAGTGTGCGCCAGCCCGGTTGGGGAAATCGGCTGCCCAGCGGAGTGAGCAGAACACAGGGGAGGTCACAGCAACATACACCTTCGGAGCTCCCTGGGGGTGCACACAGGTTCCATCTGGCCCACAGACACAATCTGGGGCAAGGCCTCAGGCAGAAGCCCTCAGGTCAACTCTCTCCGCTTCAGATCAGCCTGGGTGGCCGCACCACATCTCCAGGTCCCTCAAGAGGCTAGTGGGGGCTTCCGGGCGGCCAGCTGGGAGAAGTCGGTGTGCTCCAATAAATCCTGCAGGCCCCAGCGGGAGCCTTCAGGCGCCTGCTTCGGTATCTGAATAGCCTGGACAACAGCACCCTGTCTACAGGCAGTGCAGAGTGTAAGCTGTGCACCAGAGGCCAACGGGGAAGGGGCAGCTTGCACTGGTGAGTCCAGCACTGACAAGACCAAGTAACACCAGTGAGAGCTAGATGGCAAAAGGCAAACGCAGGAACGTCACTAACAGAAATCAAGGCACTATGGCAACATCTGAACCCAATTCTCCTCTACCAGCAAGTCCTGGATACCCCATCACACTAGTAAAACAAGATTTGGATTTAAAATCACTGGTCATGATGCTGGTACAGGAACACATGAAGGACATTCAGGAGAAAATGGATCAAAAGTTAGAAGCCCTTGCAAGGGAAACACAAAAATCATTGAAAGAAATCCAGGAGAATACAAAAGCCAACAAGGAGGAAATGCAAAAAACACTTAAAGAAATACAGGAGAACTTTGGTCAACAGGCTGAGGTCATGAAAGACGAAACACAAAAACCTCTTAAAGAAATACAGGAGAACTTTGGTCAACAGGCTGAGGTCATGAAAGACGAAACACAAAAATCTCTTAAAGAAATACAGGAGAACTTTGGTCAACAGGCTGAGGTCATGAAAGAAAAAACACAAAAATCTCTTAAAGAATTACAGGAAAGCACAAACAAGCAAGTGAAGGAGCTAAGCAAAACCATCCAGGATCTAAAATCAGAAGTAGAAACAACTAAGAAAACTCAAAAGGAGACAACTTTGGAGATAGAAAGCCTTGGGAAGAAATCAGGGGACAGAGATGCAAATATCAACAACAGAATACAAGAAATAGAAGAAAGAATCTCAGATGCTGAAGATTCCATAGAAACCATGGACTCAACAGTTAAAGAAAATGCAAAATGCAAAAAGCTTGTAACCCAAAATATCCAGGAAATCCAGGACACAATGAGAAGACCAAACCTAAGGATTATAGGCATAGATGAGAGTGAAGATTTACAATTTAAAGGGCCAGCAAATATCTTCAATAAAATTATGGAAGAAAACTTCCCTAACCTAAAGAGAGAGATGCCCATGAATATACAAGAAGCCTACAGAACTCCAAACAGACTGGACCAGAACAGAAATACTTCCCGTCACATAATAATCAAAACACCAAATGTTCTAAACAAAGAAAGAATATTAAAGGCAGTAAGAGAAAAAGGCCAAGTAACATATAAAGGAAGACCTATCAGAATCACAGCAGACTTTTCACCTGAGACTATGAAGGCTAGAAGGTCCTGGGCAGATCTCATGCAGACTCTAAGAGAACACAAAT
The DNA here is from genome assembly GCF_947179515.1 of Apodemus sylvaticus. Classification (NCBI taxonomy): domain Eukaryota; kingdom Metazoa; phylum Chordata; class Mammalia; order Rodentia; family Muridae; genus Apodemus; species Apodemus sylvaticus. The sequence continues at coordinate 124,706,797 of NC_067477.1, read as the reverse complement.
GCCAACCAAAACTACTATATCCAGCAAAACTCTCAATCACCATAGATGGAGAAACTAAGATATTTCACGACAAAACCAAGTTCACCCAATATCTATCCACAAACCCAGCCCTAAAAAGGATAATAGGAGGACAACACCAATACAAGGAGGGAAACTTCACCCTGAAAAAAGCAAGATAGTAACCTTTCATCAAACCCAAAAGAAGTTAAGCAATCAAATTTAAAAAATAACGTCAAAAATGATAGGAAGTAACAATCACTATTCCTTAATATCTCTTAACATCAATGGACTCAATGCCCCAATAAAAAGACACAGACTAACTGACTGGATACGTAAACAGGACCCTACATTTTGCTGCTTACAGGAAACACACCTCAGGGTCAAAGACAAACACTACCTTAGAGTAAAAGGCTGGAAGACAATTTTACAATCAAATGGTCTCAGGAAACAAGCTGGAGTAGCCATTTTAATATCAGATAAAATTGACTTTCAACCCAAAGTCATCAAAAGAGACTCTGAGGGACACTTCTTGCTGGTCAAAGGAAAAATACAACAAGAAGAACTCTCAATCCTGAACATCTATGCTCCAAATGCAAGGGCACCCTCTTTCATAAAAGAAACTTTATTAAAACTCAAAGCACACATTGCACCTAACACAATAATTGTGGGTGACTTCAACACTGCACTTTCCTCAATGGACCAATCAGGAAAACAGAAACTAAACAAGGACACAATGAAACTAATTGAAGCTTTGGACCAATTAGATTTAACTGATATATATAGAACATTCTATCCTAAAACAAAAGAATATACCTTTTTTTCAGCAACTCATGGTACCTTCTCCAAAATCGACCATATAATTGGTCACAAGACAGACCTCAACAAATATAAGAAGATAGAACTAATCCCATGCCTCCTATCTGATCACTATGGAATAAAAGTTGTCTTCAGTAGCAACAGAAACAACAGAAAACCCAAATACACGTGGAAATTGAACAATACTCAATGATACCTTGGTCAAGGAAGAAATAAAGAAAGAAATTAAAGACTTTTTAGAACACAATGAAAATGAAAACACAACATACCCAAATCTATGGGACACAATGAAAGCAGTGCTAAGAGGAAAACTCATAGCCCTGAGTGCATCCAAAAAGAAAATGGAGAGAGCATACATTACCAACTTAATGACACACCTGAAAGCCCAAGAACAAAAAGAAGCTATTTCACCCAGGAGGAGTAGAAGGCAGGAAATCATCAAACTCAGGGCCGAAATCAATCAAGTAGAAACAAAGAGAACCATACAAAAAATCATCAAAACCAGGAGCTGGTTCTTTGAGAAAATCAACAAGATAGATAAACCCTTAGCCAGACTGACCAAAGGGCACAGAGAAAGTATCCAAATTAACAAACTTAGAAATGAAAAGGGAGACATAACAACGGAAACTGAGGAAATCCAAAAAATCATCAGATCCTACTACAAGAGCCTGTACTCAACACAACTGGAGAATCTGGAGGAAATGGACAATTTCCTTGACAGATACCAAATACCAAAATTAAATCAGGACCAACTAGACCATCTGAACAGTCCCATAAAGCCTAAAGAAATAGAAGGAGTCATAGAAAGTCTTCCAACCAAAAAAAGCACAGGACCAGATGGTTTCAGTGCAGAATTCTACCAGACCTTCAAAGAAGAGTTAACACCAATACTCTTCAAACTATTCCACAAAATAGAAACAGAAGGAACACTACCCAATTCCTTCTACGAAGCCACAATTACGCTGATACCAAAGCCACACAAAGATCCAACAAAGAAAGAGAACTTCAGACCAATTTCCCTTATGAACATCGATGCAAAAATACTCAATAAAATTCTTGCCAACCGAATCCAAGATCACATCAAAACGATCATCCACCATGATCAAGTAGGCTTTATCCCGGGGAATGCAGGGTTGGTTCAATATACGGAAATCCATCAATACAATCCACTACATAAACAAACTCAAAGAACAAAACCACATGGTCATTTCATTGGATGCTGAAAAAGCATTTGACAAAATTCAGCATCCTTTCATGCTTAAAGTCTTGGAGAGAACAGGAATTCAAGGCCCATACCTAAACATAGTAAAAGCAATATACAGCAAACCGGTAGCCAGCATCAAACTAAATGGAGAGAAACTTGAAGCAATCCCACTGAAATCAGGGACCAGACAAGGCTGCCCCCTTTCTCCTTATCTTTTCAATATTGTACTTCAGGTACTAGCTCGGGCAATTCGACAACATAAGGAGGTCAAAGGGATACAAATTGGAAAGGAGGAAGTCAAACTATCATTATTTGCAGACGACATGATCGTCTACCTAAGTGACCCAAAAAACTCCACTAGAGAGCTCCTACAGCTGATAAACAACTTCAGCAAAGTGGCAGGTTATAAAATCAACTCAAGCAAATCAGTGGCCTTCCTATACTCAAAGGATAAGCAGGCTGAGAAAGAAATTAGGGAAATGACCCCCTTCACAATAGCCACAAACAGTATAAAGTATCTTGGGGTGACTCTTACCAAACATGCGAAAGATCTGTATGACAAGAACTTCAAGACTCTGAAGAAGGAAATGGAAGAAGACCTCAAAAAATGGGAAAACCTCCCATGCTCATGGATCGGTAGAATCAATATAGTTAAAATGGCCATTTTGCCTAAAGCACTATACAGATTCAATGCAATACCCATCAAAATCCCAACTCAATTCTTCACAGAGTTAGAAAGAGCAATTATCAAATTCATCTGGAACAACAAAAAACCCAGGATAGCTAAAAGTATTCTCAGCAACAAAAGAAAATCTGGGGGAATCAGTATCCCTGACCTCAAGCAATACTACAGAGCAATAGTGTTAAAAACTGCATGGTATTGGTACAGTGACAGGCAGGAGGATCAATGGAACAGGATTGAAGATCCAGAAATGAACCCACACACCTATGGCCACTTGATCCTCGACAAAGAGGCTGAAAACATCCAATGGAAAAAAGATAGCCTTTTCAACAAATGGTGCTGGTTCAACTGGAGGTCAGCATGCAGAAGAATGCGAATTGATCCATCCTTGTCTCCTTGTACTAAGCTCAAATCCAAATGGATCAAGGACCTCCACATAAAGCCAGACACTCTGAAGCTAATAGAAAAGAAACTGGGGAAGACCCTTGAGGACATCGGTACAGGGAGAAAGTTTCTGAACAAAACACCAATAGCGTATGCTCTAAGAGCAAGAATTGACAAATGGGACCTCATAAGGTTACAGAGTTTCTGTAAGGCAAAGGACACCATCAAGAGGACAGATCGGCAACCAACAAATTGGGAAAAGATCTTCACCAATCCTACATCAGATAGAGGGCTAATATCCAATATATATAAAGAACTCAAGAAGTTAGACTCCAGAAAACCGAACAACCCTATTAAAAAATGGGGTACAGAGTTAAACAAAGAATTCTCACCTGAAGAACTTCGGATGGCGGAGAAGCATCTTAAAAAATGCTCAACTTCATTAGTCATTACGGAAATGCAAATCAAAACAACCCTAAGATTTCATCTTACACCAGTCAGAATGGCTAAGATTAAAAATTCAGGAGACAGCAGGTGTTGGAGAGGGTGCGGAGAAAGAGGAACACTCCTCCACTGCTGGTGGGGTTGCAAATTGATACAACCACTCTGGAAAGCAGTCTGGCGGTTCCTCCGAAAACTGGGCACCTCACTTCCAGAAGATCCTGCTATACCACTCCTGGGCGTATACCCAGAGGATTCCCCACCATGTAATAAGGATACATGCTCTACTATGTTCATAACAGCCCTATTTATAATTGCCAGATGCTGGAAAGAACCCAGGTATCCCTCAACAGAAGAGTGGATACAAAAAATGTGGTATATCTACACAATGGATTCAGCCATTAGAAACAATGAATTCATGAAATTCTTAGGCAAATGGATGGAGCTAGAGAACATCATACTAAGTGAGGTAACCCAGACTCAAAAGGTGAATCATGGTATGCACTCACTAATAAGTGGTTATTAACCTAGAAAACTGGAATACCCAAAACATAATCCACACATCAAATGAGATACAAGAAGAAAGCAGGAGTGGTCCCTGGTTCTGGAAAGACTCAGTGAAACAGTATTTGGCAAAACCAGAACGGGGAACTGGGAAGGGGTGGGAGGGAGGACAGGGGAAGAGAAGGGGGCTTACGGGACTTTCGGGGAGTGGGAGGGCTAGAAAAGGGGAAATCATTTGAAATGTAAATAAATTATATCGAATAAAAAAAAAAAAGAAATCAGAATCCATATACACAGTGTATAAAACCAACCCCTAATAGCTGCGTTCTGATTTTTTCCTTTCTTTTTTTTTTAACTTATTAACTTTATGTTCTGCTCGCTGCTCTCCCCTAGGCCACCCTTTCCCACAATCCTTACTTCATCCCCCTTGTCCTCTGGGCGGTGGACTCAGATTTCAAAATCCCACTATTCTTTGAGAAAAATTATTGAGCCAGGAAGTGGTGGTGCTCATCTTTCATTCCAGCACTTGGAAAGCAGAGGCAGGCCATCTTCTCTCCAGTGACTGAGCAGGTGGGTACAGAGTGCAGGGAACACAGGAGTGGCAGAGCAGCTGGGACAGGGTCCATCCAGGCTAAACCTGCACCCAGAAGCTGGGCAGCACCACAGCCATCTGTGAGCCAATCCTGCCAGGGAGAACTGCACTGCAGGGTGTGATTTGACTCCCAGCTTTGGAGGTGAGGGCGCCATCTTCGCTCTAGCAACTGAGCAGGTAGGACCAGCCAGGAGCACAGGGAACACAGGAGAGGCAGAGCAGATTTCAAACCAGAGACTATGAAAGCCACAAGAGCCTGGACAGATGACATACAGACCCTATGGGAACACAAATGCCAACCCAGACTGCTATTTCCAGAAAATCTGTCAATTACCATAGATGGAGAAACCAAGGTATTCCGTGACATAAAACAAATTTACACAATATCTTTCCACAAATCCAGCCCTTCAAAGGATAATGAATGGAAAACACCAACAAAAGGAGGGAAACTACACACTAGAAAAAGCAACAAATTAATCTTCTTTTAACAAACCCAAAAGAAGATAACCACACAAGCATAAAAATTACATCAAAAATTGCAGGAAGCAGCAATCACTATTCCTTAATATCTCTTAACATCAATGGACTCAATTCCCCAATGAAAAGGCATACACTAACAGAGTGGATACATAAACAAGACCCAGCATTTTACTGGATACAGGAAACACATCTCAGTGTCAAAGACAAACACTACCTCAGAGTAAAAGGCTGGAGACAAATTTTCCAAAGAAATGGTTTCAGGAAACAAGCTGGAGTAGCCATGCTGATATCCAAGAAAACAGACTTTTAACCAAAAGTCATCAAAAACGACACGGAAGGACACTTTATACTCATCAAAGGAAAAATCTACCAAGAAGACCTCTCCATTCTGAACATCTATTCTCCAAATACAAGGGCACCGGCATTCCAAAAGGAAAGTTTACTGAAGCTTAAAGCACACATCGCACCCCACACAAAACTGTGGGTGACTTTTTAGAATTTAATGAAAATGAAGGCATAACATACCAACACTTATGGGACACAATGGAAGCAGTGCTAAGAGGAAAACTCATTGCTCTGAGTGCCTCCAAAAAGAAGCTGGAGAGAGCATACACTAGCAGCTTAACAGCACACCTGAATGCTTTAAAACAGAGAGAAATTAATACATCCAAGAGGAGTAGAAGGCAGGAAAATATCAAACTCAGGGCTAAAATCAACCAAGTTGAAACAAAAAGAACTATACAACGAATCAACAAAACCAGAAGCTGGTTCTTTGAGAACATCAACAAGATAGATAAACCTTTAGCCAGACTAGCCAGAGGGCACAGAGAAGGTATCCAAATTAACAAAATCAGAAATGAAAAGGGAGAAATAACAACAGAAAATGAGGAAATTTTAAAAAATCATCAGATTCTACTAAAAAAGCCTATACTCCACACAACTGGAAAATCTGGATGAAATGGACAATTTTCTAGAAACATACCAAATACCAAAGTTAAATCAGGTTTATAGACCATCTAAATGATCTCATAACCCTAAAGAAATAGAAGTTGTGACCTCCCGCAGCCCTTGAATATCTGGCCCATTGTTCTCAAAGAATAGCAGCCCAGTCACCTGATGCCAGCTTCCTGCAGAACAAGCAGAACCAGTTTCCAGCTTTTGGGGAAGGGTCTTGGCCTGCCTATTTATCTCTGGAGAGACTCATTAAAGGTCGAGCTTTGAGCAAGAAATCATGTCAACATTTATGATTTTGTGTCCATGTGCTTCCCTTGCCACCCTGATTTTCAATCCCCATCTCTTCTTCCAGAGAACCCAGGCTGTTACCATGTAGCTGCAGGCTGCTAAAGAGTGGTGCCAATGGATGGAACCCAGAAAGGCAGAGGCTGAATGAGGGAAGCTGTCTTGGGTGGTGCTCCATGGAAAAGGAAAAAGAAAAATGTTATGTATCCAGCACGGTAAGCAACAGAGTATTAATTTTATGGCTAAGAATGTCATTTTTTCAAGGCTGTTGTTGCAGGTGTGCAAAAGAGATACAGGCTAGACTGGATCAGCTAGGGTGTGACAGCAAAATGGAACAGGGAATTAATTCAATTAGGCACGTGGTTTCACAGTCTAAGAACTGTATCAGGGAAGAGGAATAGTGCAAAAATAAAATAAAACAAAATAAAAAGAGTAAAATACAAAAAAAAAAACCCATATTTTAGAAATATGAAAGAGAAAGAGAGAAGGAACATGGATTGAATTCCCCAACAAGCACACTCCCCTTTCTATGTAGAGTTTTTTGGTCTCTGGTGTACACCATGTCTTCATTTACGTTTGTGTCCTCTTTGTTTCATTGATTGAATGATTGTTGATCTGTTTCATGTTAATAAGAAAAACTGGTGGAGATTTCATCTGCTGGCAGTCTATCTCTCGATCTGGCCACAGTTTGTACAGCAGAGGCTGATTTAAAGCAGCCCAACAATAAAACGGGATTCAAACAAGGCTGGAGAAAAAAAGGCTGCTTCTTAAAGGGCCAGCAGCCTCAAGATTTAGGGAAAATTTGTTTGGTTTAAGTTATGAGATTTATTTAATCGCTTTATTCTTGCTTCTATTGGTCTTAATGGTATAAAGTTTTACATATCTTGACTATAGAGTTAAAAGTTATTGGTTATGATTTAAAAGGTATAATGTTGGTAATAAAAGATTAGTATAAACTGGTAACTCAGGGTTGGAGCCATCTTAAACAGCAACACGAGGCATAATGCAACTCAATCTTCATTCTTGTTTATAATTGTTCTTAAAAGTATAAGTACGTTTTGCATGTCTTGACTATAGAATATTGGCTTATAAATTATTCTACATGATTTAAAAGATTAAGGTTGGTAACAAGAGGTGAGCTTAGAGCTGGTAGCTCAGGGTTGGAGCCATCTTGAACACGTGGCATGATACAACCCAGGGAAAACACAGGCCTCTAAGATGGCCCTAAACAGGCATGGCATTTTGTAGGAATCTTATCCTAGAAATTGGACTTGTAGGGAATAGGATTTAAGATAATGTCTCTTTAATAAGTTACACTGTCATGCATTCAAACATGGGAACTGGGAGACAGACTTTGTGGTGTGGAAGTAATGCAATTGCCATTGATTTTAAAGAAAATAGATTAATTAAAATCGGGTTTTACTCTCCAAAGTTATAGTTATGATCTAATATTACAAGAGAAAATTAAGAGTTACAATAAGGATTGCCAGTGTGCCATTGGCTGCAGTTTGCAGTCTCGTTGGAGGCTCACGATTTTTAGCATGTTTTGTAATTGGGATGATTTTAAGAGTGATAAGGTTAAAAGCAGCTGTTGGCAGAATGGGCCTGTTGCGATTTTTTCACAAGATTATTGGTATGGTGGTAAAAGCAATTGTTTCTAACTTTAAAAGAGCATGAGCTAACTTTAAAAGAAACAACAAAGCAATTTCATTAAGATTTTTCCCTCAAGGAATGGCTAAATAGCCTTAACTTAGGTGAGAAAAAATGTTTTGTCTCTGCTTCAATACAAGAAGCTAGGATCTTAGATTTTTCAGAGTATATTGTTCATAGAATTTAATTACAGGCCTTTGCTCTTAACTATGGGCTTTTAAAATTTTTTAAGTAAGTGATTTTCAAAAGTTGGTAAGATAAATTAATTGGCTAAGACATTGCTTTAAGCTTCCCACAAAAGGATTTAAGCTCTGATGTTTTCAAAATAAATGATAAGAGACATAACTCAGAGAAAGCTACTGTAAGCATTTGTCAAACGGTTTATAACGTGTTCACTGCACTTCCTTGGCAAGGAGAACATTAACATAAAATCAGCTTTTTTCATCTCCAAATAAGGTTTTTACTTCCTTCAATAAAGATATTGGTGTGTTGGTAAAATGTTGTAAGATAAAAACATAAAGGTATCAAAAAAATTTTTTAACTGAAAAGGCCAGCAAATATCTTCAACAAAATTATGGAAGAAAACTTCCCTAACCTAAAGAGAGAGATGCCCATGAATAATATACAAGAAGCCTACAGAACTCAAAACAGACTGGACCTGAGCAGAAATACTTCCCGTCACATAATAATCAAAACCCTAAATGTACTAAACAAAGAAAGAATATTAAGGGCAGTAAGAGAAAAAGTCAAGTAACATATAAAGGAAGACCTATCAGAATCACACCAGACATCTCACCAGAGACCATGAAAGCTAGAAGATCCAGGGCAGATCTCATGCAGACTCTAAGACAACACAAATGTCAGCCAAGATTACTATACCCAGCAAAACTCTCAATCACCATAGATGGAGAAACCAAGATATTCCATGACAAACCCAAATTTACACAATATCTTTCCCCAAACCCAGCCCTACAAAGAATAATAAGAGGAAAACTCCAATACAAGGAGGGAAACTACACCCTGGAAAAAGCAAGATAATAACCTTCTTTCATCAAACCCAAAAGAAGATAACCACTCAAATATAAAAATAACATCAAAAATGACAGGAAGTAATACTCACTATTCCTTAATATCTCTTAACACCAATGGACTCGATTCCCCAATAAAAAGACACAGACTAACAGAATGGATAAGGAAACAGGACCCTACATTTTGCTGCATAAAGGAAACACACCTCAGTGTCAAATATAAAAACTACCTTAGAGTAAAAGGCTAGAAGACAATTTTACAAGCCAATGGTCTCAGGAAACAAGCCAGAGTAGCCATTCTAATATCAGATAGAAATGACTTTCAACCTAAAGTCATCAAAAGAGACACAGAAGGACACTTCTTGCTGGTCAAAGGAAAAATCCACCAAGAAGAACTCTCAATGCTGAACATCTACATGTCAAATGCAATTCATTCGTAAAAGAAACTTTACTAAAGCTCAAAGCACACATTGCACCTAACACAATAATTGTGTGTGACTTCAACATTCCACTATCCTCAATGGACCAATCAGGAAAACAGAAACTAAACAGGGACACAGTAAAACTAATTGATGCTTTGGACCAATTGGATTTGATTGATATTTATAGAACATTTTACCCTAAAGCAAAAGAATATACCCTTTTCTCAGCACCTCATGGTACCTCCTCCAAAATCAACCATATAGAGGCTGAACAATACTCTACTCAATGACACCTTGGCCAAAGAAGAAATAAAGAAAGAAATCAGAGACTTTTTAGAATTTAATGAAAATGAAGGCACAACATACCCAAATCTTTGGGACACAATGAAAGGAGTGCTAAGAGGAAAACTCATAGCCCTGAGTGCCTCCAAATAGAAACTGTAGAGACTATACACTAGCAGCTTAATGACACACATGAAAGCTCTGGAACTAAAAGAAGCTAATTCACCCAGGAGGAGTAGAAGACAGGAAATCATCAAGCTCAGGGCTGAAATCAATCAAGTGGAAACAAAGAGAAACATACAAAGATTCAATGAATCCAGGAGCTGGTTCTTTGAGAAAATCAACAAGATAGATAAACCCTTAGCCAGACTGAGCAAAGGGCACAGAGAAAGTATCCAAATTAACAAAATTAGAAATGAAAAGGGGGATATAACAACAGAAACTGGGGAAATTCAAAAAATCATCAGATCTTACTACAAAAGCCTATACTCAACACAACTGGAGAATCTGGAAGAAATGAACAATTTCCTAGACAGATACCAAATGCCAAAATTAAATCAGGAACAAATAGATCATCTAAAAAATGTTTTAAGAGCCTGATACAATGTTTGTTCCTTGTTTTAAACAGCAATCAAACTGATTATTATTGATGGTTAATCTATTACATGGCAAGCCTTTTTAGGCAAAATCAATAATGGGTATACAAAAGATAATTTGTTGCAATTTGCTTTTATATTTCTATACATACATCCTATAAGGACTACATATACTGTGGGAATCCCCTTACTACAGCACAGATAATTAAATTGGGTATTGTAGCTGCTATATATTTTTTCTTTGTTTTTTGTGATTTTTTTTTTCGAGACAGGGTTTCTCTGTATAGCCCTGGCTGTCCTGGAACTCACTCTGTAGAGCAGGCTGGCCTCGAACTCAGAAATCCACCTGCCTCTGCCTCCCAGAGTGCTGGGATTACAGGCTTGCACCACTACTGCCTGGCTTATAGCTGCTGTTTTTAAAATGTTAAAAATGAAGCCTTTAGAAATACATACACACACAGACACACGCGCACACACACACACACACACACACACACACACACACACACACCATGGATTAAAATTACTCAAAATTGTTCCTTCATTTTGATACTGCTAATTCTTAATTTTTATACTTGTTTATGCAAATATAATTTGAGTTAAAAAAAAAGATAAGTTCTTTAAATAAATGACTATCCTCAGGATATTTGAGAACTGATCCAGTGCCAAAGTGAAGGGAGCAGTCTGCCCATAGGCTGTGACTGCAGACTTTAATTTTTCTAAAACTTTAAAGTCAAGGGGCTTGTTTTGGCTCTGGCTTTTTCTGGGTATTTGTCTTTGAAATAAATCCTGAAGTTAGAGTGACCATTTGTCCTTCTAACTCTCCTAGGTCCTTTAAGAGAGCTACTTGCTCCTTGCAGCTATCATTTGGCAGAGAGAAGAAATTTTTTCAGTGGCTCTTCTGCTGGCAGCTTTCTCCTCCAAGCTGGCTTCCTCCCTGGGAGATAGAGTGTCATCACCTGAATTATGACTAGATTTCAGAGTTTATAGACAAGGATAGACATTGGTCTTTTTGAGAAATAAGGTAAAAGAGCAGACATACACAGAGACTGTTTTAAATGTCCCTCCTCCATATCTGTCAGAGGTGGGAGGGATAAGAGAGCACAGAGACAGTGTATGGATGAGCACTTTTTCAGAGAACTAGATCCTGGAAGCCGGAGGAATTCTGAATAATGTCATTAATTAATCAGAGACCAGTAGTTAAAGGCAGTAACCAGAACTTTCCCCTGCCCCCCTCCCCCCAACCCGACCCCCCACCCTCCCATCCCTGATAAAAAGTTGCAGAGTAATCTCTAAAACAATTACTTACTCTAGCCATGTTTTCTTATCTATGGTTCCTTCCTCTGGGAACCAGGGACAAATTTGTCTGACATAATACTTAAGACCCTAAGTACTTCTCAAGAAGTACCTAAGATCTCTTTTTATTAACCCAGCCCTCGCATCTTGAGAGATCCCTTGAGCCTTAAAAAAGGCTGGATAAATTCTTGTCCCATGGGGTTTCACCTTCTGAGACATTGTTGCCATGGAGATTTTCCTCTGGCCTAGCACTGGCGGGTCAAACATGCCTTGAATTAATCCGCTCCAGGAGCTGCACATGAAGAGCTCTTCCTTTTTTTTTTCCCTACGGCCTCCTTCCCCGTTGATGGATCCATGGGGGCACTATGTTGGGTGCCAGAGTGCCGGACCTGCAGGCCAGTCAACAGGGTCCCCGGAACTACCAAGGGAAAGGCGAGACACATGAGACAGGAGAGATGCACGTCTGTACATCTGTATTCTGATCAAGCTGTCAAATTTTATTTTTTTACAAAAGTTAATATAAAGGGAAGCTCACAAGGTTTGGGAGGGTTAAAGGGGGAACAATCTCAGGGGGTTGGCATCATTTCTAAGAAACAGTTTATCAAGAGTTTCTGGGGAAAGCTAGTTATTGCTGCTAGAATTTTGGCATGATGAAAAAGGGGGTCATGAGGAGGTGAAGTGGAAAGGAGTTGCTATAGTAACCTATCCACAGGTAAGCTTCAAAAGAAGAACATTTTGAGATCTAAGTAAGAATGACTCCTGGCATCGAGATCTAAGTGAGAAGGAATCCTGGTATCGAGATCTCCTGGTATCGAGATCTAGGTGGAGATAGCTCCTGGTTTCGCATTGAGATCTAAGTAAAGATGGCTCCTGGCATACAAAGAACTCAAGAAGTTAGACTCCAGAGAACCAAATAACCCTATTATAAATGGCATTCATAGATAAACGAAGAATTCCCAACTAAGGAATACTGAATGGGTGAGAAACACCTAAAGAAATGTTCAACATCCTTAATCATCAGGGAAATGCAAATCAAAACAACCCAGAGATTCCACCTCACACCAGACAGAATGGTCAGGATTAAAAACTCAGGGGACAGCAAATGCTGGAGAGGATGTGGAGAAAGAGGAACATTCCTCAATTGCTGGTGAGATTGCAAGTTGGTAAAACCACTCTGGAAATTAGTTTGGTGGTTCCTCAGAAAATTGGACATAGTACTATGTAAGGACCCAGCTATACCACTCCTGGGCATATACCCAGAAGATGCTCTAACATGTAATAAGGACACATGCTTCACTATGTTCATAGCAGCCTTCTTTATAATAGCCAGAAGTTGGAAAGTACCCAGATGTCCTTCAACAGAGTAGAAGATACAGAAAATGTGGTACACTTATACAATGGAGTACTACTCAGCTACTAAAATCAACGAATAAATGAAATTCTTAGCCAAATGGATGGAGCTAGAAAATGTCATCCTGAGTGAAGTAACCCAGTCACAAAAGAATACATATGGTATGCACTCACTGATAAGTGATTATTAGTCCAAAAGCTAGGAATACCCAAGAAACAACCAGAGACCACATGACCCTCAAGAAGAAGGAAGACCAAAATGTGTATTTTTTGATCCTTATTGGAAAGTGGATCAAAATATCCATGGTTCACAGCCAACCAATAGAATGAGCACAGGGTCCACCAATGGAGCAGCTAGAGAAAGGACCCAAGGAGCTCAAGAGCTTTGCAGTCCAGCAGGAGAAACAATATTTGTACCAACCAGTACCCCCAGATCTCCCAGGGACTAAACTCCCAACCAAACAGTACACACGGAGGGACCCTTGGCACCAGCTACATACATAGCAGACAATGACCATTTCAGACTTCAATAAGAGGAGAGGCCAGTGGTCCTGTGAAGACTCAATTCTCCAGAATAGGGGAATGCAAGTCAGGAAATATGGGGGGTGAGCAGGTGGAGGAGGGATAGAATGGTGGTTTTCAGAGGGGTAATGAGGAAAGGGGATACCATTTGAAATGTAAATAAAGCAAATATCTAACACACACACACATAAAAGAAAAGCAGTGACAGGCAGATCTCTGCGTTCCAGGGCAGCCTGGTCTACAGAGTAAGTTCCAGGGCTACATAGAGAAACCCTCTCTGGAACACAAAGCAAGGAAACAAACAAAAAGAAAAAGAAAAAATTACTAAGAAAATACAAAGCCGCCTCACACATTCATCTAGTTTACTCAGTACCCTGAGTTCAGGCAGTGGGGCCTGATTACCTGAGCTTGATTCCTAGTACACATAAAGAAAAAGGAAAGAACCACCTCCTGAGGGTTGGGCTCTAGCATCCTCACCAGGTGGTAAATGACCACTGCCCATAGAAATGCCAGCAAATTATCTAGACTTTTATTTTGAGACTAAATGCCTTGTTAGCATTTGTGTATATACACCAATGTACGCATAGCATGTGCATAGTCAGATGAGGGCTTCGGATTCCTACAACTGGAGTTACAGATGGCAGTCAGCATCCATGTGGTACTAGGACCCAGGTCCTCTGCCAAGAGCAACAAGGACTCTCTCTCTCTCTCTCTCTCTCTCTCTCTCTCTCTCTCTCTCTCTCTCTCTCTCTCTCGCTGTGTGTGTGTGTTTAAGATTTATTCATTATTTGTAAGTACACTGAGGCTGTCTTCAGACACATTTTCTTCTAGCTCGGGCCCTGCTTGCTCACTGTAGCTATCTTCAGACACTTAAGAAGAGGGCATCAGATCTCATTACAGCTGGTTGTGAGCCATCATGTGGTTGCTGGGATTTGAACTCATGACCTTAGGAGGAGCAGTCGGTGCCCTTATCCTCTGAGCCATCTCTCCAGCCTTTTTGTGGAATGAGTACTCTTAACTGCTCAGTCCTCTCTGCAGCAGCCCTCCTGAACACTAAAAATAATAAATAAGATGAACAGCTAGGAGGACAACCACATCAGTGTCTGCCCTACAGACATATTCACACATGTATACACATGGATTCCACATAGCCACAAAAAAACACATTTGAAAAAATTCAAGTTGCTTTTTTAAAAAAAAGTCCAGCATTTGGTGATAGATACAAACTGAAAGATTCAAGAAGCTTAACTGTAAGATTACTCACAGAGAAACATAGCTATATGCATCTTAATGAAACGATTAATGAAAACAGTCTTAAAACAAACTAAACTAGAGCCTAGCTTCAGAAGAGCATAATGCGGGAAACAGTGCCCCCATAGGGTCCTGGATGCCCAAGAGAAAGGAAGAAGTCAGTGAGCCATGTAACACTGTTTTTAAAAAGTATTTTTAAAGATTTATTTTATTTATGTATAAGAGTACACTGTTGCTGTCTTCAGACACACAAGACGAGGGCATCTGATCCAATTCCAGATGGCTGTGATCCACCATGAGGCTTCTGGGAATTGAACTCAGGACTTCTGGAAGAGCAGAGCCATCTCTCTAGCCCATTTTAAGTATCTTAACAGAAAAGATTTGTTAATTCAGAACTCAAGCTCCAGTAAAAATTCCTAAGTTAATATTTCATCAAAGGAAAAAGTAAGCTTTTGCATTCAGAATTGTTTTGCTATGGCCATGAACAAAGGGGCTTAGTGCCTATTTTACATGTCAAAGCAGTCCCCATATATCTAGACATCTCTGTCTCTACTCTCTTGCCTGAGAGCTTTCTTTCTCTCTCTACACACCCCCTTCCCTTGGTGACTGCCTAGGCCTCTGTCCTCTGTCCTTGAGGACAACAATTCTGCATTTGATATAATTGAATATGGCTTGACATGACTCATTTCAACATTGGACAGATAACTTATCAAGTAAATCTGTAAGAATGTGTGAGCAAGTCTCTCCAGCAGAAGATAATGCTATGGGAGGGAGACTTGGGTTTGAAGAATGAATAAACAGAGGTGGCTACTGGAGGTAGAAAGGTTTAAGCTTCTCTCTCCTCTGCCTTCTGATGTTGGAATTACGGGTGGGCCACCGAACTCATCCAACCTTTCCATGGATTTCTGGGGATCCAAATTCCAGTCCTCATATTTGCACAGAAAGTATTTTAACCACCAAGCCATCTTTTGTACCCACTCCTGGTCTTTTTTAAGCTAATTGTGAGTTTCCACTCAAGAGGCTAGAGAATCAAGGGAGGGCATACCTGTGAGGAACCATCTAGATTAGATTAGCCTAGACATGCTTATGAAGGATTACATTGATTAGGTTAATCGAAGTGGGAAAATCCACCCTGAAATTGGCAATGTGTGTTAGGGTCAGGCTCCCTGAGAGGAGGCCCCACAATGCCACAGTGTGAAGCTATGAAGGTGAAGACATGGAGACCACAGGATTTCGAGACAGGAAAGCAAGCTAGAGGCATAGCGAGGGCTTGCTTAAGTTAGAGGATGTGTACTACAGATGGCAAAGCTGGAGGAAGAAGCCACTCAATTCCCCTGGAAGCCAGATGATTCCACCATGGAATGATGATGCTGGACATGGAGATGCAGTATTTGGTGGTTACCCTGCTAGATTTGTCTTGTCTTGGTTTTATCATTGCTATGTTCCTGCTCTTATCTTTGGACTGGGAATGTTTACTTTGTATATCTATATGCTTGAAGGATGTAACATGTTTTTAATCATGTTGAAGCTCAGACTTAGGACATTCCCTGAAATGTCACAAGAGACCTAGAAGTTTTAGAACTGTTAGATTCCAGACACTTTTGAAGTTGGAATGAGCATATTTTTGTGTTAGGAGGTAGCATGAACCTATGAAGACAAACAGTAAAGGACTGTGGATTAAGAACAATGTGTTTTGGGGCCAGCACGATGGCTCAGCAGGTAAAGCTGTCTATTATCAAGCATGACTCCCTGAATTTGATTTTCAAGATCCACATCTTGGTCTTCTGACCTCCACACATGTACCTTGGTACTGACACAGTTATATACATATACAAACTAAAGATGTGATAAAAAATATGCTTGATGTGTTTGGGTCAAGTTGACAAGGGGTAGAGGTATGATCATTAATCCTGTCAAATGACAGGATCTAGGATCACTGAAGGGACTATGTGTGACTGATTATCCAGATTAGGTAAGCCTCTGGGCATGCATGGGAGTGGCTATCTTGACTTCATTAATTGAGGTAGGAAGAGCCACCCTAGAAGTGGACATTATTCCCTGGGTCCTGGACTACATGAAAAGGAGAAAGTTAATTGTGTGTGTATAAAGTTTGTTCTCTCCTTCCACCATATGGATCCCAGGAACTGAACTCATGTCTTTAGGCTTGGCCTTTACCCACTGGGCCATCTTGACAGTTCAAGAATAGTTGAATTAAACAGAGGCAGTAAGGAAGAAGGAAGGGGACCAGGCATCCAGATGTCTTAGCTCATTACTATCATCCATGTACTTACAAGGATGAGACAGGAGAAGTGCCTCAAGTTTAAGTCTATCCTCAACAAGAGAACATGATCTTACCTTGGGGTGGGGGGGCAGTGGGGGTGGAGAAGACAGGAGGAGGAGGAAGAGAAAAAAGGAGGAAGAAGAGGAAGAACACAAGGAAGAAGAGGAAGAAAAGGAAGAGGAAGAAGGAAGGAAGGAAAGAAGGAAAGAAGGACAAAGCAACAGAAGGGAATAATGGAGTACATCTTGCATTTCCAGTATGAGAATGTATGCTGGAAGAAATAGTTTGGGAAATATTTTTACAAATTTAAAATAATTTAAAGCAAAATGTTCACATTGTTTGGTAAGGTTTTCAGTAGACTATATGTAGTCAAGACATCCAAAACTACTATATAAGCGTAGGTAGCAGGAGATGGAAGGAATCTCTGAGTTTGTGAGGTTTCTACATTTAAGCAGAAGCAGACATTAGCGCTAATAGACTATGAAAGAATGTAGATTCCCCAGTGTATGTGCTGAGAATTGAACTCATGTCCTCTACCACACAAGTATGCACTCTTAACCAGAGCCATGTATCCAGCCACTTGCAGTAAAATTTAAATGGGACCCTAAGCGTTCAACTAACCCAAAAGAAGTATAGGAACAAATCATAAAGAACCAAAATTAAAAAGACAGACCCAAATCCAACCCTAATAATATTCATTCAAATGCTTTCGGGCTAAACACTTCAGTTGTGATGGTTTGTATATGGTTGGTCCAGTGGCACTATTAGAAGGTGTGGCCCTATTGGAGTAGGTGTGTCACTGTGGGTGTGGGCATTAAGACCCTCATCCTAGCTGACTGGAAGCCAGTATTCTGCTAACATCCTTCAGATGAAGATGTAGAACTCTCAGCTCCTCCTGCAGCATGCCTGACAAGATGCTGCCATGTTCCTGCCTTGATGATAATGGACTGACCCTGTGAATCTGTAATTTAGCCCCACTTAAATGTTGTCGTTTATAAGAGATGCCTTGGTCATGATGTCTGTTCATATCGGTAAAACCCTAAGACACCAGTTATGATTGACAGAGTGACTACAAAGATATCCTACTTGTATATGCTATCTATTATTGGGGACCTGTAACATAAATAAATAAATAAAAATAAATAAATGGGGGCTTGAATGGTGCCTGGTGATTTTAAATTGTGTACTAAGCTCTAAAGGACCTGAGTTCGGTTCCCAGCACCCACTTCAGGTGGCTCACAACTACCTGTAAGTCCAGCTCCAGAGGGATCTGATGCTTCTGCTCTTGGCAGGCACCTGCACTCCCATGCACAGACTCACATAGAACACATGCACATTTTTATATTCAATACATTTCAAAATCATGCATCAATGAAACTACAGTATGTAATCACCAAGCACAAGACGACTGTGATGGCTATTTTAATTTCAATAATACAGACTTTAAGACAGAGACTACATCCAGATAGTAAAAGACAGGCTTCCTAATGACAAAAAATGTCAACTTATTCAGAAGACATAATAATCTGTTGCAATATCTAATAACAGAACTTCGAACTACACATACTGAAAACTGACAGCAGCAGGCATATCAGACAACTCCATAAGTATAAAGAGTACACTTATCTCTCTCAGCTACTAATAGGACAAGAAAAAACTTCAGTGAAGAATAAATGATCTGAGAAATATCATTTATCTTTAGAATTTACAGAATACCTCATGGCCATTAGCTTTTGCTAATGTGTTAAGGATACACATTCTTTTCAAGTACATGATGTGTATTTACCAAAACGGAGAATACTTTGGGTCTCAAATATTAAGTTTATATTGAAGGGAGGAAAATTACCACGTGATTTTTCACCATATCAGAATCAAGTTAGAAACCAACAGCTGTCAGCTATTCTAAAACAAGCTGGTCATGTTAATCCTGTTGTACTGGAGACAGAGGAAAGTGGATCTCGTGAGGCTAGCCTGGTCTACAAGGAGAATCCAGGACAGTGAGGGCTTTTACACAAAGAAACTCTTCTCAACAGAACAAGACAAGAGAAAACAAAACAAAAATATATTCTAAAACAAAACATGAAAATATTCATATATTAAAGAATTTAATAACCTTCTCCTAAATAATTCACAGGTGAAAATGAAATCATAAAGGACACTGGAGATATTGTATAGTGAGCAACGGAGATGCACTGACCCTAGAGAGTGAAACAATTAACACAGCACCTGGGAGGGAACAGAAATGTTCATCCAGGAAGCAGAAAACTGGTCTGAGGTTCTGGCCAGGGCTGACCCCTCTGGTACTAAGGTAAGAAACAGAGACCACAGGAAGCCCTCTCTCTAGAAACCATTATGCCCCTACCAATGAGGCCTAGAGCCTAAAATTCCAACACAGTAAGAAGTGAACTCCTGGAGGCTTCATGTAAGAATGGCTCTTTTGTGAAAACACTGTTCTTTGGAAGACACCTGCAAACATATCTTTATAATCTTTTCTGAGATGAGAGGAAGCAGCATTGTAGTTTTAAAAAATGTTCATTAAAGGATGTCAGATAAGGATGAACTACACCCAGAGAAAGACCTTCTGTGTAAATAGAAAGAACATAAGACAAGATGGCTTCATGACACACGACATGTGTTGGAAATATATTATGCTGGGGGAGGGGCTATGCCTGTTTCCACATAAAAGAAAAGCTGTGGGTTCTTTCCAAGGTGATAAAAATCAGACATGACGAAGAGAGACCTCCTGAAGACCTTAGCGACAGAGAAGTAAAGGGAGACTAACACAATCAACAAAATAGTTTTGTATACTACAGGATAAAAGAAGAGAAAGACAGCCCTAAAAAGACTCACACTCTGGGGATGCTGAGATTCTGGGACCTTCCATTCCAGCTTCACACTTGACTCTACTTCAACTCCCTCAAAGCTGATTGTTTTAGAGACTTGTTTCCAGAACTACTCACCTATTCAGCCTTTCAGAATGTCATGGTCAAGATGTCAGCTGACCAATGAACATAGCGACTGGAAGGCAAATAATGTCTCCTCTGACGAGTCAACTTTCCTATTTCCCTTTGGGCCCCCAGATGGTAATTCTTCACCTCAATTCAGCTGGAATCAGACAGAAAACAATCATCGTCCCAGTTCCCTATGTTGGGGTGGATGGTTCTGATTATTTTAGGAATTATAGATATGTTGTCATTTTAGAGGTACTTTACAAATGTAGATTTGGACAGGGAGGGAGCTAAAGAACTTAAACTCAGGTATTTCTACCTTTCTTCTTTCCTATACTTCCTTCTTAGGTAAAGGGGAGGGGGGCGGAAAAGAAAAAGGGGGATATATAGAAATTATAGAAATTATTATTCATAGAAATTAAAGAAATAGACAAATAGGGACAGGTTGGCAAATATACTTTTAAGCAAAACATTACATAGCCAGATCTAACTGCAGCAATCGACCTTGCAGGTATAATTTATAAGGAGAGAAAAGGGGACGGTCTGTGTTAGAATGGGTTAGGATGTGGTGCTTTATTTTGATTGGCATGCTAATTAGTTGAACCAAATGGGGCTTCTGATTGCTGGACTTCAATGCTTTGATACATGGACCTTGGTAGTCAGTGGCGGAATAAAGGAGTAGACCTTGCTGGCTAGCTGTAGGAATGTAGTCTAAAGGATTGTAGCAGGGCAGAAGGAATTGGGGAGAGGTCAAGGCCTACCAGAGCTATGTCTGCCAGGCCCAGGCTGCCTAGACTCCCTTCGCCTTCTCTCCTAAGAATAACTAACTGGCCTTAATTCTCAATCTCTGCTCATTGGATTCCACTGCTTCCAGCTACAGCCGCAGTGAGCCTGCAGCTGAGTAGGAGCTGGGGGAAAAAACCCTAAATATGTATTTTTATTACCCAAACATCTCCTGAGAGAAATTAATTTGTACATGTTACTGGCAAGACATTTGCAAGGTGTGTGAGACAGCCTGTTGTTTAAGGTTGTTTTTCAACATTTTCTTCTCCTTACTCTTTTTTCTTCTTATTTTTCATTTTTTTAAATTTATTTTCTATATTCTTTGTATACATTCTAAAAGCTTTTCCCTTTCCCAGTCCCCCCCCCATATGTCCCATAAGTCCTCTTCTCTCCATCCATTCTCCTGTCTTTCCCCCCTCCCTTTCCTCTGTCCTGGTACTCCCCTACCATGCTGGATCAAGCCTTTCCAGGATTAGGGCCCTCTTCTTCCTTCTTCTTGAAAATCATTTGATATGCTAATTGTATCTTCAGTATTCAGAGCTTCAGGGCTAATTAATATTCACTGATCAATGATTGCATTCCATGTGTATTCTTTTGTGATTGCATTACCTTGCTTAGGATGATATTTTCCAGTTCCATCCATTTGCCTAAAAAAATTCATGAATTCATTGTTTTCAATTGCTGAATAGTACTCCAATGTGTATATATACCACATTTTCTGTATCCATTCCTCCATTGAGGGATATCTGGGTTCTTTCCAGCTTCTGGTTATTATAAATAAGGCTGCTATGAACATAGTGGAGCATGTGTCCTCATTGCATGCTGGGGAATCCTCTGGGTATATGCCCAGGAGAGGTATAGCAGGATCCTCCGGAAGTATCATGCCCAGTTTTCTGAGGAACTGCCAGACTGATTTCCATAGTGGTTGTACCATCTTACAATCCCACCAGCAGTGAAGGAGTGTTCCTCTTTCTCCACATCCTTGCCAACACCTGCCCTCTCTTGAGTTTTTAACCTTAGCCATTCTGACTGGTGTGAGGTGAAATCTCAAGGTTCTTTTGATTTGCATTTCCCTAATGGCTAATGATGTTGAGCATTTCCTAAGGTGCTTCTTGGCCATCTGAATTTCTTCAGGTGAAAATTCTTTCTTTATGTCTCTACCCCATTTTTTTAAATAGGGTTATTTGGTTCCCTGGGGTCTAACTTCTTGAGTTCTTTGTATATATTGGATATTAGCCCTCTATCAGATGTAGGGTTGGTGAAGATCTTTTCCCAATTTGTTGGTTGCCGTTTTGTCCTTTTGACAGTGTTCTTTGCCTTACAAAAACTTTGTAATTTTACGAGATCCCGTT
This sequence comes from Apodemus sylvaticus, assembly GCF_947179515.1. Lineage (NCBI taxonomy): Eukaryota > Metazoa > Chordata > Mammalia > Rodentia > Muridae > Apodemus > Apodemus sylvaticus. Next base: position 124,684,694 of record NC_067477.1, on the reverse strand, counting down.
TGTCAATTCTTGATCTTAGAGCATAAGCTATTGGTGTTCTGTTCAGGAACTTTTCCTCTGTGCCTATGTCCTCAAGGGTTTTCCCCAGTTTCTGTTCTATTAGTTTCAGTGTGTCTGGTTTTACATGGAGGTCCTTGATCCACTTGGAGTCGAGCTTAGTACAAGGGGATAAGATGCAAAGTGGCTGGTTATAAAATCAAATCAAGTAAATCAGTAGCCTCCTATACTCAAAGGATAAGCAGGCTGAGAAAGAAATTAGGGAAATGACACCCTTCACAATAGCCACTAACAATATAAAGTATCTTGGTGTGACTCTAACCAAACAAGTGAAAGATCTTTATGACAAGAACTTCAGGTCTCTGAAGAAGGAAATCGAAGAAGACCTCAGAAAATGGAAAAATCTGCCATGCTCGTGGATTGGCAGGATTAATATAGTTAACATGGACAATTTGCCAAAAGCAATCTACAGATTCAATGCAATCCCCATCAAAATCCCAACTCAGTTCTTCACAGAGTTAGAAAAAGCAGTTCTCAAAAAAAAAGAAAAAAGAAAAGAAAAAGAAAACAAAAAAGAAAAAGCAATTCTCAAATTTATCTGGAATAACAAAAAACCCAGGAGAGCTAAACCTTTTCTCAACAGTAAAATATCTTCTGGGGTAATTAGTATCCCAGACCTCAAACAATACTACAGAGCAATAGTGGTAAAAACTGCATGATACTGGCACAGGAACAGGCAAGTGGACTAATGGAATAGAATTGAAGACCCAGAAATGAATCCACACACCTATGGTCACTTGATCTTCAACAAAGGAGCTGAAAACATCCAGTGGATAAAAGATAGCCTTTTCAACAAATGCTGCTGTTCAACTGGAGTTCAGCATGCAGGTAGAAGTCTTTATGACTGATACAAAGTTGAAGTTATAATCTCTTATATTAGTTCAGAATTTACTTATGCAAATTTAAGGTTTTCATTGGTATAAATGTATTATTGATATAAAACTGAGATTAATATTATTCCCATGTGGGAATTGTGCCCATATAACACATTTAAGAATAAAAGGAGCTGGGCGGTGGTGGCACACGCCTTTAATCCCAGCACTTGTGAGGCAGAGGCAGATGGATTTCTGAGTTCGAGGCCAGCCTGGCCTACAGAGTGAGTTCCAGAACAAGGCTACACAGAGAAACCCACCAGATAGCAAACTTGTGGTTGTGAGTTAATTAAAAGGGTGTTCCTGGGTTATTTCCATTAGAAATGGCTGAGAGCAGTCAAGGCTTAACAGTTCAGAAATGCTTTAGGTAGATAGATGGTCTTCAAAGGTGTCAGAAGTACACAGAATATGGCATTTATTGACATTTATTAAAGATCATTTGACTGGAGACCTGTCTGCTCCTCACAGCACCCCTTTCTTTAATTCAAAAAGGAAATTGAGCATCAATAGAGTTGCTTCAGTTGTGGCAAGACAGTCACCAAGCAAGAATTGCCTCATTTCATCTACAGAAAAATACTGTCCAAAGAAAGGACACACTATGCAAAATAGTCGACTAATAATCTCTGTCAAGATAGAATAATTAGCCCTTCAAAATTCTCCATTACCAAGTCTGTCAGATGATCCTGGGCCAGAAGGCTGAAGACTGATGCTCTAACATTTTGGTGTATAGGGTCTGTCCAGGTGATCAGCAGTCTCTATAAATTGGCTAAGTTTTAGAATCTATATGGTGTGTTTCTCATACTTTCAGGTAATATTAGTCATTCTTGGATTTCTGATGGGGTTGAAGGCTAGTAGGCTCATAGCCAATTCAAGCTGTTTAGCATTTAGAAAGATGATACAGATTTGAGAGGATGGTTTTCAGATGGGTTACAATCTAAAGCCAGGACTTGAGTCAGGTGTCGAATTACAAGTCTTTTAATTTCAGATAGACAACAGAGGTACTATTTAATTGATAAAAATTGATGGACTGGGTGTTAGGTCTATCCTATATATTATAAATTACAAAATGGTAATAATTAAGCTCAATTAATGTCTAAGATAAAAGAGTCTTTCAATTGGACAGAAAGGGGGAGGTGTTGTGGATACCTCTGGGCTTGTAATTTGATGATAATTCTACTCCTCTGACGCGCTGAACATGAGGAGTTGCCTTGTGAACCTTCTCCCCACCCTAACTTTTCAAATAAAGGCTTGAGCCTATGATTGGGCAGGAAGGAGGAGGAGGGGCTGAGAGTTTGTGGGACTAGCTATGGAGGATGCATGGAGAGGCTGCAGAGAGAAGCTCATGGCCTAGAGAAACTGCAAGTTAGATGGGATAATAGAGATGGGAATAGATTAGTGTAGTGGGAGATCAGCCCGATCTAGGCTTATAGCTTATATTGTTACTGATTGAGTTGAGATTTCTTTTACCCGGTTGGAAAAATATAGCAACAATATTTTGTTTGTTTGTTTGTTTGTTGTATGTTTGTTTGTTTTCAGTCAGGGTTTCTCTTTGAAGCCTTGGATGTACTGAAACTCTCTCTGTTAACAGGGACTCAAGCTTAATCCCATGATCCACCTGCCTCAGACTCCCAAGTTCTGGGACTAAAGATATGTGTCACCATACCTGGCAGTAAAGTTGGTTTTAATGTCATATTTAAAAAACAAAAAACAATATCCTGGAATAGCAAGATGGCACACCAGGTAAAGTGGTTAGCCGTTTTAGCATGGGCACCTGACTTTCATTATTCCATGTTTTATGTATACTTTTCATATACAATCACACTGAAAATTCATAGATGGGTATTGCCGTTTCATTAAATAATACGATTTAAGGAAATTAATTACCAATGGTGAGGAAGTTATGTTGGGAAATGGAATATGGGGGCTGGAAAGATGGTTCAGAGGTTAAGAGAATGGTCTGCTCTTCTAGAGGTAGTGAGTTCAATACCCAGCAGTCATATGGTGGCTCTTAACCATCTATAATGAGATCTGGTGCCCTCTTCTGGCCTGTAGGCACACATGCAGACAGAACGTTGTATAATAAATAAATCTTTAAAAAAAAAAAAAAAAAAAAAAAAGAATAAGGAATTGAGTCCTAAAATGTGACTGTTCTCCTCCTCCTCCTATGAAGAAAATATACACTACCATTATCCACTTTCTTCAAAAAATAAGAATAAACTCCAAAGTCGATGGATTATCCAGGCAGGAATGCTGGTCACCTGAACCACCACTTAAGACTCACAACATCGAGGCGGCCAGGATTCTGGGTCTATCTGAGGGAGGAGAAAGCACAGCATTTGTTGATGGTTGGAGGTGGTGGGTGTCCAAGAACTGGAACAAGGTGACGCTCTTTGCCTGTTCCGGAATAATGGAGTAACCATTTTCTCAACAGGAAGGCTATAGGTGCTGCTAGCTTATTTCAGTATTGGACACCGAGTAAGAAGCGAGGGCTACTAAACACACAGAGAGATGCGCTAAGTCTCCTATGGGTGCCTCCGCATCGCAGGCTCTTCCGTCCCGCGCTCCTCCCTCCTGCACCCACCCACCAAAGCACTCACGGATGGGGCTTAGCTGCCGCTGTGCTGGGCAGTCACAGCCAACTAGCAGGGCCCTCTGTCATCCTCCAGGTCGCCCTGACGCCCCAAACCCGAGCTTTACAGCACTGACCCTGTTCTGCTGAGGGTGCGCTGCGCATGCGCTGTGCAATTGGTGCGGGACCCAGGAACCTCCCACTAGGCCCTGAAAGCAGATTCGCTAAGAAACTTGGGGCGGGCGGGGTTAAGAGAGCTTGGGGGAGTGCGGGTGCGCGTGACCAGCGTCCTGCGCATGCGTCGTCTCCAGGCTTCCTGTGGGCAGGAGTTTGGGAGGCGGGGCATCCGCGTCCCTTGGCAGTGCGGAGCTGGGCAGGTCGGTCCTGACTAGACTAGGAGGTGAGGAGGCGTCGCGCTCTGCCAGGCTGACACGCACCGCGATCCCTGTGTCCCTGGACATCTTCAGGAAGGAATTCGAGTTTTCAGCCTCGGGGTTGGCAGCTCGAGGACTCCTTCATTTTAAATATTCAAGTGAAGTGTAAGTACTAATAACTGTTGTGTCTTTCTTGGTTTCGGATAGAGAAGAAGCTTGTCAGGTTTGCTCTTTCAGAGAATGAGAGTTAACCGTCTTTCCAAAGCATCATCTCAGGTCGGGTCGTGGTGCTCTTCTTTCCTGTTGTAGATCTGAGTGCAGCAACACTCTTAAGCAGTGGGAAAGACAAAGAATCTGAGAAGAAAGATGAGATGGATGACGACGCCATGTTCACCACACTAGGCGAGGAGGACAAATCAAAGCCTTTCGTGGCTCCTCGCTGGGCCACTCGGGTGTTTGCCGCAGACTGCCTGTGCCGAATCATCAACCTGTGTGAGAACGCAGACCAGGCTCACTTTGATCTTGCCTTGGCATGGTCTGCTAAACTACGAAACCCAAAAAGTAAGTGCAAAATCATTCTTCTTTTCCTGGAAGTCTTTGATAGGTTTGAGATAGTTCACCTGTCTGAGTCATGCTTTAGGCGGTGCATTTTATTTATTGCAAGTTGCCTCACCTGGACCGTAAGTGTCTGTCCCTGTATACTACTTGTTTGTATTTAGAATATTTGTGTATATTTAGATATCTGTGTATATTCTTTCAACCATGTTAGAATAACAAGGCTTGCAGCTTACGTTTCCTCAGGACATAATCCTCAGTTTAACACTTATTTGATTTCCAGAGTGGTTGGATCTGCTTGCAATCCCACCAGCAGTGGAGGAGTGTTCCTCTTTCTCCACATCCTCGCCAACACCTGCTGTCTACTGAGTTTTTAATCTTAGCCATTCTGACTGGTGTGAGTTGAAATCTCAGGGTTGCTTTGATTTGCATTTCCCTAATGACTAATGATGTTGAAAATTTCTTAAGGTTCTTCTCTGCCATTCTAAATCCTTCAGCTGAAAATTCTTTGTTTAGCTCTGTACCCAATATTTTAATAGGGTTATTTGGCTCTCTGGAGCTTAACTTCTTGACTTCTTTGTATATATTGGATATTAACCCCTGTCGAATGTAAGGTTTGTGAAGATATTTCCCAATTTTTAGGTTGCCGTTTTGTCCAATTGACAGTGTCCTTTGCCTTACACAAACTTTGCAATTTTATGAGGCCCCATTGGTCAATTCTTGATCTTAGAGCATAAACTATTGGTGTTCTGTTCAGGATATTTTATCCTTGGCCCATGTCCTCAAGGGTCTTCCCCAGTTTCTGTTCTATTAGTTTCAGTTTATGTGGAGGTCCTTGATCCACTTGGACTTGAGCTTAGTATAAGGAGATAAGATTCTGCATGCTGACCTCCAGTTGAGCCAGCACCATTTGTTGAAAAGGCTATCTTTATTCCACTGGATGGTTTTAGCTCCTTTGTTAAAAATCAAGTGACCATAGCTGTGTGGGTTCATTTCTGGCTCTTCAGTTCTATTCCATTGATCTACCTGCCTGTCACTGTATCAATACCATGCATATTTTAACACTGCTGCTCTTTAGTACTGCTTGGGGTATGGGATTCTGATTCCCCCTGAAGTTCTTTTACTGTTGAGAATAGTTTTAGCTATCCTGGGTTTTTTGTTATTCCAGATGAATTTGAGAATTGCTCTTTCTAGCTCTATGAAGAACTGGGTTGGGATTTTTATGGGAATAGCATTGAATCTGTAGATTGCCTTTGGCAAGATGGCCATTTTAACTATATTAATCCTGCCAATCCACGAGCATGGAAGGTTTTTCCATTTTCTGAGATCTTCTTCAATTTCCTTCTTCAGAGATCTGAAGTTCTTGTCATATAGATCTTTCACTTGTTTGGTTAGAGTCACCCCAAGGTACTTTATGCTGTTTGTAGCTATTGTTAAGGGGGTCATTTCCCTAATTTCTTTCTCAGTCTGCTTATCCTTTGAATATATAAAGGCTACTGATTTGCTTGCATTGATTTTGTAGCCAGCCACTTTGCTGAAGTTGTTTATCAGCTATAGGAGTTCTCTAGTAGAGTTTTTAGAGTCACTAAATATACGATCATATCATCTGCAAATAGTGATAGTTTGACTTCTTCCTTTCCAATTTGTATCCCTTTGACCTCCTTATGTTGTCTAATTGCTCTAGCTAGAACTTCAAGTACTATGTTAAAAAGATATGGAGAGATGGGGCAGCCTTGTCTAGTCCCTGATTTTAGTGGGATTTCTTCAAGCTTCTCTCCATTTAGTTTGATGTTGGCTACTGGTTTGCTGTATATTGCTTTTACTGCATGTTTAGGTATGGGCCTTGAATTCCTGTTCTTTCCAAGACTTTTAGCATGAAAGGATGCTGAATTTTGTCAAATGCTTTTTCAGCATCTAATGAAATGACCATGTGGTTTTTTTCTTTGAGTTTTTTTATGAAGTGGATCACATTGATAGATTTCTGTATATTGAACCATCCCTGCATCCTGTGATGAAGCCTACTTGATCATGGTGAATAATCGTTTTGATGTGTTTTTGGATTCGATTGGCAAGAATTTTATTGAGTATTTTTGCGTCGATGTTCATAAGGGATATTGGCCTGTAGTTCTCCTTCTTTGTTGGATCTTTGTGTGGATTTGGTATCAGCGTTATTGTGGCTTTGTAGAACGAGTTGGGTAGTGTTCCTTCTGTTTCTATTTTGTGGAATAATTTGAGGAGTATTAGTATAAGGTCTTTTTTGAAGGTCTGACAGAATTCTGCACTAAAACCATCTGTTCCTGTGCTTTTTTTTTTGGTTGACAGACTTTTTATGACCCCTTTTATTTATTTAGGAGTTATGGGACTGTTTAGTTGATCTATTTGATCCTGATTTAATTTTGGTATTTGGTATCTGTGTAGGAAATTTTTCATTTCCTCCAGATTTTCCAGTTGTCTTTCGTATAGACTTTTGTAGTGGGATCTGATGATTTTTTGAATTTTCTCCATTTCTGTTGTTATATCTCCCTTTTCATTTCTAATTTTGTTAATTTGGATACTGTCTCTGTGCCCTTTGGTCAGTCTGGCTAAGGGTTTATCTATCTTGTTGATTTTCTCAAAGAACCAGCTCCTAGTTTTTTTTATTCTTTGTATGATTCTCTTTGTTTCTATTTGATTGATTTCAGCCCTGAGTTTGATGATTTCCTTCTACTCCTCCTGGGTGAATTAGCTTCTTTTTGTTCCAGGGCTTTCAGATGTGTGGTTAAGCTGCTAGTGTATGCTCTCTCCAGTTTCTTTTTGGAGGCACTCAGGGCTATGAGTTTTCCACTTAGCACTGCTTTCATTGTGTCCCATAAAATTCGGTATGTTGTGCCTTCATTTTCATTAAATTCTAAAAAGTCTCTGATTTCTTTCTTTATTTCTTCTTTGGCCAAGGTGTCATTGAGTAGAGCATTGTTCAGCCTCCATGTGTATCTGGGCTTTCTGTTGTTTTTGTTGCTATTGAAGACCACTTGTACTCCATAGTGATCTGATAGGAGGCATGGGATTATTTCTATCTTCTTGTATTTGCTGAGGTCTGTCTTGTGACCAATTATATGGTTGATTTTGGAGAAGGTACCATGAGGTGCTGAGAAAAAGGTGAATTCTTTTGCTTTAGGATGAAATGTTCTCTCTATATATATCTGTTAAAGCCGATTGATCCAATACTTCAATTAGTTTCACTGTGTCCTTGTTTAGTTTCTGTTTACTTTATCTGTCTACTGAGGAGATTGGAGTGTTGAAGTCGCCCACAATAATTGTGTTAGGTGCTATGTGTGCTTTGAGGTTTAATAAAGTTTCCTTTACGAGTGAGGGTGTGTGTTCTCATAGAGTCTGCATGAGATCTGCTCAGGATCTTCTAACTTTCATGGTCTCTGGTGAGAAATCTGGTGTAATTCTGATAGTTCTTCCTTAATATGCTACTTGGCCTTTTTCTCTCATTGCTTTTAATATTCTTTCTTTATTTAGTACATTTGGGGTTTTGACTAGTAAGTGACGGGAGGAATTTCTGTTCTGGTCCAGTCTGTTTGAAGTTCTGTAGTTTTCTTGTATATTCATGGGCTACTCTCTCTTTAGGTTAGGGAAGTTTTCTTCCATAATTTTGTTGAAGATATTTGCTGGCCCTTTAAGTTGTAAATCTTCACTCTCCTCTATGCTTATAATCCTTAGGTTTGGTCTTCTCATTGTATCCTGGATTTCCTGGATGTTTTGGGTTACAAGCTTTTTGCTTTTTGCATTTTCTTTCACTGTTGAGTCCATGGTTTCTATGGTATCTTCAGCATCTGAGATTCTTTCTTCTATCTCTTGTATTCTGTTGTTGATACTTGGGTTTATGGCCCCGGATTTCTTCCTAAGGTTTTCTATCTCCAACGTTGTCTCCCCTTGTGATTTCTTAGTTATTTCTACTTCTGTTTTTAGATCCTGGATGGCTTTGCTCAGTTCCTTCACTTGTTTTTTTGTATTTTCTTGTAGTTCTTTAATATATTTTTGTGTTTCCTCTTTCACGACTTTTGTCTGTTGACTCAATTTCTCCTGCATTTCTTTAAGTAATTTTTTTGTTTCCTCTTTATTGGCTTCTATCTGTTGACTCCTATTCTCCTGAATTTCTTTAAGTGATTTTTGTGTTTCCATTGTAAGGGCCTCTAACTTATTCATGTTTCCCTGCATTTCTTCAAGAGATTTATTTATGTCCTTTTTGTGATCCTCTAACAGTATCATGACCAGTGATTTTAAATCCAAATCTTGTTTTTCTGGGGTGTTGGGATATCCAGGACTTGCTGTTGTTGGGGAATTGGGTTCAGATGCTGCCATATTGCCTTGATTTCTGTTCCTGTGTTTGCCTTTTGCCATCTGGTTATCTCTGAGGTTAGTTAGTGACAGCAGTCACTGGCTGGTGCTTGAACCTCCTGTGGGCCTGTAAGGCTATTTCCACACTGCTGGATGACTGGGTTTCCCCTGGCACAGATTGATGATGTGCTGCTCTACTGTTTGGTTTTGTTGAAGCCCTAGTGTGTCCTGCCCAAGAAATGTTGTACTTGGGTTGTCTCTGTGTACCTGGTGTTGCCTTTCTGGTCTGCCCTGTAGTAAAGATGGTAGGTGCTGTGTGGACCCCCTCCAAGAGCTGATCACTCTGTAGGGCCAACAGCCCAGGATAAGGATTGTTGCTGGTTTTCAAATGCTCTGCTGATAGAGGTTCTCGAATGCCCCCCACCCCCTACCGAATACCCTGCTCCTGTCTGTTCTTGAGTTTCAGGGAGTAGGATCTTCCCCATGTCAGATGTGTCACAGGTCTACCACATCCAATGGAAAGGGGCAGTGGCAATTAACCTGCTCCTGCTGGTTCTCTAGAGAGTATTAGGTAGTGGGATCTTCCCTGTGTCAGATGTGGCACAGGTCTCTGGCTGAGCTGGCTGCTTGGTCCCAGGAGCCAAGATGGTGGCGACCTTGGACCACTGGGCTCCATCTAACCAGGAGACCCTCTGCAGGTCAGACTCCTCCCTGGCTGAGCAGCTGGAGCCAAGATGGTGGCTGAAGACCTCAGACCGTGGGGCTCATCTAACCGCGGGACCCTCTGCAGGTCAGGCTCTTCCCTGGCTGAGCAGCTGGTGCCAGGATGGTGGCTGGCGACCTCCGGGGAGATTCTTTAAAAAAAGGTTGTTCGTGGGCTAGAGTGGTGGCTTGATGGTTAAAGGCACTTGCTGCTCTTGTAGAGGACCCAGATTCAATGCTTAGACTATCAAATGACTGACGAATGCTTGTCACTCTAGTGCCAGAGACTCTGATGCCCTCTTGTAGCCTCTGTGGCCCTCCATGGGGATGCATTACCTATTCCATCTAAGAGGAGAATGTTCTTATATGCAGAGACTGTTCACAGTATGGTACTGTGATTCCTCCATGTCCTCTGCATGTACTCTTTGCTTCATGGTACTTCACAGCTATGACTGGATGGTAAGATGGTCTCACAGGACTCAGCTTAGGTTCCAATATGAAACATGAGCCAACTCTGACTGAAAAATTGCAAACCTGGTACTTGTGCTTTCCAGGTCCTTCTGGTAGCATCCTCATCTCCTGGTCTTCCTGCACACTGCACTTTAGCTATAGGAATGATCACTCCTAGACTGCAATAAACCTCCCAGCCCTTAATTCCCCTTTACATTTCCACCCTTTACATACTCATCTTAGATTTTAGGAGAAAGGTAGAAGGGTTTATGGGCGGAGACTGTTAGGAAGGCAGCTCTCATTTCAGGTACAATTGCTTGATCTAGAGTTTGACAGATTCCTAGATTTTGTGAATTAGGTGGCAGAGGATACAAGAATTATTGTCTTTTATTCTTCCATTTATTTCTTTATGAATTATTGTCCTGTTATTTACATTTTGTTTATTTGCATTTATATAGCATGAGTAGACCCATTTTAATTCAGATCCTCCTGTCTGGGACTCTCCCCCAAACTCTGTCAGGGGCTTATTATACCTCACAAGGCTGGTTGCTTGTTTTAACCTCCTTTAGAAGGGAGCTTTGGAGACCTCTAGCCACATTCTCTTCTTCTCTCTTTATTTTCAGTGCCTACCACCAACATACACTCTTTAAACTTTAAATGTTAAATTTTGTTTTTAAAGATAGGAACTCGAGGAAACCTGTCTTGTTAGCCTTTCAATAGTAACAACAAAATCCAATTTAAATAACTCTTTGGGTGTGGGGTGAGTCACTGAGTTGCCAGGACTTCAGAAGACTGCCTTCAGTCCTCTGGCCTAGAGCATGTGAGTGTGATCATTTCTTCTAGTGTCTGTTCCCTGTATTTTAAGTTCACTGATCTTTGTACCTAGCTTGTCCTCATGTCACCCAGCATCTTTCTTGTTATACTGTATGCCTGCTGGCCTCGCACTCTCTCCCGCCCCATCACAGTCATGCTCCCCTTTATGTGTGTCAGTGTACAGTGCCTGTAATTACTTGCCTGCCAAGTCTGTGATCTCTGTCATATCTAAACCAGTTTCTGGTCCTTTCTTTCTGCTAGGAGTTGGGTTCTCTACGTCTTTATGTTCTTGGCACTTTGTCCTCAGATGCTAGGCATTGTAAATGCTGTGAAGTTTGTACTGGGTTTTGCTTTTCCTTTAAATTGTGCTGACCTTTGTCCTGAGATGTAGTAAAATCATTGTACTTTGCATCATTTGAATTCTTTTGAGATTTGCTTTTAAGCAAGCTCTAGGGTTACCTTTGGCCTGGCACTAAAAGTTCAAGACTTTAGCACCCATTCTGTTCTCATAAAAAGTCTTTAAAAATAATTTTGTAACTAAATTTCCTGACTACACACTGTTTTTCTACAATAGGGATTGTCGGGCCTGTGATCATAATGCAACCCAGAGCTGTGTTTTATAAATAGTTTACTGGAATTCATCACACTCGTTTCTATAGCATTGTCTATTGTATTCTGTAAGTTCTTTCTGGCTGCTTTCATAGTGTAGCAGCAGAGTTGACTAATTGCCTTATAGATAATATGGCCTGCAAAGCCAAAAATAGTATGTGACCCTTTACGGAAAAGTTCTGCCAGTGTCTATTCTGAGAGAATTACAAGCCCATTTGGGAAAGCCATGTTAATCGTGTATTTTGCTTCAGCTGTCAAATGTATATCTTGTAGTTGTCTGTGTTCACGTGCTGTTTTTTTTTTTTATATTTCTTTTAATTTTTTATTTTATTTTATTTTTTATTGATAAATTTTTTATTTACATTTCAAATGATTTCCCCTTTTCTGGGTCCCCACTCCCCGCAAGTCCCATAAGCCCTCTTCCCTCCCCCTGTTCCTCCATCTACCCCTTCCTGCTTCCCTGTTCTGGAATTCCCCTATACTCTTGCACTGAGTCTTTCCAGAACCAGGGGCCACTCCTGCATTCTTTTTGGACATCATTTAATATGTGGATTTTGTCTTGGGTATTCAAAGTTTCTAGGCTAATATTCACTTATCAGTGAGTGCATAACATGATTGATCTTTTGAGACTAGGTTACCTCACTTAGTATGATGTTCTCCGGCTCCATCCATTTGTCTAAGAATTTCATGAATTCATTGTTTCTAATGGCTGAATAGTACTTCATTTTGTAAATATACCACATTTTTTGTATCCATTCCTCCGTTGAAGGACACCTGGGTTCTTTCCATCTTCTGGCTACTACAAATAGGGCTGCTATGAACATAGTGGAGCGTGTGTCCTTATTGCATGCTGAAGAATCCTCTGGGTATATGCCCAGGAGTGGTATAACAGGGTCTTCAGGAAGTGTCATGCCCAGTTTTCTGAGGAACCACCAGACTGATTTCCAAAGTGATTGCACCATCTTGCAATCCCACCAGCAGTGGAAGAGTGTTCCTCTTTCTCTACATCCCTAAACAAACAAGTGAAAGATCTATATGACAAGAACTTCAGATCTCTGAAGAAGGAAATTGAAGAAGATCTCAGAAAATGGAAAAATCTTCCATGCTCATGGATTAGCAGGATTAATATAGTTAAAATGGCCATCTTGCCAAAGGCAATCTACAGATTCAATGCTATCTCCATAAAAATACCAACGCAGTTCTTCATAGAGCTAGAAAGAGCAATTCTCAAATTCATCTGGAATAACAAAAAACCCAGGATAGCTAAAACTATTCTCAACAGTAAAAGAACTTCAGGGGGATTCAGTATCCCAGACTTTAAACTTTACTACAGAGCAATAGTGATAAAAACTGCATGGTATTGGTACAATGTCAGGCAAGCAGATCAATGGAATAGGATTGAAGACCCAGAAATGAACCAACACACCTATGTCACTTGATCTTTGACAAATGAGTTGAAAGCATTCAGTGGAAAAAAAGATAGTCTTTTCAACAAATGATGCTGGTTCGATTGGAGGTCAGCATGCAGAATAATGTGAATCGATCCATTCTTATCTCCTTGTACTAAGCTCAACTCCAAATAGATCAAAGACCTCCACATAAAACCTGACACACTGAAACTAATAGAAAAGAAACTGGGGAAGACCCTTGAGGACATGGGCACAGGGGAAAAGTTCCTGAATAGAACACCGATAGCTTACACTCTAAGATCAAGAATTGACAAATGGGACCTCTTAAACTACAAAGTTTCTGTAAGGCAAAGGACACTGTCAAAAGGACAAAATGTCAACCAACAGACTGGGAAAGGATCTTCACCAACCCTAAATCCGACAGAGGGCTAATATCTAATATATACAAAGAACTCAAGAAGGTAGAACCCAGAGAACCAAATAACCCCATTAAAAAGTGGGATACGGAGCTAAACAAAGAATTTTCACATGAAGAACTTCGGAGAGCTGAGAAACACCTTAAGAAATGTTCAACATCATTAATCATTAGGGAAATGTAAATCAAAACAACCCTGAGATTTCACCTCACACCAGTCAGAATCGCTATGTTCATGTGGTATTAAAGGTCTGCTACTGCTCTGGGACACTTGAGTTTGATGTTTTAGACATTGTGGATCATAAGTGCTTTATCGAATTGTTTCATATTTTTATGCATTGCACTAGTCTGGGTGAACTTTCCCTTCTACAGTCTGTTTTCCTTTGCAGATGACCTCTTAGTATTGCATCTCTCTGACCTGATTCGAATGGCATTCATGGCTGCAACTGATCATAGCAACCAACTGTGAATGGCCGGGCTCCAGGCACTGGAAGACATTATCAAGAAATTTGCATCTGTGCCTGAGCCAGAATTTCCAGGTCATGTGATCCTGGAGCAGTATCAAGCTAATGTAAGTTTTGTGGCTTATTATCGACTAAGTGAAGTTTGCCAGGGTCAGTAAAGGAGGGATTGCCGGCTCTTCTCATATGGAACGCCTCAAAGCTTTGTGGTCTGTTTCAAAACTTCAGTCAACCTACAACTGGAGAAGGGTCAAACTGTTGTAACTATTTTTAATCTGTGAGAGCGTATTCATGGTAAAGCTAGAATAGAAATTCCAGCCTTGCTTTCCAGTCTGTGCTTAGATGTTCATCCATGTCATGCCCTGCCATTTAAATGATAAAAGTCCCTTTATTCACACAAGTGCTGCAGATTTGCAGGCTATGAGACCGTGCCTCAAAAAAAAAAAAAAAAAAAACAAAAAACAAAAAACAAAGCAAGTAACAATACTCCTATCTGTTTTTAGAAATGATTATTATTTACATCTGTTTATGAGTGCTCTGTCTTCCTGTATGTCTGCATGACAGAAGAGGACATCACATCGCCCTTATATATAGTTATAAGCCACCATGTAGTTGCTGGGAATTGAACTCAGGACCTCTGAAAGGGCAATCAGTGTTTTAACCACTGAGCTATCTCTCCAGCCCCTCAAATCTTTCTATTTAGAAATAATTTCAAATATTTAGGAAAAAATTCTACATTCTAAATCTAAAACCATTTGTATCCTTTCCCCATATTTCTCTGTTGCTCATTTTGATTTATCTGTTTAAAAGAGACTCTCTTCCTCCATCTTTCCTGCTGTGCCTTTTCCTCTTTCCACAGACACACATATGCACATACTGTTTTTTCCTAAGTCATTTCAAACTATTTTAGTCTGTAAAATGTTACCCTGGAGACATTTGAACTGTATTTCCAAAGGATAAGAACGTTGTCTTATGTAACCACAGAACAGTTATTAATTGCTGTTAGTTCAGTAGTGACTCCTTGCTTTTATTAAGTCTGTCACGCCTTTAGTCATTGAACAGAACTTTTGACTGTCTCCAGATGCTACTGTGTAAACAATGGAGTGACTGTTATTAGAAATCTCAACATAGCAATAGACTTCTTGCAACGTCTTTATTCAGCCTACATACGTTACACCTCATTATTTCTCAGACATGATCCTGGCCTTCATGGCTGATGCTGATTGGATGGGGTCAGAAGACAGTCTTCGAGAGTCAGTTCTTCCATCCCCCCCCCCCCCCCAGGTTCTCAGCGATTGAACTCAGAGTGTCCAGCTTGATTGACAGCTGCTTTTACCCATTCCTAAAAGGCAATACTTTTGAGGTGAGATGGTTTTGAGGTGTTTTTGTGCCTCTTAATTTTTATTATTCCTCGGTTAGCTAAAGAAATTGATCCACTTACATGGAATTTACCCAAGAAATATATAAATGCAATTAGAAATATGTTTAGAAATTTCATATAGGGGTGTGGAAGAAACACAAAACACAACAGTCTGCACATATCTTTGATTACATATGACTGTATCAGAAAATCCCATTTACTGTTAAACAGAAGCAAAAGCAAAGGAAACAAGCTTGTCCTTTGGGCATTCTTCCCATATAGATTTGATATTGATAACTTCCTAAAACGCAAAATTATGTTTAATCTTACTATAAAAGAAGTGGATAAGGAGGAAGTAATAAAGAAGAAAGGGACATAGATGTGTATTTGGTGTTTATTTTTAAAGATTTATTTATTATATGTAAGTACTAGGTAGCAGTATTGAGATACCCCAGAAAGTGTATCAGATCTCATTACAGTTTAGCCACAATGTGGTTGCTGGGATTTGAACTCAGGACCTTTGGAAGAGTGGTCAGTGCTCTTAACCACTGAGCCATCTCACTAGTCCTTGTGTATTTGGTGTTTTAACCTCCAATGACTCAACAGGCTTTCTGTTTACTAGTTGTCTCTAAAATAAAAATTTGCTCATTTTTCTAGATGGGAGCTGCCCTAAGACCAGCCTTTTCACAAGATACGCCATCAGATATAATAGCAAAAGCTTGTCAGGTAAGAAGAAAGCAGGCTTTCTATAGCCGCCTTCTGTAAATTCCTAGAAGTCTTAGATTTTACTTAAAGGGAGAAAAATCAAATAGTGGCAAACACTATTGAAATACAATAGTGTTCATTCCTTTTTTATAAATTTTCAAATAAAATCATTCATTCATTCATCCATCTGTTCATTCATTCAGTTGTCTGATCTGTGTGAGGCACTGCGCTCATATGGAGGGCAGGACAACTTGTAGGTGTCAGCCGTCTCCTCCACTGTGTGATTCCCACACAGGTCACCATTCTGACCGAGGGCGGGCACCTGCCAGCTGAGCCATCTCGCTGCCCCTCCTCATCTTGTCTCCTATTTTATTCTATAGGAAATGTAAAATAGTAGGCATTAATCACACTCCTTTTTTGTCATAGCTCAGGATTCGACTTTGGATCCTCAGCTACTATATTATGTCCAAGTGAACAGACCTGTAAACATCCTAAGGGGAGCCAAAATAAACAAAAAATATAAAATTTGTGATAACAAAGGAGTGTAGCAACAGTTAGGGCACTAGACATTATTGACCATAGGTTATGAGAATTCCTGGATTCCTGGAAAGAGCTGCACATTATGGAAGTGGCATTGTACCAGCAGTCCATGAGAGGTGGTCTCGAATTGTCCCATCTGCAGGGAGAGAGCCACCCAAGCACACGTGTCCTACCCCTGTGCTAAGGGCCTTCCTCTCCCATGTCTCCCCGAGGAAGGATTCCTGCACTGAGTTCCAATCTTTTCAAAAATGGCATTCTTTGTGTGCAAAGCATTGAACAGAGCTGTCTCCTCTGCAGTCTGCTGGAGAGCAGAGCCATGGCCCTCATCTTTGCTTGGGATCCATAGGCACACTGCCTGCGACTGCCCTCAGCAGTGCCCAGCATGAAGTTCTTTATTCTTGTGGTTGAATGGTTAACTCCATGTCATTGAGTTGGTGTCTCTGGTACTTCTTGCTCTTTAGGGGAATTAAGTCCTTCCACAGACAGTACGGCACAGAGAGAAGAGGATCATTGCTGTAAGGGGTAGATCTTTGCTTTGTGGTTGAAGTGTTGGGGTGAAAGTCAATCCTTTGGGACACTAACAAACAAGTATTGAAAGTAGTCATGTGCAATTTTCCGTTTGATGATGGCGTTGTGAGCACAGCACAGCACAGCACTCGGTCCTCCCACAAAGCTGCTGAGTGCTGGAATAGTGAAAGCCCCTAGAATTTCATCTCCCAGGGAGCAGTGTGAAGGCTCCTAGTGTTGAGTTCCCTGGAACTTGCTTGTTGGTGGCACAAGTTGCTTTTTCTATAATGGTTATTGTTTCCTGGTAGCAGGTTCAAATGTCTGGCCTCCTTTCCACTTGCACAAGGAAACTTAGTGTGGAACTGATGAGACAGTGAGTTGCACATTCGTTTTCTTTATAAAGGAAGGAGCAGCTTAGAAGGTTCTTGTTTGTTGGAAATAAATTCATTTTCAGAGGCTTCTAATCAGGGTAATCTATCTGTAGGCAGACCTGAGAAAGCTTCACCTGTAGGAAACCCAGCTGTTTTCTGTGAGGCCTAAAAACAGACAGTTAAAGCCAGAGCAGAGTCACAGACACGGTGTACCTTAAATATTTCACTTGAGCCTAAAATGCAAAAAATGTACACTTGCTTGCTTGGTGTGGGGCCAAGGTCTTTTCTCTGAATATGGTTTTGTTGACTCTTCATTGTCTTTCTTTACACACAAATCCATAAAGCATTACTTGCATTTTCCAGATATAAATACTCTTAAAAACCCACTTACATTTTTATTTCTGTACGTGTGTTTGTGTGTATATGCTCACATACATGTGGGTGGCCACAGATGCTAAAAGAGGGTATCATTTCTCCTGGAGCTATACTAGAGTTCTGGGCAGTTGAGAGCTGCCTGACAGTGCTGCTGAGAACCAAACTCTGGGCTTCTTCAAGAGAGCAAGGGCTCCTAAGCACTGAGCCATCCCTTCAGCCCCTAGATGAGTGGTTCTCAGCCTTCTAACGCTGTGGCCCTTTAATACAGTTCCTCATGTTGTGGTGACCCCAACCATAACATTATTTTCAGAGCTACTTCCTAACTAATTTTGCTGGTATGTGTCATAATGGAAAATATTTTTGGAAATAGAGGACTGTCAAAGTGGATGTGACCCACAGGTTGAGAACAGCTGCCCTAGACTCCTTAAAGAAGAGGAAGTAGGAAGGTGTTTTGCAAGGAAAGTTTAGAGCCACATTTCTGGTGTTCACACAATTCCCTGACTTTTAGTTACATTTCAACCAAATTGCACAAACATCCCGTATCTCCAGGATGTTTAGTTCTGTAGAAATCAACTCCTTTATTTCTTCTGACACTCTTATTATATTGCATGTCACTTTAAACTTGCCACTTGCAGAACTATTTTGGTAGGGAATTTATCTTGCCAGAAGTATGCCCTTAATAGCAATGTTTTTAAGTGTTCTTATTTTTATTAAACATTGTTTTCAGTTTTTGAAAATAAGATTTTAAGCAAATAAAGTTGTTAATGTAAGTATTTGGTCAGTTTTTAAGGTTTTAAACCTTAAAAGTCCATCAGCTATGATTTGAAACCCAAATACTCCAGAAACCTAGAATGGTTTTATAATCTTTTTGGCAGCAAAACCTGAGCTTACAACACTTATTTGCCCCTGAAGCTGGATGAGGTTTAGTCTTCATTTGTCTCTGAGTGATTTCTAATGAGTTCTCTATTACAATGTCCATGTGTCCACAGTGTGTTTCACCCCCGACCCTTCCCACTGTGTTCCTCAAGTGGTTCCTTTGTCCATTTTACCCAGAAGTCGTGGGCGTGAGCAGAGTTGCCAAAGCTGGCGCTGCCCAGGCCTCTTCCTGGTTGGCATCCTTCTGTTGACTTCGGTGTCTGTCCTCAGTGCGTTTCCTTTATTTCCCTGGGTTTCCATTTATTTTTCTTGCTCTACTTACCCCTTCAGTATACCTACTTCCTCTGTTGTCTTGGTAGAGGCCTTTAAGATATTCTCTTCCTGAACAAATCTGCCTCCTAATCTTACTTTAGTTATTGCCTTCGTGTGGAAGTTTCTGGTCTTATGTGGTTACCTTCCACTTGCGTCTAGAACAGAGTTTCCAGCTGTCTTGTGGATCTTTTAGTGTTATGTACAACTCACATGTGAAAGTGTTAGGAATCAAACTTATGCTGACTTGTCTCTGCTGAACTTTTCCTAGGTTTTAGCTGTACTCCTGATGGTGGTGCCACCTTCCTTCTGTTCTTCAAGGTTGGAGCTCTGACCCCCCAACCCGAGTCTCAGTGTCCACACCTGCCATACATGGTTTCTCACTTTGCATTCTTGGAGTCCTGTCTCCAAGGTTACCTTGGCTATTATTCCCAGGTCCATTCACGTCATGCATGTCTCTTGCAGTGCTGTAGAGACATGGAACTGAATGTGCTATTTATTGTCTGTATACTTTTTTTAAAGCATAAATCTAACGGCAAGGATCCTTGGCAACTCAGTACCATCATCTGATTTAGTCATGGGATTCGGCAGTTTCATCCTGTCTGACCTCAGCTTTCCCGGTCTTCACTTCTTCCTCACCTCACACCCTGGTGTCTTTATAATCAAGCTCTCCTGATGTCTGAGACTCTTCTCTCCTTCCTAGCTATAAGTGCGTTTATAAACTCTTTACTTATAACTTTGACTTTTTCTTTTCCCTGTTACAAAAGTCTTTCATGATAAGTAATTTGATAGTTTGATAGTAAATAGGTAATTGTTGAAGAAGTTTTCGAGTAGAAAACCACTGGAGGACCCTGTGTGTGGAAAGCCTTTCCAACCTTTGTCAGTCAGTCTTTGGCAAACTTTTATCTCATTTTGTATGGTGACATCCACCTGTAATCACAATGCTGGGGGTGGGGCCTGGAGCAGGAGATTGCCGTGTCAGGCCCACTCTTGCACTTCACAGCAAGTTCTAAGACAGTCAGAGGTACAAACCAAGACCTGCCTGAAAAACAGAACACAAATTCTCTGTATTGTAGAAGAATTATTATTACTTTCAGAGACCAGAAAAGGGATCTTCTGGAACTGTATTTTTGGTTTGTTGTGAGGCATCATGTGGTGCTGGGACCCAAACTCAGGTCCTTTAGCTTCTGAGCATCTCTGCAGCCCCTCAGCCATTCCTCTCTGTTCCTGTGGTTCTGGTGGTTAGGACCACTGAACAGCAATGCTGCCTCAGCATGTGTAATAGTCAGTTGAGATAAAGGATACTGGGCTTCAGGCTAGGGACTTAGATACATTCCTCCAGAGAAAGAAATTATGGTATATCGATGAAGTACCATAAGAATTAATTTTCTCTCCAGGTTTTAGACTATAGATCCAGCTGTCTTGCAAATAAAATATCCCTGGGATCCTGCACTTCACTCTGGTATTTTGGCAAAATAATGATTTTTGCTTATTTTAGTAAAATGTTTGCTTTTATTTATTAAATTTGGTTTCTTAAAATTAATGTAAATATGGAAAAGATACCATTTAGTGGATTTTATTTTTTATTTTTTTAAAATAAGCCCCTAACAATTGTTCTTCAATCTCAGCTCTTCCTTAACTGATCATCCCAGGTGTGTGTAGCAGTGTGTGTTCTGATGACCACGAAGATCCTTTTTATGGTAGCAGGTCCTCTGCACATTTGCTTCTGTGACTGATGGGCCTGCTGCGAAGTTTGGCAATGTTGAGGGTAAAGAACGTTAAAATGGAGTCAAGCCCTGGAACAAGTTCTATCTTAAGATTTATCATCTGTGTGACTCCTGCAAGAGACAAGTAGCTCGTTGCCTCAGGTTTATCATTAAAAAGTGGAAATATCTTTTGTAAGCTATGCAGTATAACAGTGCAAACCATTGTGCCTGGCACCTGAGATAAATAAATGCCTTCAAAATTAGGTCAGAATGCCACTTAACAGAATTATTAGTGTGCATTCATTTGGAGTAGTTTTGTAGTCGGTGGTAATGTGTTTTATTGTTTAGCAATTTGTAACTCAGGCTTAGTTTTTTCTGCTGACTGGGAATTGTTACACCACTACATTTCTTTTATCGCTTTCTCAGATGCCAGCATGTCCCAGGTCTGTCCACTGAGACCTATTTTACCTCTGTTTACTTCACATAGAGAGTTTGTTTGACAACTCCTCCAATTCTTTAGGTTTGTGTGAACTGTGTGACATTGAATATTACTTACTTGCCATTCAAAACTTATTTTCTTCTCATTAACTTTTATTTTTAATTTTGTTTGTATGTATGTATGTATGTATGTATGCATGTATGCATGTATGTATGTATACCACGTGCATGCCTGATGCTCTGCACAAGTGCTCTTAATCACAGAGCCATCTCTTTAGCTCTGTTCTGTCTTTTAATTTAAAAGTTTGGAAATGACTGAATATTTCATAGGATTATAATGTGAATTAAATTACATATAATTTATGTAAAGGACTGTGTGCAACACCTGCTATTTTATTCATAATGAATATTACCTTCTGTAATTAGTTTTACACTTATTAAAGTTTTGCTTCAATCCAGGGCTAATATTTCTCTTCTTGACACTCTGATTTATCCACCAGTGTGTTATGGACTGTCAGCGCTCTGGCAGGATAGTAAAGAACAAGGCAGCTGTGCTGTATTTACTGAGCAAGACCAAGTCAGAACGAGGAGATGGGACAGAAAGTAAAGCGAGCTACCACAGGAGAACCCAGAGTTCTGAAACAGGGCAGGGCACTGAGCTGCGCTGTAGTCTCAGGGCTAAAATTTTGGAGCAAGTGATGTTTGCTGGAAATTTGGAGGACAAGAGTAGATAGCAGGCAGGCGCTCATATGAAGAGTTCAAAGCTCTGGTCAGGTACTCCCCCCTCCCCCCCCCCCAATCCTCACATCACCTTCATGCTCTTTGTCTTTGTAGTCTCCTTTTCCCCCTGTCTTTTCTCATTCCCTGACGTTTCCTGTAAGCATTCCTCTATCTGTCAGAAGCTTTCCATGTTAGGCACGTGCATTAGTTTCCTCAGTAGACACAAGGAGCAGTGCTGGAGCGTGAGAGGAGCCTTCACGACTTTGTGTACTGCAGCTGCTTTTCTCACTTGCTTGTTTTACTCCTTTTCCCTAGTTTTTTGTTTTGTTTTTTTCAAGACAGGGTTTCTCTGTGTAGCCCTGGCTGGCCTGGAACTCACTCTGTAGACCAGGCTGGCCTCAAACTCAGAAATCCGCCTGCCTCTGCCTCCCAGGTGCTGGGATTAAAGGCCCCCACTGCCCAGCCCTTTTCCTATTTTAATTAATATTTTCCAGCACTGTGTTATCACTTGTACAGATTCTAAATATAAATGTTAAAAAAGAAACTCAACTAGGAATTACCCTGAATATGCTTTAGGAAACTTGCTATTACATGTCTTTTTTGAAAGGTCACAAACCACGAAGGACACAGAAAATACATGTGGCAAGTACATTGTATTCTTAGATCGGCTATCTGCTGTAATTGTGAGATTCTTAAGTATCATTTAAGGCCTGTGTAGGAGGCAGATTTGGGGGATATTTATGGCGATCCTTTCTCTGGCCACCTCCCTTCTCTCAGTCCTTTTCTTTGATGCTGTTTGATTGTGTCTAGTAAGCCTGGGAAAGAGGCGTCAGATAGGAAGTTATACTCTGTGCTGCGAGACTTTCAAAATGGACCCAGGATGCCAGACTAACTCAGGGAAGCCTACTTGAGACAAATAGTTAGAAATCAGATACATTTAAAAAAAAAATGCTTGGGAAGCAGGAGGCAAAGTCTCTCTGTAGTAGTTATCAAGAATTCAGAAAGTGCCTGGCAGTGGTAGCGCACACCTTTTATCTCAGCACTCAGGAGTCAGAGGCAAGTGATCTCTGTTAATTCAAAGCTAGCCTGATCTTCAGAGTGAGCTTTACAACAACCAGGGCTACACAGAAAACCTTGTCTTGAAAAAAGAAAACAAAACATCAAATAAAAGAATCATAAAGTTATATATGCCCTAATATTTATACCACTTTCTGTTGATCATGTAACTGCATGATTCTAACAATCTAAAATATTCCATTTTTTATCTTAAGCCATATTTTCAACTCATGAATGTCTTATTAGGTATATGTGGTTGCTATGAATATTAAGAAAGAAGCAGAGTCAAAATCAAAGAGAGCAATGAAAAATACTGATGATGATGATGACGACGACTATGGTACCATAGACGAACTGCCTCCAGACAGTTTAATAACCCTGGTGCAGCCTGAACTGCCGACACTCAGCCGCCTGTGGCTGTCAGCATTGAGAGACTATGCACTTTTGACTTTACCAGCTGAGTTTTCCAGTCAGTTTCCCCCAGATGGTAAGTATTATGTGTGGTAGTTTGCTTTTATGGAGTTCAAACTAGTAATAAAATGGACTTGGCAGAGTCTAGAACCAACAGTAACATAATAACATCTTGAAATTTGTGGACGTAGATCTGGAACTATTTCCTTCAGGGTATATGTCCTTTATACTGGTTTTGTGAATTCAGGGTATGACAGCAAGGAGTCTATTATTAACTGAAGCAAAACCATTAGCGATGTTGTAGTGATAGCGGTACAAATAGAGCATTCTAAGCAGCTATAGGAAACACCTAGTGACCTTTAACCCTGATCGAGTATCGTACTGTGCTGCCCAGTGATTGTGTTTTCATGTAAACTATAGTCAAGCCAAAACCTGTTCCTAAGGCCTTTGCTTATATCATATTACTAGTTCTGCTGTTGAATCAATAGAGACACCATTATGAACATGTTTTTTGTTTAGGAAAAATTCGTCCTCAAAACTGAGCCTTCTTCTCAAATATTTTAATGATAATCATTGAGTTTTCCTTTATTCACTTCTCATCAGGCACCATCAGGTGACAACGAGGAGATAGTAGCAGCTCAGTGTTGGCAGTAGAAATGGGAGGTGTGGGGGGGGGGAGCAGAAATCAGGAGCCGGTGCCTTAAGAAGTGCGGCTAGTCCCACCAGGGGTGCACAGTATAGGTTACATGCGGTCCCTGGCTGCAGAGAGGAGAGGCTGGAAGGCGGGGGTCGGGAGGCTCAGAGAGGAGCTTGTTGCCAGAGCACTCTTGTAGGAGGCATCTCAGCTAGCCTATGTTATTCTTAAATGTGTGAACCTTTGTAACAGAAAGTGTACTGGATGGTTTTGTGTGTCACCGTGACCAGGCTGGAGTTATCACAGAGAGAGGACCTTCAGTTGAGGAGATGCCTCCATGAGATCCAGCTGTGGGTCATTTACTCAGTGATAACGGGGGAGGGCCCACTGTAGGTGGTTCCATCCCTGGGGTGGTAGCCTTGGGTTCTGTAAGAAAGCAAGCTGAGCAAGCCAGAAAGGAGCATCCTTCCATGGCCTATGCCTGAGCTCCTGCTTCCTAACCTGCTTGAGTTCCACTCCTGACTTCCTTTAGTGATGAACAGCAGTGTGAAAGTGTAAGCTCAATAAACCCTTTCCTCCACAACTTACTTCTTGTTCGTGATGTTTGTGCAGGCATAGAAACCCTGACTAAGATAGAAAGTATGTTTTTACTTGATTTGGTTTTTTTTTTCCACAGGGGGAGCATTTTATACTCCCGAAACCATTGATACAGCAAGACTTCACTACCGGAACTCCTGGGCCCCAATTCTCCATGCAGTGGCACTCTGGTTAAACAGCACAGGATTTATATGTCAAGAGTGCACAGAAGCAACAACTGAGTCTGGTGTACAGAAACGCTCCCCAGCGGTCAGTTTAAAGCAGGTTCCAGGAGCAATGGCTAGTGCGGAAGCCTTGCCAGAAGTTAACAAGGACAGAATGCACCTGACCCTAGGTGGGCTCACTGTGATGCACTCCAGGCCCTGCCGCTGCAGAGCTTGGAGCTCTCATCGCAATGCTGTGTAAAGCCTTGTGTAGCACACTTCAGAGAAAGAGTAGTACAAGGACCTTCAGCTCCACTTATGAAATAGATGAATTTCTGTCTACAAATTATCTAGAACTACTGTAAAAGCTCAGCCATTATGTTCACTCACAGAACAGTATTGGTATTTCAACGAAAAAAATGTACGGTTTTTTATTCAACATGCTTTCTTTGTATTGGTATTTGTTGTCCAATAGAGAAACATTTTTTTATGATTTGGTTTTCAATAATTTTTAATTTATAAGTGTTCTTAGTTATGTATTTTCATATACTGAAGGGAATTTGTCATCTCATATTTTCTGGAAGTGCAAAGTAAGACAACTAGTAGGAATAATTAGTGAAATTTTTAGTAGATCTCACAGTTGAAAATATGAAAATCACTAGACCCTTAGCCTTGTACACCGTGAACACTTGTTTGGATAAGCCTTGTATGTAGCTGGGCATTTATAAACCTTGTATGGGAGATGGATGGCTCAGTGGTTAAGAGCACTTACTGCTTTTAGAGAGGACCTAAGTTCAATTCTAGCACCCCTCAGGTGGGTTCCCAACTGCTCTAACTCCAGCTCCAGTGGCTCTGACATTGTCCTCTGGACTCTGCAGGCATGCACACTCACAGGAACAAACCACACACACACACACACACACACACACACACATACACACACATCATTAAATCTTAAAAAATATATGTATACGATATTCTTGGACAACTCTTTAATGAAAGTAGTAAACTAGTTATAAATTTGTTCTTAATGTAGTATAATTTTTTTTTGAGATAAAGTCTCAGTGTGTAGCTTTGGATGTCCTCATTTTGTAGACCAGGCTAGCCTCAAACTCAGAGATACACTTGTCTCTGCCTCCTAAGTGCTGGGATTAAAGATGAACATCACCACTGCCTGGTTAATATACTATATATTTTTTAATTCTAGAAATTTAAAAGTGATTATCTTCATAACATGCCTAATTTAAATATTAAATGAATTGAAGCACTCACTACAACCCCATATTGTGTTTATCTGCTTAACTTAGAAAACATTTTTTAACCTCCTGGTATTAATAAGTATATAGTAATCTGGGAAAAATAGAGAAAAATATTTTATCAAAGCAACACAAGTGTTTTGTGTTGAAAACTCATGGTTTTACTTTGTGCATTCCAGGTGTGAGTATACAGTTTCTTTGTTCCCCTCGACCCGAGGGGCCCATTGAACATGTTACAGCATGCCTGCAGGCCTTACACCCCTTACTGGGTTCTCCTTATGCATGAATCCACATTATAGAAGATCAGGTACAGTGTATTTCTATAATAGATAATTGTATGCTGTGTTTTAATTGCATCTATCTCGGAATAAATTTCTCACACTGGAAATAAACATTGTATATTGCTAACAAGATTGTGTAACTAATACCAACAAAAGGGGTTCTGTCTCTCATATCTCTTGGATGACTACACAGAGCTAGACTGCAGCTACACACCATGGCTTTACCATCTTAGATCGGGAGTAGTGAGTATGGGGGTCAGGCCCCAAGGCCACAGCACTGTGATGCACAGGCAAAGGACACCTTCTCACAGAGAGGTAGTCGAATGGGATCTTAGAGAGGAACTGCCAAGGGACAAGTTTCCTTCTGAGAAAGAGCAACACAAATACAAAAACCAGATCCAGGAGCGCATGGCAAGTTCAAGGGTGTACAGTCATTTACTGTCACTGATGTAAGGCAGGTAGACATCATGGGTGGGGCTGGGCAAGGCTGGGAAGGCCAAACGTGAAGCTTTCTTTACAAATAAAGGAATTTGGACTCTATAGTGAAAGCTAAAGGAAATGCTTAACAATGTTTAAATAGAAGGATGATTAATTTTGTTTGGACGTAACTCAAAGAGCATCAGCACATATAGATAGAAAAGTAGATAGATAGATGACTGAGAGTGACAGACACAGAAGGATTATACAGTTAGCCTTGAAGAGGTTGGTTTATGAGGTATGAGAAGGCAGCACGGAGACCAGCTATGAGGCTCTCTATCTAATCCTCCAGAGAATAGTAGTCTAGAAAACTTGAACGAAGGTGAATAGAGGATCATATTGGGAACCTGAGGATAAACAGCAGTTATGGGTCAAAAATCGAGAACTAGATGGGCAGTGGGGACCAGATAGTGGGAGTAGGGCAAAAGCCAGCAGCTCTCAGGGGCATGGGATGCTCTGGGAGAGGCAGGGACATGGAAGGGAAGAAAGTACAGACAGATTCGGAACTAAAGCAAGGGCAGATGAGACCTGCAGGGGCTTTAAGTAAGAAAGTCTAGAACATTCAGTTTTAGGAGAGTAGCTTGACAGGAGAGGCACTGGTCTCTCAGTCCCTGGAAGCCTGCTAGGATCTGTGAAGAACATGAAGAACAAGGAACAGCCTGGGATGTATTTTGATTGTGAATTTCTTTGCAATTGAGGGAATTGGCTCCAGAGCCTCATGTATGCTGAGCCAGCACTTTCTGACTGAGCAGTGCCCCAAGCTGTGTAGGGAGGACAGGGGAAGAGAAGGGGGCTTACGGGACTTTCGGGGAGTGGGGGGGCTAGAAAAGGGGAAAACATTTGAAATGTAAATAAATTATATCAAATAAAAAAAATTTAAAAAAAATAAAAAAAAGAGAAGAGAGGACAGTTCTGACTGAATTAACTTTCTCTTCTGTTTCTTAATTTATGGCAAGCTCATTGTATCAGTTACATGAAGAAAATTTTAAAGACTTAAAATTACAGTTTGTCGGAGCTGGAGAGATGGCTTAGTGGTTAAGAACACTGACTCCTCTTCTAGAGGTCCTGAGTTCTATTCCCAGCAACCACATGGTGGCTCACAACCATCTGAATTAGGATCTGATGCCCTCTTCTGGTGTGTCTGAAATCAGCTACAATGTACTTACATAAATAAAATAAATAAATAAATCTTTAAAAAAAATTACAGTTTATAATAGTGGTTAAAGTGAAAACACACCAATTCCTCAGCTTAGGTGGGCAATTAGGAACTTCAGTGACATTGAATTCTCGCAACACCAATAGCTTAGGTGTTTTATTCCAGTAGGAGAATAATAATCTCTGAATATAAAACATTTAAAATTTAAATACTATATGTTGCTTGACTATCTTATAGGAGAAAGTGTGACCTCTCATTCTTGTAATCTAGCCTACATATTAAATTTTAGTTATAAAATCATTATTGCATATGTATTTTCTCAGGTTTTAATAGTACACATCTGTCATTTGAAATTGAAATTAACTAAGTGTATTTATATTAATTATAACAGCTGATTGGTGTTGAGCTGCTAAGTGTCCTGCACTGCCTGTTACTGACGTGGAACCCACCCGCTATCCATCTGCTGGTCACTGGAGTTGTGCAGCAGATTGTCAGGGCTGCTCAGGACTATGGACAGGAAAAGAGAAGCGCTCTAAGTAAGCACTGGAAGCAACCTTGTTTGTTCCCCAGGGTTTGGAATTGGTTCTTTTGTGTGTATGGCTGTTTTGCCACATGCATGCCTGGGGCCCACAGAGACCAGAAGAGGGCATCGGTTCCCTAGAAGTAGAAGTGATGCTGAGTCAGTGTTGTTTGAGTGTAGGAGTGTGAAGCCAGGTGAACAGTCATGAGCCCTTACCTGAGGGGGAGAAGAACACAATTAACTGTTTAAAAACAATGTGTGTGTGTGTGTGTGTGTGTGTCTGTGTATCTGTGTGTGTCTGTGTATGTATCTGCGTGTGTGTGTGTGTGTGTGTGTGTGTGTGTATGTGTGTGTGTGTTTCTGTTTGTCTGTGTGATGGAAACAGTTATCATGGGAGAATTGAAGGAGTTACAAAATATTTTATTTTATTTGTTTTTAATTTCAGGATGTATGACAATCCTGCCCACAATTCTGTTCTTAATTGCAAGAATATTGAAAGACACAGCAATAAAGTCTGCGGACAATCAGTCAGGTTCCTATCCCAGTCAGTGCAGCTCTTCAGGGAATAAAAAGTATCGTGACTCTGTCCATGGCCAAAACTGAGGAAACTCAGAGACAGTGGACAGCTCTAATTGGGAGCACTCTTGCCTGCATCCTGGAATATTCTCACCCAGGTAGCCTGTCTCAGTTTTCAAAGTTTTAATTTCTGAAGATGTTTGTTCCTGGGGCTGAAGAGATGGTTCAGTGGTTAAGAACACTGGCTGTTCTTCTGAAGGTCCTGAGTTCAATTCCCAGCAACCACATAATGGCTCATAACATCTGTAATTGTATCTAAGGCCCTCTTCTTATGTTTCTGAAGACAGTGATAGTATACTCACATTTATATATATATATTATGTATATAAAATAAATAAACAGATCCTTAAAAATAAAAAAGATGTTTGTTTGATAATAAAGTATTACTTAACCTCATCAGGAGACTGCTGTACAACACTGAATCAACCCCAGAGATGTTATTCACATCTAAGACTTGAAGTATAAATGCATCTTCCAAGAGCATGGGCTCTAAAAAACCTTTTTCTAAGTGCTTATATGCATGTTCCCAGGTTAAAAGGAGAGACAGTATAGACCCAGAACTGACATGTAC
Organism: Apodemus sylvaticus; assembly: GCF_947179515.1. Lineage (NCBI taxonomy): Eukaryota > Metazoa > Chordata > Mammalia > Rodentia > Muridae > Apodemus > Apodemus sylvaticus. The sequence continues at coordinate 124,655,500 of NC_067477.1, read as the reverse complement.
TGGTACATGTATGCTTACTTACAGGTTTTCTTCTTATTCTCTCCCTTTGGAATCCTGTTCCTCCCTCCCTCTCTCCTTTCCCCCCTCTCTCCTTCTTTCCTCTTCCTCCTTTTTGATGTTGTTTCATTTATTTTTTGAATCAGGGCCTTGTTATGAAGCCTAGGATACCTTCAAAGTCATGATCATCCCATGTTAGTCTCTTGATTCCTAAGATTACAGAAATATACCACAATGTCTGGCATGTGTTGCAATGAAAATAACAAAATCATAGCAGGACAGGATAGCACATCCTGCTACCCTATAAGAGGCAGGGCAGGTGGTTCTCTGTGAGCTCAAAGCCTCCCAAGTCTACATAGTGAGTTCCAGGCCAGCCAGAGCCAATATAATGAGGCCCTATCTCCAGAGAAAAAGTAACAAAAGAGGAGACTAAATATTTATGACTGTATCCTAACATATCCCCAAATAAAGCTACAGTCTTGATATTGAAATATTTTATCCTATGCTTGTATATAGAAATAAGGAATTTCTTATGTTAATATGTATTAGTTAGCAAATATGTATACGTATATATACATGCTTATAATGAGTGAGATAAGTAATTATGAAATATATGGTATTTGTTTATGTTTTTAATTTATTTAAGTAAATTTATATTAGTAAAATCTCATTCTTTTATTTTTTCAATCAATTTGCCAGTTACTTGTTACCTGTCAATGAGTATGTTTTTTAATTTCTAATTTTCCACAATTACAAAGATAGTTGTGATAAACATCCTTAAAGATTCCTCATGTTTTTTAATGGCACATATGAGGACTGAGAATACATATTTCAATACCACTTTCATTAGATAATGCCAAATTGATGTCCACTGTGTCTTTATGAATTTATGATTCCATCAGCAACTTCTGCTAATCTAATCTCCATACATCAATTTGTATTGTCCTTGTACTGGTGAATATAACCATTTTTATATTCATCATTCAGGGGAAGTGGTTTTTTCATAGTTTTTATCTTTTCCCACTTAAATTGTATTTTCTTTTTAAATAAAATATCATTGCTGTGAAAACAGAGTAAGTCTGCCACCTTGTTTTTGAAACCTTTTCACAGCCAGGCATCAAGGCTCATATCTAATCCCAGTCCTTAGACAGTGAGGGCAGGCTCGCTATGGAGAGCATTTCCAGCCTGGAATGTTTCTTATTTAAAGAATTGAGGATCTGCACTTAAAAGTTGTGTGCACGTTCACTCAGAAATCCTCCTGGGAGCAATGAGTCCTTTAAAACTGTTGCAATACTTTTCTTCATTTTTAGAACGTTTGATTTTAAAAGAATTTCAAACTTTAATAAGATGGTGGAGAATAGATTTGTGGACTTCAGTATTGTCCAGTATTGTCATAGATACTGCCTCCCACTCCATTGGACCCTCGTGAAATTAATATATCACTACTGTTCCTCATCTTAATTAGCTCTACTGAGCCATTTGAGAATATGCGGACATCTTTGTGAGGTTTTACTCCTGAATACTTCATAGGTATCCTAAGAACAGAGAAATTCCTTAAATACCCACAAAAGAATTGCCAAACTTAGGAATTTAGCATTGATGCAGTGTTATTGTTGTTCAAATGTAAATTTCAGAAGTTGTCCTAAGAATGCCTTTTTCTCTGTGTTATGTTTCGTTGGTACATTTCCCTAGCCTTTATCTTTTATAGTATTCCGAGTTTGGTTTTATTCTGGTTTTTTTTTGTGTGTGTGTGTGTGTGTGTGTGTGTGTGTGTGTGTGTGTGTGTGTGTGTAGCCCTGGCTGTTCTGGAAGTCACCTAGACTAGGTTGGCCTTGAACTCAGGGATACTCCTCTCTCTGACACTCCCCCTGTCCCTCCTCCCCCCCCCCCCCCCCCCCCGCCCCTAGTGCTAGGATCATGAGCATGCTGTCCATGCATATTCCTGGATTTGAAGACAACAGGACACCTATTCCATAGAATGTTCCTTAATTTATAGTTGTTCAATTCTCCCCTTGTTTTAATATACATTCAGTTTATACCTTTTGAGCAGGAATATCACATAAGTAATGTATATCTTTCTCAGACAGTCATGTAAGACAACATATAATATTGCTTTGTCCGACATCCAGAATGTCTTGACCACCAGAATTTCTAGGCCAGGGTTCGTGGCACACACCTTTAGTCCCAGCACTCAGGAGGCAGAGGCAAATGCATCTCTGAGTTTGAGGCCAGCCTGGTCTATATAGTGAGTTCTAGAACAGTCAGCCAAATCTATAGAGAGAGACCTTGTCTCACATAAGGAAGCAAATAAAGCAAAAAATTGAAAAAAAATTGAAAAAAAATTGAAAAAAATTGAAAAATAAAAGAAACTCTTGGTTTCTACTTTATTTATTTATTTAATTCCATATGCATTGGTATTTTGCCTGCATGTGTGTTTGTACAAGAGCATTCATCCCTTGGAAATAGAGCACCAGACAACCATGAGCTACCATGTGGATGCTGGGAATTGATCCCAGATCCTCTGGAAGAACAGCCAGTGCCCTCAACTGCTGAGGCATCTCTTTAGACCTTTGGGTTTTCCTTTTTAAGACAAAGTTGTACTTTGTAGTCTACACTGGCCTGATGTCACTCTGTCACCAGGCTGCCTTCAAATTTGTGCTGAGAATCCTGCCTCCAACTCCCTCTGCCGGGTTTATGGTTATGCAGCACCATGGCAAATCTAACTTTCATTATTTTGTCAAGATGGCGTCTGCCACAATTCTACATTATAATGCTGCATTTCTCGTTTCTATAGTAAGTGCTCTGCAGAGTCTGTCTTAACTGTCTGCTTCCTGTCAAACTTTAACACACCAATTTAAAAAGTGTGCCTGAAGCATTTATTCCTACCATAGTTCCACAATGAGAATTTTGTAATCTGTATTTTTCAGGTTGAGACATTCTCTGGTAAACCTTGGAAGAGTGTTGTCCACGTCTGTAACCCCCAAATCTCCCCACGTTACTTGCCTTTTGTTTCGTAGATGACTGTATGCCCGCGCCTGATGAAGCGAGCATGCTTACAGCCATTGCGCTCTTCCTGTGGTCTGCCAGCAGTGAAATAATAGGAGTGCAGTCCCTGCAGAATGGCTGCGTGAACAGATTTAAAAGTGCCCTGAACTCATGTGACCCATGGGTGAGTTACCCCACCAAAGCCTACTTTCTCAGGGGTCTTCAGATGAGCCCACTAAGAGCTGATGATGCTTGTGACAAGAACTTCCATGCCTGCATTACGGCTTCATCTTTTGCATCTCCTTATTTGTACTGTGTGCATATGTGTGATGTCTGTGTGTGTGCACGTACTTGTGTGCCACCACACCCATTCTTACCTGCATAACTGTATGGTCAGCCTGTAGAGTGACTTTTAAATGGAAAAGCTGTTTAAGAGCTCTGTGTTTATGTGCTCCAAGTGACATATATAGATACTCACATATGCCGAAATTATCTAATGAATGAAATATTTTATTAACCTAGCCATAATTATTAGAGACTTTACCTGGGTTTTGTTTCATACTATTTAATTCAGTGATACCAAGGATGTTAAAGGATAGCATTGTTGCATCTTTTCTGTTACCCTATCCCCCAGACTGGGTTTCTCTGTGTAGCTTAGCTGTCCCAGAACTGGATCTGTGGAATCTGAGGGATCTGTGGAATCTGTGAACCAGGCTGGCTTTGAACTCACAGAGACCCGCCAGCCTCTGCCTCCTGAGTGCTGAGATTAAAAGGCCTGCGTCACTGTCACTATTGCATCTTTCAATGAACATGTTTTATGGTTTATTTTGTCAAAGTCCAAGTTAAGGCTTCTCAAACATGCTGCACACCAGGAAAAGAAAATCAGTATAGAACATTCCTGCCTCCACGCTGAGTTTCCTTAAAAATCTTCAGATTTGTAGCTCAGGGACCTGTATTCTTAAACTCACCCTCACACTTTTCTATTTGCAGAGGAATTTGGTGGTTTACTTTCTGACAAAATATTGAAACAAATGTACACAATGAGAATGATGACAAATGCTAGCACTCAGGAGCAGAGGCTACCCCATCTCTACAAATTTGAAGCTAGCCTGGTCTACATAGTGAGTTCCATGCTCACTGGAACTATATAATGAGAACTTGCCTCAAGAGACAAGAAAAGCAAAAGCTAGTATGAGGCTTATCTAATCTAGGTATATCCAATGGGACTCTCCTTTCTAGTCCTAGAAATTGATATAAACAGTTGTTTCCAAGAATCATAAGGGGTTGATGCATCTAAATAGTGTTTTTATAGCTTTATTCAGTCTTTTGTTAGCCTCTCTTACTCTATTGCATTAAAATTAGACAATTATACATTAAAGGAAGAATTGAAAAGAAATCAGGCTTTCTAGTTCTGGCTTTCCCACACAGTAGAAATATTGGTTATATAAGCCTGATGATTTTGGTAACTCATGTATAAGGAATTTCTCTAATCTCCAGTTTCATTTTGTTAGCATGAAGTTCCATTGTTGTCCTTTTCAGGAGCTGTTAGGTGCAGTGTGACTCAGACCTGCTGCATTAATTAAAATCTCTCTTTTACATAGGTTCAAGCCAAATGCTACCAGCTTCTCCTCTCGGTCTTCCAGCATTCCAATCGCGCGCTTTCTACTCCCTACATCCACTCATTAGCCCCGCTAATGGTAGGGAAGCTGAAAGCTGTGGAGAAAAACAGACCAGCCAGTGGCACGGAACTTCTGGCTGTCCAAGAAGGAATTAAAGTTCTTGAAACATTGGTTGCTCTTGGGGAAGAACAGAACAGTAAGTATTTTCTGATTAAATGCCACTAGTCCAAAATAAAGACCTGTGTTATTTATGAATCTTAACATTAAATATGGGCTTTGTAGCAGTGAGCTTTCTGAGAAGCAGTTATGGTCTGAGTACATGATGTTTTTGCTCATGTTACTAGTACAACATATTGGGTTTCTGTATATTTATTTTTCAGTGAATTACCGAAGGCATTTTAACACATGGATTCCAGTTTTAATTTTTCTAGCAATGTGTTTTTAAGAACTAGAAACAGTATAGATTTAATATAATTTTTAAAATAAAATAAGAATTACATAAACCTTCTGTTATAACCATGAAGTAGAAGCACCAAGTATCATAAGATACCTCAGGATTTGATACTTAATTTTTGCTTCATGAAAACTGCAAAATGCCTTTATTGAACCAGAAATGTATGCAGATGCACACTCAAATTGGATTTTTAATTGTTGTGGGAAGGCTAAATTCCCAACAAATGCCTTATGATTAAACACTAAGCTGCTCCTAATTTTCAAGACCCTCTTCCTGAGCGGGGAAAGACTTCCCCTTCACAGGGAATCCTGGCCTCCACGCTAAGCAGGGGCGGGGTCTCATCTCTGTTGGTCTCCATGTGAAGCTTAAATCTAAACTGGGCATCTGTTAAGGAACTGAAAGGCAAGTCAGTTCCAAAGTACTTTAAATATTGAAGGACAGTAAGATCAGTGTTACCATTACAAAGTGAATAAGATTAAGTCCTGTCTATAAAGTTTATAGTTAGCAAAATAAAAATAGAAATACAGTTAATCCTACTTTGTATCCAAGTAACCTACACATTAATTTATTGCTTCCTGTAATAAATTCTTGTGAACAGTCCTCTCTTCCTCACTGCCTCAGTTCTGACATGACTTCATTTTGTGCCTGCTGCAAACATGAGTCCATGGCTTCATGCGTGTGATCAACTGCTGAGCTGTGTCTCCAGTCACACAATAGCTTGTCAAAATTCTCAGCTTTCTTCACAAGTTTCTGGGAAAGTTTTTCATGAAAAGAGATCACATTTGCAAAGAAGTCAAAAAAGTTAAATGATAATTCAAAACGTAAAGGTCCTCTTAAAGTCATATGACTATATAAGACTTTTAAAAATCTAAAAAATGTTATCAAAGTAACATCATTCATTCAAGTCCTTATTCATTTAGTTATTACTATCCTCCTAGTCTATCTAATCCTATTTATTAAGTGATTTTTTTACCATTTTTATCCCTGTGAATTGATATTAAACCCAGGCACATCCATTTTATCACCAAGCTATACCTCCACACTTAACCTTTATTTTGCATAGCATTTAGTCTTGAATTTTAACCAATGGAAGAGCTAGAGAAGGGACCCAAGGACCTGAAGAGGTTTGCAGCCCCATAGGAACAATAATATGTACCAACTAGTAATCCCAGGGCTCCCAGGGACTAAACCACCAACCAAACAGTACACATGGAGGGACCCATGGCTGCAGCTACACATGTAGCAGAGGATGGCCATTGGTCCTGTGAAGGATCAGTGCCACAGTGTAGGGGAATGCCAGGTCAGGAGAGTGAAGAGGGGAGGAGATTGGTAAGCAGGGGGCAGGGGAATAGGATAGGGGTTTTTTGGAGGGGTAACGAGGAAAGGGGATATCATTTGAAATGTAAATAAAGCATATATCAAATTTAAAAAACTCCAGTTACTTTTTACATATATTTACTAACTATATACTTATTCTGTCTCTTAAAACTCTTGCTGTAGTATAAAACATTTATAATCCAAGTAAAACCAAGTATTATTGGCACATCTTACTAATATTGCAAATTGATCCTATTAGAAGATGGAAATTGTAATGCTTTAGTTGTACTGATGTTTTAAACCTTACTTTTTGAGACTTATTTAGTTCATAGATATGGCTGCAGCCTTGTTTGCTATTAAACTGTAGTTGCACAAATAAATGTTATATATTACATAAAATATGGTTATTATTCCAGATGATGAGCTGCAGGGCTGAGTGATAGTCAGTGGTTAAGAGCACTGGATGCTCTTCTGGATCACCTGGGTTCAATTCCCAGCATCACATGACAGCTCACAAGTGTCTGTAACTGCAGTGCACATAAAATTACAATAAAAAACAGTCAATCTTCTGAGTTTGAGGCCAGCTGGGTCTACAGAGTGAGTTCCAGGACAGTCAGGGCTATACAGAGAAACCCTGTCCTGAAAAACCAAAAAAAGAAAAGAAAAGAAAAGAAAAAGAAAAACCCCAAAACCCAGTCCATCTGCACTCTCTCCAGTCATGCCAGTCCTTTCTGCTCTCTGTTCCAGGAGTCCAGTTACTCGCTCTTCTAGTGCCCACTCTGATCTCTTACCTGCTGGATGAAAATTCTTTTGCCTCAGCAAGTCCGATCTCCAAAGATCTTCATGAGTTTGCACTCCAGAACTTAATGCATATTGGACCTCTGTACCCACATGCTTTCAAGACAGTGATGGGGGCTGCTCCTGAACTGAAAGCTCGCCTAGAGACTGCTGTCCGAGCCAGCCAGGCAAGCAAAGCTAAGGCAGCCGCCAGGCAGCCTGCCCCCACCACACATTCTGCACCAACAATCAAGCTGAAAACAAGCTTTTTGTAGTGTGCCTTTCCATTCATCTGTATCTATTTTTTTCTCAAACATTTACCATGTTATAGATTAATACTAACATGCACATAATATATTACAATGGTCACACAATATAAAATTCAAGATATATAAACTGACACACAGAACATGTGTACATTGCATTCTTATTACAGATTAAGACATGACACTTTCTAATCTTGTAAAAACATACTCAAGGTCACTGTAACTTATCATTTTTAAAAACTGAGTGCTTTGCATTACATGATAATTGTTTGGTTTTATTTAAAAATCTTTGTACTTACTAAAAGAAGTAGCTTTTCTGCAAAGCTTGATTGTTTCATTCATGATAGAAGACAAAACTCCCATTTTATGAATAACTACATATTTATGTACAGTAAACCCATAGGATGCATAAACTCCAAACTCCGTTAAGACCTTTGCTGGAGGACACGGTGATGAGAGTCTTAAAATGAGACGGAGCCCTCAAGACTGAGATGAATGGACACCAAGCGATCATACGCATTGCAAAGGCATGAGAGAAGTCTGACTGAATGAGAAACAAGTTGGCAAAACAAAACTGCCATTACGAGTCATTTAAGGTTTTCTTTGGAAGGCTGGCACCCAGAACTCCCAGCACCCGGATGACTGAGAGCAAGAATATGTGCGTTCTGGTGGATAAGGGCTGACTAGGTCTGCTAGCCAGCTGAGGGAAGCACTGTCTGCTCCATGCACCAAGCAGCCACCTCTTCCTCTATCTGAACAGTTTAGCACAGTTGCAGACAAGGACGACAGGATCGGCTTGTTTGGAAAGATACTGACCACCTGTCTGGATCTCCGCCGTGGGTGCTCGAGCTCCCACGGAGATGGCTTCCCGATGGCCGCGGTTATACTTCTGCTTTGGCTTCTGGCTCCTTTCCATTGTCCGTCGGACAACAGCTTCATGGAGCCCCTAATCCTCCTCCAGTCTGCCTCCTCTCCTCCTCCACCACAGCCCTCCTCCCGCTCCTCCTCCAGCTGCTGCTCCTCTAGCTTCTTCTGCATGTCCAGGTGCCTCTCATAGCGCTGCCTGGCTCGCTCTTCCCTCTCTAGCCAGATGTTTTCCCGTGCAACTAGATGTTTTTCTCGTTCCTCACAGCGTTCTCTGGCGAGATGCTGCTGGTCAGGTCAAAGCATAGCACAGGGGGATCTGGTTTATTCCTGTGTGGTTGTCAGTTTGTCCTAAAACGGAAGTGGGGTGGCTGGGGGCAGTTCTCTTTTCTTGTGCTTTATGCCATCAGACGCTGGGACAGCAACGGCGCCGTAAAATATTTTCAGTTTTATTTCAATATATTTCTCTTTTGTTGATTCTTGTTTGTTGTTCCTGTGGGGTTTTGTTTCTGGTTTTTGGTACAGGTTACTGGGCCAGAGCCTTGCTCAGTACTGTAAGCATGCACTGTACTGATGTATGCCCCTAGACCCTAATTAATTTAACATTCTTAACTCTAAGCCACAGTCGTTTAACTTTCTTAGAATATAATTTCATCATGTAGTTAGTCAGTCATTGGATAGTACTAGGAAAAGAAAATGGGTCAAATTTTAGCATTTGTCATGAAAAACTACTTGAAAAGCAAACAGTATAAAATTGGAAGTGACTCAAATAAGAGAAAAACCTTTGCTTATGGCAAATATCCTATGAATAAAAGCACATTTTCTAACCATTCCATCAAATATCCTTGTCTTTCTGATGGGCTTTTGACTTTTACATTAAATGCCTAAATTATGCTGCATATATCTGTCTTGCTAGCGGAATTGAAATCCTCATCTAAAGATCTGCTAAGGCGCTTCCAGTGTGCTGTGCTATTCTGCTTATTTTTAATGGCTAAAATTTGTCCTGCTCCATGCTTTGTGTAAGTGCAGAGCCTCAGGTTCCGACTGTGGTAGTTAGGTTCATTCATCAAATATTTATTGGGGCCTGCTGTGGATAAGGCATCAACCTGTGTGCTTGAGGGCACACAGATAATCACAGGTTAGGTGTGCAGGTCTCTCAAGCAGTGGGAATTGACCATGCAAAACAGGTAAGTGGTCCTGTGAATGCTCCCCACTCCAGTCTGCACATTTTACTGCATAGTTAGCAGACCATGTTGTTTAGACTCTACCCCAGAGTTGAGAAGTGACTTTTCTGAACATCTCACTGCTACTGCCACTTGAAGCGCGCTGCCTGCTGCTCACGCTCCTGTACCCGCTGCCATTAGCTTGTCTCGGTCTTGTACATGCCTCAGAAGGGTGTTTGGTCTCATCAGTTTTCTGATTGACTTTGCTTTCTTACAGGGTTGGTTTTCATTTCAGTTTGGGTTTCTAACATTTTTCTCCTTGATTTTTTTTTTTTTAAGTAAAATTCTCTTAAAATCATTTCCAGTGTCATGTCATTTCAGTGATTGAAAGTGTCCGATTCAGGCTGAGGATGTGTTCAGTGATGGATAACTTTACTAGAGTGTGCAAGGCTCAGCCCCCACTACCAAGAAAATAATGTGTACAGTTTAGTTAGTGGCTTTGGTATCTCTACAGCAATCCTCACCACAGTCATATGTTTTCACTACTTCAGAGCTGTCACCTCGGTCCCCTACCTCCCCTCAGTCTTAGGCTGCCACCTCGAATCTGCTTTCTCTCTAATTTTCACACTGTGGACCATAATTAATTCTATGGAGTCCTCTTCTCCTTCATGACCTTTCCTGAGGTTTCGTCCACACTGTAGATCTTGCCGTTCTTCTTAATGGCTGTATACAGCTGTGTTGTATGCACACTGTTTCTTTATCCACTTATCACCTGAAGGACACTCACAAGGCATGATGTTCTGAACAGTTAAGTAGGCTGGCCCCTAACTCAGGATCCTTCTGCCTTAACCTTCTGAGTGCTAGGGTTGAAGATTTGCATCACAAACATATATTTTACTATCTCACCAGTATCTAGCCAGGAGTGAACTTACTGGCTTAAATAATAACTCTAACTTTTTCAAAACCCGCCAAACTCTTCTAATATTTTTGTACACATGAGTGTGTGCACTTGACCCCTTCAGCTCATCTACTTATGTACATCCTTGTTTTTACCCTGGCTATTTTTTGCTGTTCTTGGTACCTCCCTGGCTTTTCAGGATAAGACACATCATGCCTTCTTTCCCACCCTCCTCCTCTCTCTGTTAGTATACACTTATCCATTTGGTAACATACTTCTAAGCTACCACTAACCAGCTCTTTGCTGTCATTGGAGCTATACAAGAAAATCTTGTTAAAGAATTATAGATGCCGTCCAGGTAGCGGTAGTGCACACCTTTAATCCCAGCATTTAGGAGGCAGAGGCGGGTGGATCTCTGGGTTCTAGGCCAGCCTGGGCTACTTGGGAAAAAAAGGGTATGGGGGTGGGAAGATGGTCAGTAAAGGGCCTTCCACCCACACAAGTGTGGGAACAGGGTAGCATAGAGTGTAGTATTTAGTTTGATAAGCAGATTTTACATGCATTGAAATGATAGTGTATACCTATATCAAGTACAATGTAGTATAGAGGTTTAATTATGACAGATTTTCACTGTCAAGAGCTGCTGGGCTTCAGAGATAGCTCAGATGATAAAGTACTTGTCTATAATATTGAGAACGTGAATTCAGATCCAATTAAAAAGTCAGGCATGACAGTGTACACCTGTGATCCCAGCCTAGGGAGTAGAGGCAGGATGACACATGTATTTGCACCCGCACACTGGTGTACACACATGAGCACTTATACCACATGCAGAGTTGTTTTAAATTTAAAAAGCTGACATTTTTGTTGTGTGTACTAGCCTCTCTAGATCCGTCCAAATAATAATAAAGAATGATGAGTATAATTAGCCCACATTTCAAAAACATGCTTAATTACAACTTTCCTACTCTCCACATTTTCTTCATTCTTAATTAGGATTCTTAGGTCTGAAACACCAAATCTTTAGGGTTCAGATTCCATCCTAGAGAACCTGACCTAAGGTTGAACTTGAGCTAACTTAACAAACTGGCATCCAGCACTAGTCTCCAGGTTACTCCCCTACAAATCTACACCTCCAGATTACAAGCCTGCCCCTGGCACGTCACTTCCTGACAACTACCAGTCAGGAGGAAGGCAGGAATTAAGTTTATGGTTTGTGTTCCAGCACCAGCCACGTATGTTAAAGGCCGTAGTGGCCCGCAGTCAGACGTGTGCCAGGCTGGATACCCTCTCCTTGCCTCTAAATGCTTGCCTAAAACTGGGCTTGGGGCCCCCTCCCGTTCTCCTGCATCAGAGATGGTAGTGTGGCCAAGCTCCAGATTAAATAAAGAGACTCTCATGTGATAACCTCGGAATTGGCTCCTTGGTGGTCTTTTGGGGGTTCATGAATGTTTCCTGGCACAACAGGTGGATGTCAGAAATGGTTGGAGACCAGCTATAAATTAATTTCTTGTTCAATACTTTCCACCAAGTGAACTATTTTTAAAACCCTACTTAATCATTACCTACTGTCATAACTTATCTGGTTCCCTCATATCTAAAAATATTTTAAAATTATTATTTATGGACTTATGGTATAAAAAGAATTTCATATCAGCCATAATTTAGAGAAACTATCCTGAGCTGGTGATAAAGAGTGTGATGCTTGTGTGTACAAGTGATCAATACCTCTCATAACACCCATACCTGTGTGCACAGTTTTCCTTCATATATATATATATATATATATATATATATATATATATATGCATGTATACATAATATAAAAGTATCTTTTATTCACCTGATGTAATTGTTGTCTCAGAGGTTTACAGCCTCTGCTAATTTAAGCCTAGTCCTGGAAGCTTCTAGCTTCTGTACAATCTTATCTAGACCTAGAATATTTTCAGCCTCTGAGACTTAAACTGCCAAATAAATTCACCGTTTCTAGCTTTTTCTGAATGGTGGCTGGTCGGTCCTCTCAGCTGTCCTGGCTAGAAACTCCTCTCCAAGCTGACTGAGTCAAACTGGCTTCTTTCAGCTTTGACTGAATTGCCCTGCTCATTCTCTGACTTATTCTGTCTTCACCTGTGTTTAGCTTGTTCTCTCCCTGCAACCTGTCTGCACAATTGTTCTGATGACACTGTACTGCTTTCTCTTAAGTACCCGCTCTCCTTTCCTAGGTGCTTTCTTCTACAGATTAACTTCACCTTCTTTGTTTGGAATTAAAGGTGTTTGTTAAGGGTGTATCTGTATTCTAGCCAGAGGCCTTTAAGGTGTATGCTAAGGGCTGAGCCACACCACTACTAGAAATAGGTTTTTCCAGTAAACAGCACAGAGTGTGTGTGTGTGGGGGGGGGGGGGTGTCACAGTGTGATCAAATATTCTGCAACAACATAATACAGATACATACATAATTATGCATATTTATGGAGAGCCATAAATCGGTTGAACACATTCAAGCTCTCAACCACTAATCTCTCTAGTTTAACATCTACCACTTCATGTTTTCTCTCCTGTTTCCTTTTCTTTTTTTAACTTAAAAGAGGGAGCTTACTAGATGGCCCAGAGGTTAAGAGCACTGGCTGCTCTTCCAGAGGTCCTGAGTTCAATTCCCAGCAATGATGGGAATTCTCCAAACTACATGGTAGCACACAACCATCCATAATGGGATCTGATTCCCTCTTCTGTTGTTCGTGAAGTCATAGCATTCATACATAAAATATATTCAAAAAGCCTCCTTTCTAATTCATTTCTAATTACACAGGGAAATGCTTCTCTTATCTCATTTGCAAAACCAAAAAATGGCTTTATTTTTGTCTAGCGAGTGTAAAGTAATGTCAGTAAAAAAGAAAGTTGAGTTTTTGTCTTATTGTAAAATAATCAATTATAATGAACTTTGCATTCATTAACATTTTGGGAAAAATTCTTCTAACCCACTACCCAGAAAAAAACTATGTTGATATTTGAATGTAATTCCCCCATATTATAATAACTATATGGCAGCTGTTTTAGCTTGTTTTCCTCTATTTTATAAGCATTCTCCTGTGACATTAGTAAGATGGGAAAGATTTAGTGATTCATTTTTTTTCTTTAACTCTGGGATTCGCACATACTAGGCAAGCTGTCTGCCACAGAGCTATAACTCCAGCAGTTTCCCTTTGCACACGCATGTTGTGCGGGTGTCTGTTTACACATGTGAGTACATGTGATACATGCCTGTGGAGACCCCAGCTTGCTGTGGAGTGTCCTCACTTACTCTACACCCGATGCAGAGTCTCTGAAGCTGGAGCTTGCTTTAAAGGCCGAATCTTGCTAGTCTGGCTAGCTCCAGAGACTCCTGTCTGATCTGGAACTGGATTACAGCAGCCACCAGGCCCAGCTGGCTTCTTAATGTAGCTTCTGGGAATTTGAACTTCCTTCCCATTGCACACACCTTACCTGCTGAGCCCTGCCCTCAGCTCCCCAGGGATTGGTGCCTCGTTATACTTAATGTACCATTACTTGCAGCTATTATTCTATAAATAGGCACTTCATTTCCAGTTTTTAAACCTTAAGGAATAGTGTTACCTTTGACTTTGTAGAATCCTTGGGGTAAATTTCCCAGGATTTTTTTTTTTTAAATCAACCTATATTTTGCTACAGATTGCTGAATTTTAGAGTACGCAAAGGGTTTTGTTCAGTTGCTTTTTCTGCATGTTTGTTTGTTTGTTTTTATTTATTTGTTTTAATTTTATGCATTTGGGTGTTTTCCTACTTGTGTATCTAAGTACCACAAGCATGCCTGATACCCGTGGAGGCCAGAAGAAGACATCCGGAGCCCCTAGAACTGGAGTTACAGACAGTTGTGAGCCACCACGTGGGTGCTGGGAATAGAACCTGGGTCCTCGGGAAGAAAACCGGGTGCTCTTAATGGCTGAGCCATCTTTTTAGCCCTATTGTTTGTTTGTTTTTAACCTTGCTAGTTTTATTAAAGTTAAAAAGAGGAAGCCAGGTGGTGGTGGTGGTGGTACTCATTTTTAATCCCAACACTAAGGAGACAGACGCTAGAGGATCTCTGACTTTCCAGCGGTACATAGATAAATTGACTTGAAAAACAAACAAACAAAAAGTTAAAATGAACACTCTCTTGGGCAGGCAAACTGTGAATGGAGGAGAGAAAGAGAAAACTAAACAAACAAAAAAATTAAAAAGAAAAATAAAGCGATTCATGGCCGAGATGAGTGATGGTGGTGTGCCCCCTGCATCCGGCTGCAGTCCTGGGACTTCTTTTATGTTTTAAATCTTTAAATCTTTAAATCTGGCTACATTCTTATACAAACATTGCGGCATTAATTTGGTCAATGTCTTCTACTAAGAACTATATTTAAATTACCTTTCCCCCCCATGAGGTGAGTTGTTCTGAATACAAATGAAGTTTGAACACTCTCTGCGCTTGGTCATGTTTCTTGTTATAAGGTCATGTAAAAATATGAGCAGGTTCAAACTGCTTAGGTCCTCCTGTGCTTGGTGCTTCATGTCATGCTGCTGAGGGGTAGATCATGGCAGAACTTCCCATTACAGAGACCATCAGCAAGTAAGTAACACACAGTGAGCAGTGTGTCTATGAGAGCTTCAGTGTGTAAGGGATGATCTCGCACATGCAGGGTAGGTTCAATCCTCCTCTGCCTCTTCTTCTCCCTTCCCCTCCCTTCCCTTTCCTCCCTCCTCTTCCTCCCTCCCCTCCCCCATCCCCCTCATCCATCTTTGTCCTTGTCTTTTCTTTTTCTGTTTTTGGTTTTGGTTTTGGTTTTTTGGATTTGGTTTTTTCAAGACAGGGTTTCTCTGTGTAGCCCTGGCTGTCCTGGAACTCACTCTGTAGACCAGGCTGGCTTTGAACTTAGAAATCCGCCTGCCTCTGCCTCCTGCCCAGCTTTTTCTTTCTTTTTCTTTTTTCTTTTTCTTTTTCTTTTCTTTTTTTTTTTTTGTTTTTTTGCTGTTAAACCCTGTTTCTTTTTTCCCCCTCTCTCTCTTGTATATTTATACAAAGTAATGTACAAAAGAAAACTGTGCTATATTTGCATTATTTTGAGGACTGACTTACTGTCTGAGGACCACCAGGTAAGGGAAGACTCAGTATTTTCTGCTGAGAGTAGCTGTATCTGCTGGAAAAGAGTGCATCTCAGTTGTACAGCTGGCAGGATCAGCCAGCTTACAAAAATGTTCTTATATACATGCACACACACACACACACACACACACACACACACACACACACATATACATTGAGAAGTTTCATTCATTGGCAGTTTGTCTTTTTTTTTTTAAAAAAAAAGAGAAGATGTATGGGCAGAGGCTGGAGTTGAAGAAGGAAAGGGAAATTATGGTGAGGGGCTAGAGAGATGACTCCATGTTCATTCACTTTTGCAGAAGCTCTTGGTTTGCTTCCTAGCACCCACATGATGGCTCACAATCATCTGTAACTCCAGTTCTGAGGGGGTCTAATACTTTCTTCTGGCCTCTACTGACACACATATGGTACATGCAGGCAAAACATTCACACAAAAGATAAAAATAAACTTAAAAATACATAATCAAGACCTAATTTGTTTGCTTTGGTAAATTCTGAAGTTGATCACCACTGATATTCTAAGAAAAGTCTTGCTACAGCTTCAGAACTGAGTAATCCTTTTAGGCTGTCTATGTTTGATGCTTAGGTTGATTTAGGTAATCTTACTATAGCCTTGAAGTATTTACTTACATACTTATCAGCCATCACAAAATCAAAATTAATTATAATTTAATGATAAAATTTTTAAATGGAGATGAAATTTTATCCTTATAAGAGATCTTTTTCCGGCCAGGCAGTGGTGGCACACGCCTTTAATCCCAGAGCTTGGGAGGCAGACAGGTGGATCTTGGTGAGTTTGAGGCTAGTTTGGTCTACAGAGCAAATCCAGGATAGTCAGGTCTATACAGAGAAACCCTTTGTATAGCAACAATAACAGCAACAGGAGAGTTCTTATCATGAAGTATTAAAAAGTGACCAGTAAAATTAAATAATGTGTTTGCTTTGTCTTCCAAGATTCAAAATGAACGAAATTGTAACAGGGTTTTAGATTATCTGAAAAAGTTACAAATGAAATTTTAAAGTTAAACTTATTAAATAAAATATGCATGTGAGTGCAGGTGTTAAATCCCCCTGGACCTGGAGTTACAGGTGGTTGTGAGATTCCTGCCATGCCTGCTGGGACTTGAACTGGAGTCCACTGGAAGACTAGGAAGTGTTCTTCATTGCTAAGCTCCAGCCCCGAATGATCATTTTAAAGCTAAAATAAGTCAACCTCCGAGCTTCGAATTTCTCCCCAAATAATGGTAACTGCAGTAATAACTAAGGCTAAGTCCCTATTCTATCACAGACTAAAGATGCAGATTTAATTGTTGGACTCCAGGGGAGTTTTCATATGATAGGATTCCTTCATTCTCAATGGGCACGATATGTTTCCACAATGCAGCCATTACCAGACATCTCTGGCACTGCACTTAGGAGTCTGAGGGAAGCTGGATGCGGGGTGGGGGTGGGGGCTGCCTGATGGAGGACAGGCAGGAAGGAAAGGGGTCAGAGATGAGACAGGACAAACATGAATAAACAGTGGGTTATTGCAAATTCCTGTCCCCAAAGCACATTTTGTCCCTTTGGAGGCTTCTTTCTACCCAAGTGATTTCCTTTTTCTGCTCAAAACTCTGAAAGAGCTATCAAGTTGATTTGAAGCCTTTCTCTGAAACTCAAATAACCAGTTATTTTGCACAGCTCAGGTAAAAGAGCCACTCAATTTATTTATTTATGTATTTATTTATTTATTTATTTATTTATTTTTCAAGACAAGGTTTCTCTGTGTAGCCCTGGCTGTCCTGGAACTCACTCTGTAGACAAGGCTGGCCTCGAACTCAGAAATTCACCTGCCTCTGCCTCCCAGAGTGCTGGGGTTACAGGCGTGCGCCACCACCGCCCAGTTTAGCCACTCATTTTTTAATGAAAAAATATCACATGAGTTGTCGTTTTATAGGAATGTAATCCTAGTCCTACAAAGCAGACAGGGCTAAGTGGGGTGTGGCACAGGCTGTCATCTAAGTACCTGTTGGCAGAGCCCCTTCTCACATTAAGCTGCTCACACTGACCGAGAAGCCACCACCACAAAGGTTGGTTGCTCTGTGTGCTCAGAAAAGAAACTATTTTCCCTGTCACTTGGGCTTTATGGTATAACGAAAATATTGGAACATCAACAACACCATGAGTTTTTTTCTGAGACTTAGAGGTTAGCTTAAGTATTAGTCTTGTTGTTTTTAGGATTATTTTAACTTTTACTGAAGTCCTGTTGTGGGAATGAAGAAGGCAAAATGGAAATTAATTATGGTATTTACCATAGTCCTGTGTGTGTGTGTATAAAAATTTCAGTTTTGAGAACTATATTATAAAAAGTGTTATGATTACTTAATATATATCATATGGTAGGTACTATGGTAAACATTTAAATTCATTTTCCTATATGATCTCATAGTTATTTTGTAAGACAAGCATTATACTTTAATAAAACCTGAGAGAACTGGTCCAGAGAGAAGGCTGAGTGGGTAGAGGCACTAGTTGATATCCTGAGTTCCATCCCCAGGGACCCACACCTGAAGAGAGAGAACTTATTCCATAAGTTATTCCATAGCTTATTCCATAAGCTATGATCACACATGAGCAGCACACACACACACACACACACACACACACACACACACACACGAGTTTTAGAATCTAAATCATATAGCAGGAAAATATGGGATACAGGGGCCTTTTAAAGCAAAAGAACCTTAAAAATGGACTGATTTTTGCTAAACTACCAGCATATTACCACATGTGGATCTTTAAAAGTAAGTTTAATAATCCCATTTTACTATAACTTAATATTTTGACTTATTGAATGTTATTTCCATGATATGAACCTTTAATACTATTTTGATTGTGAAGATGTACTCAAAAGCAAATTATTTGATAGTAATTTTTGATTGAATATATTCATTTACATTTCAAATGTTATACCTTCCTGTTCCCCCTCTCCAAAAATCCCCAACCCATCCTCCCACCCTCTGCCTCCAAGAATATGCTCCTCCACCCAGCCCACTCCTATGACGCCCACTCGATTTCCCCACACTGGGGCCTCTATTGAGCCTTCACAGGACCAAGGACCTCTTTTCCCACTGACAAGGCATTCCTCTGCCAATCTTTTGGCTGGAACCATGTGTACCCCTTGGTTGATGGCTTGGTCCCTGGGAGCCCTGGGGCATTTGGTTGGCTGACATTGTCATTCTTCCCATGGGGCTGTAAACCACCCCCACCCAGCTCCTCCAGTCCTCTCTCCAACTCCTCCATTGTGAATCCCGCACTCAGTCCAAGTTGGCTGAGTATTCGCCTCTGTATCTATAAGGCTCTGGCAGGGCCCTTCCAGAGATAACCGTAACAGTCTCCTTTTGGTATGCACTTCTCGTCATCCATAATAGTGTCGGGGCTTGGTGACTGTTTATAGGATGAATCCCCAGGTAGGACAGTCTCTGGGTGGCCTTTCCTTCAGTCTGCCCCACACTTTGTCTCCATAGTTGTTCCTGTGAGTATTTTGTTCCCTTTCTCAGAGAAACCAAAGCACCCCCACTTTGATCTTCCTTCTTCTTGAGCTTCCTGTGGTCTGTGAATTGTAACTTGTTTGAGCTTTTGGGCTAACATCCACTTATCAGGGAGTGCATACCCTGTGTGTTCTTTTGTGATAGGGTTACTTCACTCAGGATGACACTTTCTAGTTCTATCCATTTGCCTAAGATTTTCATGAATTCATTGTTTTTTATAGCTGAATAGTACTCCATTGTGTATATATACCACAATTTCTGTATCTATTCCTCTATTGAAGGGCATCTGGGTTCTTTCCAGCTTCCGGCTATTATAAATAAGGCAGCTATAAAGCTATGAACATAGTAGAGTATGTGTCCTTATTGCATGTTGGAGTATCTTTTGGGTATAAGCCCAGTAGTGAGTGGTATAGCTGGGTCTTCAGGTAGTACTATGTCTAATTTTCTGAGGAACCACCAAACTGATTTCCAGAGCAGTTTTACTAGCTTGCAATCCCACCAGCAATGGAGAAGTGTTCCTCTTTCTCCACATCCTCTTCAGCATCTGCTGTCCCCTGGGTTTTTCATCTTAGCCATTCTGACTGGCTAAGATGATATTTTGATTGTAAAGATGTACTCAAAAGCAAAGAAATTATTTGATAGTAAAATTTGAATATGAATGAAAATAAATCTCTAGTATGTATCCATAGTAGTCCAGCATGTTTGTACTTTTGCGAAGTATGTGAGTGTAGTGTGTGTATGTGTGTGTGTGTGCATGTGTGAAATCCACAAGTAGTCCGTGATTATTCCCCAGCTTTATTTTAGTTTTGTTTGTTTGCTTGCTTTTAAATAGCCTCAGGAGTCTCTCACTGAACCTAGAGTGTGCCTGTCTGGCCAGACTGGCTAGTCGCTTCTCTCGCCTGTCTCTACATCCTTTCAGCTCCCATTACCAAATCACAGACCACTCCCTGCTTCTGGCTTTTATGTGCCTGCTGTGGATCCAAACTCAGTTCCTCATGTTTAGAGGGCAAGCACCTTAGTGACTGAACCATCTACCCTGCCTTATTAGCTATACACTTAATTATATTTTATAATCTTTTGTGAATCAATTTAAAGTCGATGTTTTGTCTGATATGTCTTCTGTTAGAGGAAAAAACAGATTTTTTTAACATCGAAGCTTATAAAATTACTTAAATCCCTCAGATGAAAATATTCCATTCTTAGCCAGGTGGTGGCACACACTTCTTCAATACTAGCACTTGGGAGACAGAGGCAGGTGGATCTCTAAGTTGAAGGCCAACCTGGGCTACAAAGCAAGTTCCAGGACAGCCAGGGCTACACAGAGAAACCCCATCTCAAAAAATCCAAGAAACAAAAACTAAGAAAATGATAGGAAAAAAAAAAAAGAAAGGAAAAAATTCTACTCATGTTTTCTTGGTTCTGAGTAGTCATCCTGTTTTTAATTGATTAATTAAAATTAAATCAGATGGATAGAGAAATATAATCTATCTATGTATGTATCTAAATATCTTATCTATCTATCTATCTATCTATCTATCTATCTATCTATCTATCATTTGGAAAACTCTGGCCTAGTAGTGGCACACGCCTTTAATCCCACCCAGCACTTGGGAGGCAGAGGCAGGCAGATTTTTGAGTTCTAGGCCAGCCTGGTCTACAGAGTACAGCATGGCTATACAGAGAAATCCTGTCAGGAAAAACCAAACTAAAAAAAAAAAAAAAAAAAAAAAAAAAGAAAGAAAGAAAAAAGAAAGAAAGAAAGAAAAGAAAAGAAAGCAAGTCCTGGCTGTCCTAGCACTCACTCACTCTGTAAACCAGACTGGTCTCTAATTCAGAAATCTTCCCTCTGCCTCTCTCTGCCTCTCTCTGCCTCTGAGGTGTGCGACCATGTCTAGCTTCATTTTTTTAAGGTTACTGAGCTAACAGGCAGGTGATCTGGGTGCTAGTTTTGGCAGTCACTCTTCATTCAAGGTCTCATTGAGGACAGTCTCAGTTTCTTGAACTGTGAATGAATCAGGCTGGATCTCAAAGGACATTTAGAGCCAAACTAATTTATGACACAAGGAATTTGGCCAGGCCTGGATCAACTTTTTATGATAATAAAGAATGAATTCACAAAGCAGAAACATTCAGTAGCTGAGCGAAGAGGGCTTTGCCATAGTTATTTGCAACCAGAGCAGATACAATGTGTTTCCTGTCCTTTTCACAAGTTGCCATGGGAAGACCCGGGAGCAAAGAGGACTGGGACAGGATGCCCTTCCCTTGCAAGTCACTCACCAGCTTATGTCTTGACTTTTTTTAAATGTCCATCAGATCAAAACAAAATTACATTTTTTTGATGGCGTGACAGCTAAATACTTAATTTTGTTTTCATAAATGTTAATTCAGGTAACTTCCTTTCTCCGGTTGGTGTAGTGTAAATTTATAGTGATAATAGTTATCAGGGAGCTCAGAGAGAGAAAATACTGGCAAGTCACTTAGAAGGAAAGGATTTTGGAGTGCCTTTGGTGTAAAGATCAATTGTCCAAGAAATCTGGAAAGGGGCACGTGGGAAGGGAAGGTTTCTGGGTTCAGGAGTGCAGTAGAGCAGAAAGGGACATTCTTCCTTTAGCCCTTAGGGCTCTGTGACTCTATGTATGTCAATCTTCTTTTGATGACAAGAACGGTGACATCTATCTTTATATTCCTGGAATGTAATATTAGTGACAGTAAAATACTTGTTCAAGCGAACTGAGTGAAAACTGCCGCAAAGATGGGAAAAAATGAGATTGAACAGGCAAGAGTTATTACTGGAGATCTAAAATGTTTGCAGAATTTACCGGCAGGATTACTACAGAGAAAGGGACTTTTATATCAATATTTTAGACGAAGTGTTAAACTACAGATTAGAAGCCCTCATGGCAAATGTCAGAGTTTAGCATAAAGAGAGAGGACCAGAGTGACTCCTCCTAAGGGAAAACTGGTCTGTTAACAAGTGCTAAGTCTCTCTGAGGATGAAAGGTAGCCTGGATGGCAACCTGTGGTTCATGGGTGTCTAGGCTTTGATGAACCCCCGAATGGCGACAAGCCAGTAGATGACCGGATGGCTTGCTCAGAGCCTATCTTTTTTTTCCCCGAGACAGGATTTCTCTGTGTAGCCCTGGCTGTCCTGGAACTCATTCTGTAGACCAGGCTGGCCTCAAACTCAAGAAAGCCGCCTGCCTCTGCCTCCCAAGTGCTGGGATTAAAGGCGTGCACCACCACTGCCCGGCCTGAGCCTATTTCTTACCAAAACGACCAGGAAGCCTTAAACTAAGTGGAGCTGGGGCTGGTACTCCGCAAGATAACTTCCGCGTGAGTATGCAATAGGGAGCGCCGCTCGCGAACTTCCGCATGAAGGGAGCCTGAGGCGGCATGACCCGAGAGAGGCAGCAACTGGCGGAGAAGCCCAAGAGGAAACTCGCGCAGCCCTCAGGGGAGGGCGTGGCGAGGGAAAGGCGTGGCTTCGGTCCCGCCTCTCGGAGGCGCAGGCCTACAGGCGAGCTGGGTTTGCCACGCCCTGGGACTACATTTCCCGGCAAGCCCCGCGGGCCGCAGTTGACCCACTTCCCGGCCCGTCATGGGCTCGCCCGGCCCCCGCGCCCGGGCGGCTGCTCCCTGCTGACTGGGGTGTGGGCGGGGAGCGGCGGAGGGAGGAGGCAGAGCCGGCCGCTGCAGTTTGCCGCCGCTGCTCGGCGCCTAGGCAGAGCTCCCCGGGGTTCGTGCGGCCGCCATGGACGAGCAGGCGGGGCCCGGCGTCTTCTTCAACAACCACCCGGGAGCTGGCGGTGCTAAGGGGCTCGGGCCTCTGGCGGAGGCTGCAGCGGCCGGAGACGGGGCGGCTGCGGCGGGGGCGGCCCGAGCTCAGTACAGCCTCCCAGGGATCTTGCACTTCCTGCAGCACGAATGGGCCCGCTTCGAGGTGGAGAGAGCCCAGTGGGAGGTGGAGCGGGCGGAGCTGCAGGTAAAGACCCTCCCGGCCTGGCGGTCTTCATCCCGCCTCTTCTCTCTCTTCTGCCCCGCCCCGGACCCTTCGCCCCCTCCCCCAGCCCTCTAGCGTCCCCTCCCCCTTGCCTCGCGCCCATCACTTCCAGAATCTCATCCCCTTTCCTCCAGTCACCTTTGACTTTTGCTGACCCCACTTCCTTGAGCCTGTTTTCCCACTCCTTCTGATCCATTTACCCTCCTGGCGCCTTTTAGTCGGCTATTTTCCACTCTCAACACCCGTGCTTATTCCCACTGTTTGCCATGCCACATCTTGGGTTGTTTGTCCATTTCGGTTTACTGATTGGGTTGACAGTAGTTTTGAGAGACTAAGAGCAAATTATCCTGGCTCAACCTGACGCACCCTAGGTCTAGAGACATTGCCCGCAAAAGGTTTTGGCAGTTGACTACCGCTCACTCTGCAAGGAAGGTGACCAAGTTGTTGTATCAGTGAGGCCTTGGCTTTCAGTGAGAAACTGACTTAGGGCTAGAGTGTTACTAGCAGTATCAGCTCCAGTTTTATGTCTGAAGATGTTTCCCTTTCTGCCCTTTCACCCCATCCCACATTGTCATTTGATTTAGATTCATAGGTTTCAGTGAAGGACCTGACTGGTGGGAGTCAGAAAATGGGCAGAGGCAGGACACCTTCTCACAGAATCTAAAACTTCCTAAGAGTTGATTTTTTTATGTTCAGTGCTTAAAAGGAACTAAAGGGGCTTCAGTACTATGCCACCCCCTTGCATAACCTGCGAGATAAAGCATGCCTATCTGAGAGGATCAGTTGTGGGCCAGAGAGGCATGAAAGGTTGATACTTCACTGGTCATTCTGAGTTGGTAAGTAGGTTTACTGTGACTGTTTATACAACTTCCAACACATACACTAATTTCCAGAGGAGCTCAAAGAGTTGTGAATTGTGCCTCTCTGTTTTATGGGCTAAGCCTGTATGCTTATGAAATTTGAGTACAGTTTTAGTTTGTTTGTGAAGCACTTAAGTGTGTTCCTTTTTTGGTTCTTTTGGGGGGGGGGCGCACAAAAAATAAGAGAAACATGAAGAGTCTCCTTTGCAGAAGCATACTGCTTTGGTGAGATTCATGAGGCCACAGAAGAGGCAAATGGGCAAGGATACAGTATATACGTCTACCATAAAGCTGTGCCTACGTCCCGCTCTGCGACCTTGAGGAAATTCTGTGACCTCTCTGGGCGCCAGTTTCATCCTTTCCTTATTCAGCACATGCTCAGGGCTATTTGAATGCCTGCCTGTGTATCCAGACTCCAACTGGCTGCTGCTCCCTCGTGGAGCTTCTGTTCTGATCAGAAGGCGAACAGTCAGGGATATAGCCGTGTGAAATAGCCTATAGTTGTCTCTCTGAGGAAAGATGAGAATCCAGGAGTGTAGTAAACCTTTGGGAGGTGGGTACGGGCAGTTGAATGAAGTAGGGTAGTGGCCTATGTGGTTCTTCATGTAGCTGTCTCTGCAGTTACAGGGTTTGTGTTCCTTGTTAACTTTTCCATACAGTATAAGTCTGTTTGGTATTTGTAAGTCTTTTTGTGATGACTGATCTTGTACCCAGCCAAGTGACTTGAAAGTACACACAAAGTCTGATGCTTAGACATTCACCTTTCTTTACTTCAGCGCATTCCGTAAATCAGCTGACTGAGTTCAGATCTAAGGAACTATTGAATAAGAGCTAACCCTCATGCACGGTTGCTGGGAATGATTTCTGTTCGTTTCCATTTAAATTTTAGCATATTTTATAGTTTATGGAATGTAAAACAAATGACACTAATCTGGTAAAAACAAGCAATAAAACAAGTTTGCCTTCCTATGTGTAGGCGTATGGGGATTTACAGACTAGCCTGTGTTTATTCATTCTATTCTCTGAGGCTTAAGTTTTACAATTTATGTGTAAACTTAATTAGTTTTTAATTTTTATACACACATCCAAATTAACTTCAGGTAAGTTTCACATTGTTGTTTATGTTAAGGACGCAACTTATTTTTTTTTAACAGCATCTTTTGATTTATCTTCCAGAGAAAGTTAAAAAAATCATAGAATATTTTATAAATATAATAAATATCATTATTGCAGGGTTTACAGTAATGTATGGTTTCTTTATCATTAACAGAATTAAAATTTTTAAAAATCATGTACTTTAGATGAACATTAAATTTGATTCTTCCTTTCTGTGCCATTGGGCTTTTCCTAGGGGGGAAAAAACAGTATAAAGTAAAAGAGTTAAATGAGTTGTGATGACACATGCCTGTGTCCTTTTAATTTTTAAATCTCTTCTGAAGCCATTAACACCAAAGTCAACAGAAGTGCCTTTAAGGTTCAGTCTCATTTGTCCCTGCAGGAACCTGTCAATCCTGCTCTTTCAAGTTGTCAGGGCTGGGTTGTGAAAGGCAGCCCAAGTTCTCATCGTCTGGGCAGCTGTGTCATTTCCTCCCTCCTTTAGATAATGGGAATGAGAAAGGAGTCACAGCGTATCAAAACATTTTTTTTAATTTCTTTTTTCCTCTTTTCCCATGTTAGTTAATAGATCATTCCCGGGCCCCCCCCTCCCCTCCCAACAACCATGAGAATTGGTGATTCATGAGGGAATAGAGAATATCAAGGTATTACTGAGTTTTGTGTTTGAGAAAGGATTTGAAAGAATACTAATAATATTTGAGAGTTTTTTTTCCATGTGTGAGACCCCATGGTGCTGGAGACCCCAAAGAAACTTGTGTCCTAATCAGTATGGCGGTAGGTGGGAGACTCAGACTCACTTGAGAGATTGACTGTCTTAGAACAGCATAAGAAGATTCAGCAGCAAATGTGGAGAGTTATGAAGTAATCAGAACTTGAGGCTTAGTCATTTGAAAGTTACTTACAGAAAAGCAAACATGTAAATAAAATAAAGTAGCCCTCGGTTTTGATGATGATGTGGTGTGTGGAAGTGGAAGAGGCTTTGGTTCTGTCTACCTGGGAGTGGTAGGATTATTTAGATCTATTAGTAGAGGACGTGTGCTATGCAGGCTCTGGCTGGAGTGTTTATGAATCTAGATTTTGGCACTAATGATTTGTATCTCATTTAGCAAATATTTTTCAAGTATATTCTTCATGCCAGTTCCTGTTTTAGGCATGGAGAAGGTATAAGATCTTATCTTGTGAAATTTAAATGATAGGGTCAGATAAACAGTAATGGATACCTGCTACATTTCAAAGTATTGCATGTTCTGGTAAAGTAAAGGGATGGGAAGGAAGTCATCGCAGATGGAGAGTTATTGAGTGGAAACCTTCCAGGGCTGTACCTGAGGTCCAGAAAGAGTTAAAACAGCCAGGAGAGGGGAGGATGCTTGGAATATCACCAGGACAACAATGAGGCAAGTGTGGAGGTGGAGTGGAAGAAATGATGCCAGAGGAAGATACTGGATCCTGCTTCCTGTAAAGACTGAATTTTGGCTGTCTGGTGGCACAGGCCTTTAATTTCTGCTACTTGGCAGACATAGGGAGAGAGACATCACAAGTTCAAGGCTGGTCTGGGTTACAGAGGGAATTCAAGGATACCATGGAATATTAGTGGGGCTAGCTTCAAATACAAAGTGAAAAGAGAACTGAGACCACAGGTTTACCCAGAGTGTGCATGGCTTCTAGGTTCAACCCCCAGTACCAAGAAAACAACCACCACTGGGCTTCACTCAGTGGATTGGGCAACCATTGGAATGTATTGATAAAAGGCGCATCTTTAAAATGAACCCTTGGCAGGAATTGAGAATATGCCCCAGGAGGTAGGTAGAAGAAGCAGGGAGAATGTTTAGGAGTCTGTTTTAAGTAATTGAGGCCTGAGTTGAGAATGAGAGATGGTGGTGATGTTTTTTTGCATATGTGTTTTGTTGATGTATCATCAAAATATACCAGGTTCTGAACACAGGAAGATAACTGAGGAGCCAGTGTGCCCTGGGTAGGTTGTGAGATGTGAGGAAAGGGGGCAGAAAACAGTTGAGCATATTGCACCTGAACACCTGTGAAGGATGGGTGAGATCTACTGAGCATGTAAGGAAAAAAATTTAAGAACTTTAAAAGTGATTACCTTTTGTTAATTATGGTAATTATTTCCCATATCACAAAATGCAACAATGGCATAGAACTACTAATCAATCTATACTCTAAACTTACTATTATATTTCCTGTCTATAAAACATATTTTCCAAAAATATGACCTTTCAGAGCCTTAAATTACCTTGTGAGAATTGAGATTATTTTCAAGTCTAGTAGGTGGCTGGTGTGTAAATCAAGTGCTGAATGAATAGCAGCAAATACAGGATGTCACTTGTTCTCCTGTTTATTGCCTCTGAGAAAATGCTAATCCTCAGTCATAAACTCATCTTAGAGCAGACCACAATGGCGCCTTTCTGAGACCATGCAGAGAGGGACATGCAGGGTCAGTGCAGGCACCAAAGCCTTTGGACAGGAGTGATGGTAGCAGCAGCTAAACTTCAGTGAATACAATCACTTACCTTTGCATCACATCTTCGATAACAAATTGTGGCCATTTGTAACCATTTTATAAAACGAACTGATTTATCTTTTTCTTTAAACTACTTTAAATTTGGAACAAATGAACCTTCATTAGATCGTTTTGTGAATAGGTTTTTGAATTCTATTCATATTCTTGATAATTTCATAATCTTTAATTATATTTTTGGAAAGGTTACAGGGTTTTTTTACTCTTTTAAAAACATATTCTTTTGTCATTTGAGTTCATTGTTTCTTCACCTCAATGGCAATCTTAGAATAATCTGTTCCTTGGGCCTCATCTGGACCAGTTGACTCAGAATCATAGAAATTATGCTCTAGAATTAGCAGTTTTTGAGCATTTTTTAGAATTTTTTTGTGTTTCTAATATGTAACAAAAATTGAAGGTAAATGCTTAGTTTTTTTCTATTCTGTCTCTGTCTCTCTGTCTCTCTCTCTCTGTCTCTCTCTCTCTCTCTCTCTCTCTCTCTCTCTCTCACACACACACACACACACACACACACTGTATATAAAGTTTGGCAGTTTTCAACCTGTGTTGGCATTTAGTATATGGATGGCTTTTTATAGAATGTGAGATATAATTTCTGTTAATTTCCATTGTTCTTTTTGATGATAGCTAGCATTTTATTTTTGGCAGTAGTCTATTATCATTTGAATCACCTCCTACTGACTGAAATATATAATGACAGAGTAATCTTTGAGGTGGAATGAACTTTGGAAGTAACTCCAAACTTTTTAAGTAACAAGAGAGGTTAAATGACCAAGAATGAAGTAGGTTTTGTATAAGCCCTGTCACTTCTGTCTCCAGATATTTTGACAGGCTTTTCTTTTTTTTTAAGTCTTTTCAGATTCTTTCCCTCCTCTGCCCCCTCTCCCTCCTCCTCTTTTGTCCTCTTCCTGTAGATTCAGCCTGGGGCTTGTCATATGCTGAGCACACCCTCTCCCACTAAGCTGAACTCAGCTGCAGTGTCTCTGTTAAGAATTCTTAAAACCTTCTGAAGTAATCAGTCATACTGATACTGTTTTTCTTTTTATCTAAAAACATTTTAGAGACTTTAATGTTTTTTTGTTGCTTCTGCCTTGTTGGATACATTTACATTTTCCCTCTGCCTTTCATATTTTGTCTTTCATTAATTTTTGGGAGTATGGGTCTCTGTGCACTTTGTATTTTGATATGCTCTGCATCTCATTGTCTTACAGAGTATCTGACTGTAATGTCTTTAGAGAGACCCCTGGCTGCGCTTTCTCACCCTCTTGAGTTTCCGAGTGTTTGTGCACTCTCCTCCTTCCTTCTCCTCACTTATTGTCTTTATATTTCTCCAGTTTTATTCTGGCTGATGTATTCTAATTTTTTTCTTTCAGTCCATCATTTCACTCTTCAGCGCATTTCAGTCTGTTGTGGTTATACAGCGAGTTTTCGCTTGGGTCATTTGATTCCTTTTATAGACTGGGTCTTGTTTGTTCTTTGATGGTGTCTTGTTCTTTGCATATATTTCCAGGATGTCCTTTTTAACCCCACGTGTGTCTCTGTTAGCTTGGTGTCTCCACAAGTCTTTGGTTTGAGTGGACTGTTCCTGTTGCTCCGTGCTCACAGTGACTTGTTCCTTATCTCAGTGTATGCTCACTGTCCTGGGAAAAGTATGAGATTATTCCCAGTTTTCAAAGGTTCTGTACTTTTTTATAGACCACTTGTAATTGGAGGCATTATTAGTCCAGCACTATTTTTAACAAAAGTCATTGCTTGAGGCATTCGGACCACTCGTCTGATGAGAACTGGGTTACAAATATATTTAAGAACAGATACACTCACTGTCTTTGCCTGGTGATTATAAACCTGTTAGTGTCCTATCTAAGTGTGAAGTATGTCACCGTAAGACATCCAGTCTGCATGGGCTGGGTTTTTGTTTTTTGCCATTTGGTTTCTGTCAGCCTATTCAAGCTGACACACAGATCTGTTTTTCTGGGACTGTATAAGAACACTCTTGTTTCCTGACCTCACTGGGTTCTGACAGTCTCTCTAATTTGGACCAGATAATTTTTTGCTATCCTGTCAATTTTGTGTTGTTTTAAAGAAAGTTGCAATATTTTGTCCAGAATTTTTAGCCATAGAAAAAGTTGCTGAATTCTCTGGTTTTAGTTTCACAATCTAAGAAGAATGTCTCAATATGTATCTTGGGAAAAAAAGTCATACTCAGAGCACTCCCTTGTATCAAGAGATATGTCTGTTTAATCCTAAGCTTTCTTGTTCTGTTGTCTTGGCTTTTCTTTCTATAGGATCTTGCTCTGTAGTCCGGTCTGCTTCAGAGTGCCGCCTCCATCTCCTGAGCACTGGCCTGTGCAGTATCACCTGCATTTCTCTATTCTCTTGACTTTGAATTCTAGAAGCAGGGAAGATCCAGTTTTCCTCCAAAGTAGTTGTCCTTTAGGCAGATTTTAAAACAAGAAACTCTTTGCTTTGGGGTCTTTGAGAAGTGTCTCAGAGAGCAAATAATCTGGATAGATAGATTTCCCTTTGCTACTTGATAGAGCTATGCTGTTTGATTTATGAAATCTGCTAATGGTGTTCAAGTTTCAGTTTTAGGCCATTGGGATCCTTGCCCTTGGGATCCTTGGAGATTCTTACCTGGGTTGCCTCTCCAAATGATGACCCAGCCTTTAACCGTCATAACTTGGCAGTGCAAGATGTGGGCCTTAGAGCCAGACAGCCCCTCTCACTTAAGACCTTCAGGTTTTATAGGCTTCTCTTTTATTTATAAACTGTTGGTGATGATACACGGATCAAGCTGGGTAGTTAAAAGGTTTAAGAAGTAGGAAGTATGTACTAGTGAGATGGCTTCCCTGTAAAGTATGCTTCCAAGCCTGCCAACCCGAATACGATTGCTGGAACCACATGGTGTAAAGGGAGAACCAACTGCTAGCTTCTAACTTGGACACTGAAGTATGCATCTATGCATTTTCTCCATGATAAAAATGAAGTATATAATATTGATGGTGTATATGGATGGTCTCATCAGTTAGCTCTACTTGGGTGAGATATTTCTGGACAGAATGCATTAGTTTATATTGTCTATTTAGCATGTTTTAGAAGCCAACATAAACTGTTGTCATCATCATTTAAACAATGATTCGGTTGTCATAGTAGCTGCTGTGCTGTCTTTGCCCTGTATGGTTTGAGAACTACAAATGAGGTATTGATGCTGATGAATAGGCTAGAGGAAGCAGGGGTAGGTGGCGCTAAGCTTGTATGCACTGGCCATAGAGGAAGACTGGGCAGATGAGGAAGAAGATGGAAAAGGGATAGAGAAATATGGAGTCCTGGCAGGCAGGAGGAAAACTACTCAGCTTTGTAAGTCTTAGAGGATGTTAGGATACTATTCTGCATGTTTTATTTAAGCATTTATAATTGTAGAGTTCTAGAGCATCTTTTCCAACCCTGCATTTCTACTTATTTTCTGTCCCATTCTTTTGTCCTTTAAGGAAATTTAGAATATTGGTATAGACTTAGTTTGAACTGAGTCTTAGTCCTGAATCCAGGGCCTGTTTGCTTTACCAAAGACTCTTATTTTATTGATTTCTCTGTGTAGTTGCTTCTGGTTTCAATGAACCTGATAAATCATAAGATTTATGATTATACATGTTTTGAATAGCTATTAAAATATAAATTCTCATCACTTGAAAAAGTTTTTTTCCTTCAAGTTGAAGAGTTAATGATATGCAGAATAACTTACATTGTTAGGGTCTCAAAATAAGTCTTTAAACAATTTGTATTCCCCAGAAGTATTTATATTATCTAGAGCTCACTCCACCCCATGTGGCTCAGGCTGATCTTGAAAACTCTCTGTAGTGCAGAATGACCTTTAACTTCTGATCCTCCTGTGTGCTGGGATAACAGGCATGAACTCTCATACCTGGTTATATATGCAGTGTTGGAGATGAAACTAACACTGTTGTGTGTATGTGTGTGTAGAGAATGTTGAAATCAAACTTTCGTTTTCTTTAAAAATTTTCAAATTTGGAGCCTTTGGATTTTTTCTAAGTTTAGTTAGATACATTAATTAGATTACATAACTATATGTCATTTTGTATAGTTTGAATATATCGATCTGACATTGAATTTTGTATAATGTTTTGCTTATTAGGGGTTTTTTTTTGCTAATTTTATGTGTGCTGTATGAGGACAGAATGATAAATATGTCAGCTGTGTATTTGCTGTTATGCAGAAAGTTAAGGTTTAACTTTCATTACATAACATTATCCAAACAAGATGATAGACAGAAGAAAATAGTGATGTGCTTAGAAGGACTTTTGTTGCATAGTAAACTGAAGGCCTTATGGAAAGGAGCACTTTGTTTGGAAGTGAAGTGGGAAGGAGAGCTAGGGCCTAGGTAGGAGGAGGAAGGTGACGCCTGGGAAGTGCTGAGGAGGTTTGATGGAGTAGGTATTGTGGGTGTGGCAACTTTGTTCTTGGCATAAATACACCGGAGAGATCCTTTCCAAGGAAGGGCCCCAGGGAATGTCTCACCACCGATCATGATCACACAGGCTCCATTAGCACTCATCTATCTGTATGTGATAGAAATTGGACCCAGTACAGTGTATCTTGCTTTGGAGCAGCAGACCTGACGTCAGATTCCACAAGGTGATACCAGTCTCACTGGTGGAAAAGTACAGCACTGGGTGAATTGTTTTCATTTTTTTATTTGTTTTGCTTATGCTTCCTAAATGAGAAGGTTGTACAGTGAGCAAAGGAACTTAAATTATAGGCACAACCCAAACCTGCTGCTAAGGAATGTGGATTCCTATAAGGCTAAGAGGAGGGAACAAGGAGGAGCCTGGAGATCTGGGTCAGCACAGTTAATGAACTTGAAAGAATAGGGTTAGTCAGGAGGGCATCCTCCTCTCAGTAAGTGCGCTGCTTTGCTTGCTGTCTTCACCACCCTCCATAAGCAGTAAAGGGTTATTTATTGAGTACCATGTATCAGATAAATTGCTCAGTATTTTACACTAACAATTTATTTTAATATTATAAAACTCTATGTAAAAGATATTAATCGTTCCCCAATAAACAGGTAAAAAAAAATTGAGAAAGGGTAAATGTTATTATGCCATGAGAAAAAGGTTAATGATGGTTCTGGGCATAGGAAGTAGGAGGAAATATTTTGATAATTTTCATTTTCTTTCATACTTCTTGGTTAGTGTATAGAAATGTTTTGCCTTCTAAATTCTGATCATCATCAAGATTCAGTTACATTCTCTGGAAAACCTGTTTGGCTTCTACACACAAAGAGTATTGTGCACTTTGAGAATGCATATACACCAGAAGCATTTAATATGGCCCAGACTGGTGGATAATTATGTTGCTAGAAAAGATGTCCAACACAATATCCTTAGAATTTTAAGTTCAAATATATTTGCATAGTTACTTGTCAATATAAGGCCAGGCCTACTCATCCTTCACTTCTAAAGAATACCAGCTGAAGGGGCTGGAGAGGCAGCTCCGTGCTTAAGAGCACTGGCTACTCTGCTAGAGGACATGGTGCTTACATGGTGGCTTACAACCATCTGTAACTCTAGTTACAGGAAATCTGGCCTCTAAGGGCACTGCATGCATGTGGTGCGTAGACATATTGCAGGCAAAAAAAACATACATAAAAATAGTAAATAAATAAAATGTTAAAAAAAATACCAATTACAGTTCTGTGTTGCCATTCCTGAATAAGCCACGGATTATACTGTTTATGATTTTTGGTTTTGGTTTTTCTTCAGTAAAGCACACTGAATGAAAATATCTCGGGATTTTTGTGGCCCTTTCCCTGGTGTTAACACAGTTGTTTCTCCCACATCTGTTATGATAACATTATTTTCAGTGGTTCTTCCTTTCCTGCCTTCCCAGAATCCTCTTATCCTTCTATCCACCCCTGCCTTCTTCCTTCTTCCTTCTTCCTGTCCCTTCCCCTTCCTAAATCATCCCGTTAAGCTCAGTTAAATCATAACACATAAACGTTTTTGACAGGAAAACCAGTTGACTTTTGTTGTTGTTGTTTTGTTTTTTTGAGACAGGGTTTCACTGTAGCCCTTGCTGTTCTGGAACTTGTTCTTGTTGACAGGGCTGGCCTTGAACTCAAGAGATCTGCCTGCTTCTGTCTCTAGAGTGCAGGGATTAAAGGTGTGCACCACCAGGCCCAGTCCGGTTGATAAGTGTACTGTAGAAATCAAAGTGTATGGAAGAACTGTAAGAATGGCTATTTCTGTGACTACTTAACATGCTCTAGGCTTTGGACAGTGTTTTACCAAACAAGAAAAAACTGTCGTTAATCTATAAAGTTGGTTAGCAGAGATTTGTGGAGGAATACCTATCATACTGTCTTAGCTTATACTCTGTTTAGTTGTTCCTTCACTAGACTTTGAGTTACAGAGGTTTTTATTTTTGAAGGTCTGGAAGAATGACTGGCACGTAATAGTTGCTCAACAAATTCTCTTCCTTCTCTCTTCTCCATCTTTCTTTTTTCTTTTTCTTAATCCTTTTCTTCTTTGTTTTGCTTTGAGACAGTGTTTCTCTGTAGCCCTGGCCATCTGAGAACCCACTCTGTAGACCAGGAAGACCTTGAACTCAGAAACCCATTTGCCTTTGCCCCCCAAGTGCAGATTAAAGGTGTGAGCCACCTCTACCTGACTCTAATAAGTTATTCTTAATTGGATGAATTGCATATTAGGTTACAGTAGGATTGAATATGGATCAACACAAACATTTTTATTCTGGATCCCATCAAAATTTTATTCTTAAAAGCAGGTCATGTGTCTCAGACATCTGTGATAGTTATGTTTTCCGTGATTGCAGTAAAATATACAGCATACACACTGTTATTAGGCAAATATTTTGTCTGTTCCTTTTGCTCCTGAGTAGTTCTACCTTGTGATTTTTATCAGAAGAACCGTTTGAAGCAGGCCTGCGTGCCTTCTTGTCGTGTGGAGCACGGGACCCTGCCCTGCCAGAGCAGGCTGACAGGGCTCATTCCACGATGCCTCTGACTTCATCATTGCTGCTGGATGCTGCTGCCGTGAATGGCTTCAAAAGGGTGATTTTGTTTGTCGTAGTTGTGAATAAGGATTGTTCCCCACAACTCCCTCTTATACATTGAACTCTGACTACCAGGAGACGCCTTTGGCCTCATGTCCTAAGACATCTTTATGATCTACAGAGTCCTGTAGCATGTTTCTCTTCTCTTTTGTTAAAAGGCCACACCCTCAAATTTTCCATGCTTATTCTTTCTAAATAGTTAGCTGCATATTTTGTTTCTCAGTGGTCTGATTTTAAATAAAAGTATCTAAGGCTAGTGAGGACTTTCTGGCTCTTATGACTGAGGATGTTAATAGAGGAGGGTTCATTTGTGTAAAGCTATCCTGGGCTGTGTAGTAAGATCAACTCAGCTCCCACACACTCTAGAAAACAAACATGTAGGAATCTTTACTTGATGTATACTTTTCTAATTTTGTTTCTATATTACTTACTAATAGATTGCAGTATTTAATCTTTTTTTTTTTTGTACTCTGAGCCTTTAGGTAAATACTAGAAATTTGTCAATTGTCCTAAAGTGGAATGAATCTAAGTCTGAGCCTGCTTTTTTCATTAGAAATGTGCATGCCACGCAAGTCAGTGAGACTAAATAAAGCACACAGGACTAAGGAAAAACCCAGGTTGCTGAAGCCTCACAGGGAATGAGCCACCGGGCCAGGCTTTTGTGTGTACCGTGTAGTCTAGTTACAGGGGATGCTGAGACACGAGGCTCTCTTGACTCCAGGATAACATGGTGAGACGCCTCATTCCAAAAGAGAAAAATGTGGCACTGTAGAATTTTTAAAGTTCAAAAAGTACGTTTTGTACTTTTTCTTCCTGGCCTCTTAGGTTATGCTATTTTAACTTTCCCCCATTTAAAAACCAGCCAACCCTTAACAAGGATGGAGACCCCTCTCAGCTCTGCTGTTGGTGTCAGCGTTCTGCTTGTTTGTCTAAAATTCTCCCAACAGACCACATTTACTGCCTTCAGGTATCTTCTGGTGTTCTCTTGTACCATTTCTCTCACTTCCTTTGTTCTCTTTCCCAGGCTACTGTTTCTCAGTCCTGTGCTTCTGTTTATATTTCTCTCTATGAAGCTGAACTGCTCATTGTGCACCCCCCACACTGGTTTAAGAGCTGCTACTGTAGCTGATTCCTTCTCTCAGAATATCTACACCATTGCATCTCTAGCTTCACAGATGCTTTTTTTCAGTTGAAACCTGACATGTGCAGCTTTTGCAAATGTCAGGGATGACCTGTTACTTGAAATTTGATCTTCTCTTCTGAAATCATTTTTCCAAAGCTGGCTGACTCTCATTTTCTTACCCAGCCCCTTAGTCTTGGTTCAGTTCATTCAATCTTTGGCTTTCTTCTACTCTCTCAGTCATGCCTTGGCATGTGAATACTTTGCAGGTCTTTTTGTTTGGTTGGTTTTGTTTTGCTTCTTTGCACTTTATGTTGCATTTGCATTTTGTTTATTTACAAAATCACTTATCATGACAGCCCATCTATTATATGCAGGGCTATCTTACAGGCACTGTGAATGACATGTGGTTACTGTATCTCCAGTAATTTTCACTGTGATAAAGAAATAATACAAATAATGTTAACAATCAAACAAATTCATCTGTGAATATGATGTACTTTTAGGGAAAAATTTTTCACCATTGACTTTGTATTAAGTACATTTCTGGGTAAGACTTCATTTCCAAGGTATCTATTACATTATATTCCAACATACATTTAGTGGTAATTGATCAACATAAAGCATTAAAAATATAGTAGCAATTTATAAAACTGTTTACTTATTCATGTGCATGGTATATGTTCGTTGTACGTTGTGGTAGTTAGATTTTTTTTTAGTCATTTTTTTTGGATATTTTGTTTACATTTCAAATGTTATTCCCTTTCCTGATTTCCTCCTCAAAAACCCCCTATCCCATCCCTCTTCTCCTGCCTCTATGAGGATGTGCCCCACATACCCACTCCTGCCTCCCCACCCTCCTCGAATTCCTCTACTCTGGGGCATCAGGACCAAGGGCCTCTTATCTTCTGCTACATATATGGCTGGAGCCATGGGTCTCTCCATGTGTACTCCTTGGTTGGCAGTTTAGACCCTGGGAGCTCTGGTTGGTTGATATTGTTGTTCTTTCTATGGCATTGCAAACCCCTTCAGCTCTTTCATTCCTAGCACTCCTGTCCTTAGCAATTCATGTCCTGTGGTTGAAGCAAGGGACTTCCTAAGTTTTTGTTTTTAGCTTTTCCTCTGGTGGATATGTTCTATGCTCTCCTGCCTCTTAAGCAGCAAAATACTAGTTAAAAATTGATTGATTTAAATATTCTTTATTATTTTTTGTCTAATATTTATTTCAAATCTCTCCATAATAAGTCTGTTAACATTTCCAACTTATTAGACTACTATTTTTAAGCTGGAGTACTGTGACCTTTCTTTTATATATAAGCCATGTCTACTTTAAGTACTTTGTCATTAGCGCTTAGAATGCTACCTTACCCTCTTTAATTGCTTCTTCTAACTCTGTTCAATTGATAGAGGTATCAGTATCAATTGATATTGAGCATCTGTTAATGCACGCAGGACGTAAGACTTGGAGTGTGGCAGGAAGAGCAGGGACCATTCTCGGCTCCTTAGGCTTTAGCAAGGTTTTCTTCTACCTCAAAAAATTACCTCCAGCACTTATCATAGTATATGTAATGATGACGTTACTATGCAGTGCATGTGTATATTGAATAGCACAATAGTCCATAAATACATACAGTTTAAAAAGTGGGAGTTAGCCAGGTGTAATGGTGCGCACCTGTCTTTAATCTCAGCACAGGCAGGCAGAGGCAGGCAGGTCTTTTCAAGTCTGTGTTCAGCCTGGGCTACAGAGTGAATTCTAGGTCAGCCAGGACTACAGAGTAAGAGCCTATTTTTAAAAAGCAGGGGTTGGGGGTGAGGGCAGAGATTACATAATAATATAAAAATAGTGGTATTAAAACAAAAGGGAGAGATTAGAACGATAGCTCTGCTCCTGACTAAAATACATTCTCAGTGGAGAATGCAATCATGGTTTTGGAGGATGAAGAAATTGTTAGGCATAAGGTTGTTTTTGTCATCTTTGATGCAATAAAAATTAAAACATTAGTCAAACTAATGTTTTATAAGTTCAATTGTGTTCCACCAATCGTGTAAAGGATAGGAGCAGAATACAAAGAAATAGAAATCATAAAAAAATTGACTCATTGTCCTGGAGTCAGTTCTTATCGAGCTGTCTTCCTCCTGCTGTCTTTCATAACAACATGGAGCTAAACTCCTTACTGTTTCTTTCCAGAGGAGAGAACTGGAGTTGCTCAGGGAAGTTGAACACTCTGTTTAGGCTGCATGGAAACCAGAATCAGAATCCCAGACTCCTCCAGGATTGTTTTGTTTCTCCAACAAGCACTGAACTTGGATCTGACAGTTCCAAAGTGATATTCAACACCAATTTTTGTAGGAAAAAAAATGACTTCTGTCCTTTCATAAATTGGTTTCATATATTCACTTGCTACTTGCCAGTATTATAAATAAAATGCTGTGTCTACTGCTAAGCAATGATATTATATGAAGAAGTTATAGAGGAATGTGGACAAACCATATATGATATGAATAATTAAATTGATCCATATTTGATGAGGTTTCAGTGATTTTTATTATTTTATCTTCCATGTTTCCGATTTTGGAGAATTATGCTTTAATAATCACACTTACAAAAAATTATGTACTCATTTTAAAACTTACAGGGGTTTCATTATTCCAGTGACCAGAATCTTTGTAGCTTCTGTCTAGATACTTTTGGTAGAACCTGTGAAATCGATGAGCAGATGTGTTGGTGAACTTGGGCTGCAGGCAAGAGAGCAAAGGCTTGAGCTGATCTTAGCAAGCTCAGCGGACAACTGGAGGGCGGCTTCTCCAGTGCACAGCTCTCCAGTGACCCCAACCATGTCTCGGAGAACATTCTGTCGGTGGCTTGTCATCTTTACCCTCTCCTCACAGAATCCCACCTTTGTATTCTCATTATTGCTTTGAAAGATTGATTGTGGGCTTGTGGGGTGGCTTAGTTGACAAAGTACTTTCTGGGCAAACATGAGGATATGGATTAGATAAAACTACAGAAAAGCTGGGTGTGTTGGTTCGACTTGTAATCTCGGTGCTGGGGAAGCAGAGACAAGGCTTGCTAGGCAGCTGGTCTAGCTGGGCCAGCCAGCTCCAGCTCCAGTGAGAGACCCTGCCTGAGAAAACACAGTGGAGAGGGATTGAGGAAGAGACCAAGCACAAACCTCTGAGCTCGTGCGCGTGAAAATCAAGTTGTAAAATGAGCCGGTTACAACATTGGCTTCAAGATCCAGGGCCACCTTGCTTGAATTTGAGTTTTCCAAGTTTTTATAAAGCTTTTATATATTGACTTGCTTTTAGAACATATTTAGAATAGGGAAGCTCTAACAAAATACCAAGTACTTTATGCTGAATTTTTTTTTTTCTTTTTTTGTCATTGCTGTTATTTTTGGAGGGTGACCTTCTGTTTCCTCTGTAGGAAAAAACATAATGTTGGGTTTCATGGAGTTTATATATCCTGCCACTTTGCTTAATCTGTGTATGATTATCAAAATTTTCCTGTTTCCTTGGGTATGGTACATAAATAATTATTCAATATATAAGATATTTTCCCACTTTTTCTCTTGAATAATGCACATGTATAATTGTATAAATGTTTTTCTTCCTATATTAATGAAAGTGATAACAGCTGTCTGGATCAAATATTTTCCCCAAGTGTAATTCTGAGATGTTTTAAAGTAGGTGGTCCAGTCCATATTTAAAAGGCATAATCTTGATTGCTAGAATTCTGAATGTTGGAATATGGAAAGATCAAAATTTCTAAAATTTTAAAAACTCTAAAAATGACAATCCCGAGGTTAAGGTTCTTAACGTTGTAATTCTGGAAGTTGAAATCATGAAAACCACAATTCCTAAAGGAAATGAAGAGGTTAGGTAAGAAAGAGAGCTGGGAATGTAGCTCAGAGGTGGAAAGCTTGTCTCACGACCCTATGTTTGATCGAACACTGTTTAAAAAGAACTGTAACTATGCCTCCGTAGGTAAAGTGCGGCCACCCAGCCTGAGGACCTGAGTTCCCTGGAGCCCACTTGGGGAAGGACCGAACTGGTTCTCGCAGGTTGTCTTCTGACCTCCACAAGCACACCCACACATACCCACGTTTAAAGAAAATGAACAGGGGAAGAAATCTTCCTAGTTGGGGAGGGATTAATACTTTCATGTTGTACGCTTGGATACTTGCTTGGTCAGGTGTGATAAATGTAGATATGCAGGGATTCATCGTATGTTGATTCTGGTTGAGTGTGGTAGAGTTGGATTGTTTATGGCTTTGATTTCCACAGTTTCTACATTGACTTATATTCCTACCTGTAGGAGTCTGAGTGTTTCTCCCGTTTCTCCCCAGCACAGTTTTGTTTTCTTGATGATGGTTATTCAGATGGGGGTGGGATGGGACCTCAGTAGTCTTGGTTTCCGGATCCCTAAGGGTGGTGAACATATTTTTATTGTTTGTTGGTCATTTGTGCTTCTTTAAAGAAGTGTTTGTCTGATTCATTAATTATTAATCAGATTTTTATTCCTTTTGGTATTTGAGTTTCTTGAGCTCTCTGTCCTACATATGAATCATCTGTCAGACCCCAGCTGGCACAGATTTTCACTCTTGTTTCCTTTGTTTCGCAGCATTTTAATTCCATGCAGCCCATTTGTCCGTTCTTGTTACTCTTCTCTTCATTGTTTTCAGTATCTCCTCTGCCTGTGTGTTGTTCTCTTGTGATTGCCCAGCTGCCTCGGAACTTCAGGATTTACGTAGATCCTTTAATCCATTCTGGATTGATTTTTGCACAGGAGGAGAGGAATCTAGTTCCACTCATTTACATTTGTTTTTGCCGCATGATTTGTTCAGTGAACAGGTTTGATTTTGAACATGGCTTGTTGAATGCAAATCACCTGCCTTCACCCCTCTCTTTCCGGGCCGTTGGAGTACGATTGTTTTCCTTTATTCTTTCACAATATGGTCGCCATTGGCTGTGATAAAGACTCATGTTCATGCTTTGTTTTGTATGCAGTTATGTAGCTGAAGGTAGGGCCCTTGTAGGTATTTCTTTTAATCAAAAGACTTCGCTTGTCCATTGTGATATGGCAGGTGACTGAAAGCACCAGAGTGTGTGGAACCACTCACTCACTCACTCACTCACGCACTCACGCACTCACGCACTCACGCACTCACTCACTCACGCACTCACGCACGCACTCACTCACTCACTCACTCACTCACTCACGGGGCTGGTAGTCTGTTTCTGTGTGAATACAGCTAATCTGCTCTTAACTCCTATGCCTTCCTGCCATTTGTCCACCTTTTATTTACAAAAAATGTATTGCTGAATTTATTAAGTCAAGTAACGTGAAATATTCTGATATATTTTATGTATTTCTCAAACTCCCATATAAAAAGATAAACATTTTTAAAATAATTTAAACTTTTTCAATAATCATATTTTTGGTCTGATCATCTTGCCTTTAATCCCAGTACTCAGGAGGCAGAGGCAGGAAAATCTGTGTGAGTTTGAGGCTAGCCTTTTCTACACAGTTAGTTCCAGGCCAGCCATGGCTACATAGTGAGACCTTGTCTCAAAAAAAAAAAATTATAATTTTGAAATTTGGACCATTTAGGAATTCTTAACATTTGGAATTATGGCATCTAGATTGTATTTTTTTTCAAGATTACAGCCAGATTTGGGGACATGAATAGATGAGTTACACTGAGATGTTCTAGACCCATGGGTGTACATTGTGTAGATTAGCTTAATAATAGTATGTGAGTTTGGGCTATTAGCTCTGTTTTACTAATAAAAGTGGGAGTTTATCAAACTTAAATAATTTGCTACAACTAAGTAGCAGGACTAGATTTCAGAGGATGTGATGGTGTGGTTGAATATTTAGCATCTATCTGGGCAGCCTTGTATCAGTATAAGGATTAAGAAGATCATAAGGCAGTACTTGGGAAAGTCACTGAAAAAGTTGGAAGTGAATTCTGTGTTAATGGTTTACTTAGGAA
This sequence comes from Apodemus sylvaticus, assembly GCF_947179515.1. NCBI lineage: Eukaryota > Metazoa > Chordata > Mammalia > Rodentia > Muridae > Apodemus > Apodemus sylvaticus. Next base: position 124,613,758 of record NC_067477.1, on the reverse strand, counting down.
AATACAATGTTTTCAGATGTTTGTTGTAAGAGCAAACACAGTTCCACTCCAGCAGCACCCTATGAATCAGCATAGGGCTAAAAGAAAGCCCAGCAGATAGAGGTACTTGACTCTGGGCCAGATGAGACCCAGCTTCTCCATATTGTCTTTAACGTCCACAGGGTAAACAGAGGCACACACATGCTTATATGCATGCACACATATAGATGAAAAAATGTAATAAAAATTTAAAGAGTCAGCAGAGATTGATAGTCTAATTAAAATGCTAAAACAGGAATAGCGGAGGCAGGTAATTTGGCACATGCCTGTAACTCTAGCACTTGGGAGGTAGAGTCAAGGGGATCAGTAATTTCAAGCTCATCCCAGCCTACACAGTAAGTTTGAGGGCAGTTAGGGTTTTGGGAGACTTTGAAATTTTACAACTGGAGAAAACAGACTGGGGGCTGATTATTATCTATGAAAATACATGCAAATGGAAAACATCAGATATAAGGTTCAGGCTTGGTCCATTTGGCTATACCTGAATATTTTTCAGAAAGTTTCTTATAGTCTGCTTTTCTCAATTACTGCTCTTTAATGGTATATATCCTTAATCTTCTAACATTTATTATTGTAATATGTTCCTTTGAGTGATAACCTTGTTTTTCTTCCTTTAGAAAAGTAAAATTCTTTTTAAAAACTTACCTTTTTAAAGATTTCCTTGTGTTACTTTTAATTGTGTGTAGGTGTGAGTGTCTGCATGCAGGATTGTGCTGAGGGCGCGGGAGCCAGCAATGCCACAGCATCTGATGCCCTGAAGTAACACATGAGTGTGAGCCATGTGATGCGGGACTCAGAACTGAACTCCAGTCCTCTGGAAGAACAGCGAGTGCTCTTAACCACTGAGCCAGCCTCAGCACTTAGACCATTAATCTTTTAAAAGAAATTCAGGTTCACAACTTACTTTATAGGCTTGTTAAAATACCTCCTGTATTCTCTTCATTTGTATGCAGACCTGTTTACCGAGCCCTTTTCTTTCAGTCCCCACCCCTTCCTCCCCTCTCCCTCTCCCTCTCCCTCTTCCCTCTTTCCCTCCCTCTCCCTTTCCTGTGTCACTGGGTTTCCTTGTTGACACATTTGCTGGCAATAAAATTATATTTAAAAGTGCATCTTTCTTTGCTCTTGCTGACTGACTAATCTGCTTATCTGTTTCTTTTCTCTACTATCTCTTCAGGATGTGTACTTAACTAACTTTCAGATAAATACTGGAATTTTTATTTAGCAAATAGAAATCCACCTACCACCTTCTTTCCTTCTACTTTTGTTTTTAAGCAGATCTTGCTCTCTCTCAAGCATGGATCAACCTTGTACTGTTGTGTCAGCCAGCTGGCCTTGAACGCATGGTAATTCTCCTGCCTCAGCTTCCACATGCTGGAATTACAAGCATACACCACCATTCCTGGCTCTCTCTTTTCTTAACTGACTTTTTTCTCTCTCCAGTTTGTTCTGAATCTTGCTGTATTGATGAGAGTATTTTGGTATATTGACCTGGAAAAATTCTCCTATTGTAAATTGTGTTCTAAACCTACTTAAGAACATAGATGATTTTTGATGGAGAATTTTTAAGCGTTGCCTAAAAATTTGCTTTAAAAAAAAAGGTATTATGTTTCATAAAGTACTAGCTATATATTTATGTGCAGAAAATGGTTTTGTTTTCAAGTAGGAAATAGTGTATTTTGTGTTTCAAAGGCGATAGTGTGAGCTGGGTCATCTCCGAGTGGAACACTGGAATACTTTGAAAATAAAAAGGGATTATGGAGCTGAGAGACAGCATGCAAAGGTGAAGGCAGAGACATGGGGAGTCTCTGAAGACAGACACTTCAGCCTAGTCTACAAATAGAAAGGGAGCTGTCACAAAGGCTTTGTTAGTAAGCAAACTTCTTAAAACTTACAAGTTCTTGAGCAATGGGGGTGACTGTTCCTCTTTCTCCACATCCTTGCCAGCATCTGCTGTCACCTGAGTTTTTGATCTTAGCCATTCTGATTGGTGTAAAATGGAATCTCAGCTGGTTTTTGATTTGCATTTCCCTGATGACTTAGGACTTTGAACATTTCTTTAAATATTTCTCCACCATTCAAGATTCCTTTGTTGTGAATTCTCTGCAGGTATGTATAAAACTGGCCCAGAAATATTTCTGTGAGGAAAATTTTCATAGGCTCATTAGTTTCTCAAAAGGAAAAGCTCATTGTAGAATAAATACCATATTAAAAATTCACCTTTGAGTAGAATATCAATTGTATGTGTCTCCAAAGGTAAATGGGCATTCTGTTATATTTTATTTGTATTTGCTTTTATAATCAGTATCTGTTTCTGATTCTCTGTGCATGAATTATGTGCTACTTTTATATATTTATGTATAAAATATATATATGCCTATACATTTTATGGAAGATTTGCTTCTTCTATGACCAAGTTACCAGGCTCGCCCTGACCTCATGTCTCTCCTTCATTCACTGATAGAGAGGATTGCAGGCAGTTCTGTTTCATTGCGCAGTGCTAGCAATTGTGTTGGACATCAAGTAGGGCTCAGTTAATACTGCTAAATGAGTAGCAAAGACCCTAGCCCCGTTAGAAGTGTGTTGTGAATAGAATTTTTTTTTTTTTTGAGACAGGCCCTTGGCATGTGGGCCAGAAGTGTTTTGAACTCCATTACTATGCAGCCCAGGCTGGCCTCTAGTTCAGGCTCCCCTGCCTCAGCCTCCTGAGTGATGGGATTAGAGGCATGTGCCACCATGCCATCAGTAACATTTTAGTTTTTCTTTTCTATGTTCTCCTTTACAACAGTTTGAACTGGTGGCCAGTACATATTTCTAAACATAAGATAGAACATGTGGCTAGGGTTGATCTCTTTATCAGGAGACTGCTATTATTTCAGTCATAAGCAAGAAATTTGGAAGAGATTTAAAAAGCTAGTCTTTGTGGGTCTGTTTGCAAATTTTTCAAGAGAAAAGAGCTGGGCTGTGAAACAGATCCAGCCCTTGCTCCACAGTGCCCTGTTTATTTGGTTTCTAACTATGTCACTGTAAGTCAGACCTGCTCCAAATTCAGCCTCAGGTCTACACTAGCATGGCCTTGCAGTACATGGTAGAAGTGCAGATCCCAGGCCCACTCTAGAGCCCATCGGTCAGAAACAGCTGTCTTTAACAAATGTTCCAGACAGCAGTAGGTTGTGACTGCCTTTAAGGATGGGCTGACAGCCATGTTGTGCTCAAGAGAACTGCCTAGTGACCTACATCAGAGAGCATAGGTAGACCCAGACCTCTCCAGAGAGCAGGAGTAGTTATAAGAAGGTCTTCTGTTGACCATACCCAGATTGAGACCAAATTCATTATCTTCTTAACATAAAAAAAATAATAATAATAAAAAATAAAAAAAACCATAGTGCCGACTTTAAGTTCTTCTCCTGTTGTTTGCATTTAGATTAAAAGTTGAGAACCTCCAATTAGCCATGCTTTTTAATGTCTTGCTTTAGAATTTTATGAAAATGAATTGCCTTTATGTTTCACAACAACTGACCAAAAAAAAAAAAAAAAAAAAACAGAAAAACAAACAAACAAAACCCCAAAACAGAAAGTGTTTTTCAAGACAGGGTTTCTCTGTGCAGCCCTAGCTGTTCTGGAACTCACTTTATAGACTAGGCTGACCCCAAACTTAGAGATCTTTCCACCCCTCCTACATGCTGAGATCAAAGGCGTGCAACACCATGGTGGCTTCAGTTTTGAATTCTAACCCTTTAAGGTTTAGAATGCTGAACAGTTTATAATAATCTTAAAGTATGGGGTACATTTTATATGTTTTAATTGTTTATTAATACTACACATATAAATGGTTAGGGATAGAAGATTTGTATCCCATGTTTCATTTTACCTGAAATACTTGGCCCAGGTGTGTTTAATAATTAATAGATATTTCAGTTTTGGAAGATTTACATAGAACTTACTGGCTGAACATCCCTAATCTGAAAGTCTGAAATCCAAGATGTGTTCTGATGCTCACAAAATTTCAGGCATAGGACCATTTTTGAATTCAGATTTTCATATACAGATGATGTTCAGCCTATATACATTCTTTTTAACTAATTAAAATTGAAAATACGGGCAGTGGTGGCGCACACCTTTAATCCCAGCACTCAGGAGGCAGAGGCAGGCGGATTTCTGAGTTCGAGGCCAGTCTGGTCTATAGAATGAGTTCCAGACAGCCAGGGCTATACAGAGAAACCCTGCCTCAAAAAAGCAAAAAGCATAAAAATTAAAAAATTGAAAATAATTTATAAATAAGGTTGGTCCAGGGATATCTAGCTCAGTATATAGTACAAAATGTGAGTAGAACACTCGCCTCGCCCCCTGAGGCCTTTGGTGGACCCATAACCCACAGAAACAGACTTGACTAACTTCTGGTTTGCCTTGTAGACTGCGATCTAATATTCATCCAGTATAGTTTTTATCTTTTTTTGTTTACCTCCTTCTATAGATGAGAAAAGTTCTACTTAGATATAGTATGTTAAAACAGAAGCCTTAATACAGCATGGAATTTTACCTTTCAGAACTACCATTATCATGTACATGGACAGAAAATTATTATATGCTGAATTTTGAGTTTTTAACCATTTGTAATTATTTTTTGTTTGTTTGTTTGTTTGTTTTCTGTATAGCCCTGGCTGTCCTAGAACTCACTCTGTAGACCAGGCTGGCCTTGAACTCAGAAATCCTCCTGCCTCTGCCTCCCAGAGTGCTGGGATTACAGGCGTGCGCCCACCACCGCCCAACTGGACAGTATTTTTTGTCTGTAGATGAAAAGGCAATTTCTGCCCAGTGGCTATCTTGTCACAATGTTCAGCCTCACCTGGAGGAATAGATGCTCAGTTTCTTCTTTGAATTCAAGAATGGGGTATTGTCAGGAGCAGATGTCTCTCAACAACAAATGATTAAATAACATGAAATGTTACATTCTGTGGATTTCTGATGTTTTTGGAAACTATCTATGCAAAGTAATTTGGACTGCTGTCCTTTAACTACTCTCAGATATTTCTAATTAAAATATCTTGAAAACAGTCTTACAGTTAACAGGCTTACTCGCAAGGCCCTTAATCATCTAAAATCAATTTGTAATGGCAGTTAGAGAAGAACGGGGTCTAAGCTTTGTATGCTTAAATTTTTGTATCAATAGAAAAAATTCATACCAACGAAAACCTTAAATCTGTATTAAAAATAAATTCTGTACCAATGTAAAAAATTAGAACTTCAACTTAGTAACAGTTATTAAGATTTTTACCAAATGAGATTATGATGGCTACACAATCAATTCTAGCTGTTTCCTCCCTGTTCAATTTTGAACATATCTAAATTCCCTAGAAAGACAGGCTAGAAAAATCACCTTCAGACCTCCAAACCCAGGGAACCGGGATGACAATGACTCTTCATAACTTCTTCCTGCTGAATATGGACGTTCAGATATCTTTGAAGGGAGTGGGGAAGGGTAGGGAAAATGGCAGAGTTGGTTAAGCCTTAAAAAGACCACAACAACAATTATTACCAGTTTCTGATAGCTAAATTCTGACTGGATCGGCTGAAAATTCATGACATCACGAGTTGGAGCAAGTCAGTTCAGCATGTCTGATGATGAATCTCACCAAAGCTGTACAAATATACAAATCTCAAAACAAAAATTTAAGTACCATCTAGATATCTATATGTATTGTTTTAGTCTGTGTAGGGTGTGCAGACTAGTTAGGATGAAATTCTGCTCTTTGTTTGAGCATGTGGAAGAGTCTTTATGAGCTAATTCAATACTAACCATGCCTTCATTCATGCCTTGTGAGGGATGGAACAGAGAATCTTTACCTTTTTTGTTTTATCTTGAATCTAGTTCTTCAAGGCGTCTGCCTCTGTCATATCTGATCCATATAACTCTGGAAGGTGTCCAAAGTTTAATCACCTTTTCTAAAATCACAAACACAAAGACTTTCTCCCAAGTTAGTATGTCCTTTAGCCAGTAACTAGGAAAACTTTTAGCTTGACCTCTCTTCCAGAGGAATAATAAAATAACTACAAAACTCATAATCATACCCATCTTGATAATTTAACAATTTAAAACAAGTTAAGAAAATTAAATACTATTTTGAGCCTATCTTAGGCTTTTTCTAGTCTGTCAAGCCAGGAATTTTAACCCCAAATTCCTATGGAGCCCATTTTAGAAAGAATATGAGTGTCCTTTAAGATTTTATTAGAGAATTTTATCTTTATATCATCTTTAAAACAATTAAATCAAACTTCTATTAATACCTGCTTAAAGGAAGCAGGCAGCTTTTACCTTTGCTCTCTGTCTGGAGCCATTATATTTTTCCTTGCACTAGTTCTGAATCGCTGGCAGAATTCTTCCTGTGACTGGCAAAATCGGTACCTTATTCTATCTTTAAAAACAATTAAATCAAACTTCTATTGTTACCTGCTTATAGGAAGTTGGCAGTTTTTATTTACATTGTTTCTATTTACAGCAGAGAAACTTAGAGCCTGAACTGGGTCTAACCCTGTGTTTCTTTGTTTAGATTCCTCTCTGCTCACTAAGAATTAATTCTCCCAATCTCAGGCCAAAAATCTTAAATTCCTAGAGGATTCTTGCACCACATTGGGCGCCATCTATAGCGTGTATTAATAAAAACATAGTCCATGCTAGGCACCAGCAACGAACATCGGTCTCCCCACCCTCATGGGAAGCCCCAAAGTCTTCCCTTGGTTCCTGTGGTTAGCTGCTGCTGATCAGCTCTGCTCTTCCACAAGACAACCGCCCCTTGTGGCTAGCCTGCAGAAACTAGCCTCTTGCTCTAATTTCCTTTGCTCTGTAAAACGACAACTCCAGCGGCTTATAATTTACCCGCTAGATTTATAACAGTAAATTTTCAACCCCCAAAATGCCCACATAAAGAACCCAAAACTCGCCGGGTGGTCGGTGGTGCACACCTGTAATCCCAGCACTTGGGAGGCAGAGGCAGGCGGATTTCTGAGTTCGAGGCCAGCCTGGTCTACAGAGTGAGTTCCAGTACAGCCGGAGCTACAGAGAAACCTGTCTCGAAAAACATAAATAAATTAAATAAATAAATAAATAAATACATAAAAATACATAAAAAATAAAAATAAAAAATAAATAAAAAAAGAACCCCAAACTCAATTGATATAGATAGAAGCTACACTCGTAGATTGGACGAATGTGCCCTGCATTATGGCTCCTAGGACCTCGTGGTTCTTGCTCCTCAGCCTCAGGTTCCATCTTGTCTCTCCAGTCTCTGCCTAGCCTCTCCCATCTCTAAAACTTCCAGCCCAGCCCCTCATCCGAGGCTCTTGGCTTACCTGATTACATCACCTGACCTCACCTGTGTACAGGCCCCTTTTGAGGGGGCAGAAAAAAACAGACAGCAATCCACAACAGAGATGTGTTCGTTTTCTCTTTCCCTCCCCTCAGTTCATTTGTGAGGGTGCTGCTCCCTGAAATGTACACTACTTAATGTCGTGGTACACCTTTTTATTTCTCTCTTAAAAATGAATTTTGATTATAACATCCAAAACCAGTCTACAAATAGGTGGCTTGGGAGCTAGATTTGGTAGATGAGTGTGTTTGGCTATAATAACTTTTAATTAAGATACTTTAAAAGCATTTCAGCATGCTTAGGGGACAACCTTTAAGAGGTATAGAGGGAACTTAAGGGTAATTTAAACTCTTGGTCTTCTGTCTCAATCATCTTATACCTGGAGAAACATTTATAGTTATTACATACTTGAATTGTTCTTGAGGCAAACTAGTAACTTTACCTTTTTTCTTTAAGAAAAGTCACATGTCTGCAGTCCACTCCTCCCCTTTCCTCTGGTATGTAATTCTCTGCCAGTGTATTTACAGCGCTCTGTACTGAAAGCCACTGAGTATTCCTTGATGGATGTTTTCTCTCCCCCACTTGCCCCTTCCTTTCTCTTCTAGCCTTTCCTCCTTCTGTGTCCCACTTGGCTCCTTTTCAGTTAAATAATCCAGCTCAGACAAGTTCAGTGTGAGACGCTGGCAATCCTTGCCTGTATTTTATATTTAAAAAAATAAATTTAAATTTTATATTTCAGAAGAAAACTAGTTGTGTTTTAGGCGTGTGCCTTTCATAAAAGGAAGTGGTCCCACAAGTAGCAGCATATGTTTTAAGACTCCTTTTCAGAGGAAGCTGACAAGATCGGCATTACTCTCACAGGGCCATCTCTATCCTCGGAGGTCTGTCACCTATTTCTCTGGGTCTACTGATACTTTTTAACCTGATGGAAAAATACCTTGTACATATAGTCTTGTCTGCTTTTTAATTTGCCATTTTACAAAGTGCAAATGTACTTGAAAGATACCACTCTAAAATGTCTGATTTAAAGAATATGTGCATTTGCAGAATAATAGATGCCACCCATTAGAGGGTGTCTTAGTCAGGGTTTCTATTCCTGCACAAACATCATGACCAAGAAGCAAGTTGGGGAGCAAAGCGTTTATTGAGCTTACACTTCCACATTGCAGTTCATTACTAAAGGAAGTCAGGACTGGAACTCAAACAGGTCAGGAAGCAGGAGCTGATGCAGAGGCCATGGAGGGATGTTTCTTACTGGCTTGTTTCCCCTGGCTTGCACAACCTGCTCTCTTATAGAACCCAAGAGCACCAGCCCAAAGGTGGTACCACCCACAAGGAGCCCTCCCCACTTGATTACTAATTGAGAAAATGCCCCACAGCTGGATCTCATGGAGGCACTTCCCCAACTGAAGCTCCTTTCTCTGTGATAACTCCAGCCTGTGTCAAGTTGACACACAAAACCAGCCCGTACAGAGGTGAAGCTGATTCATACCCCTACATTATAGAAATAAATGCCCATTTTCTGCCATTTATTATTACTGTTGTTATTACTGTTGTTATTGTTAGGACCTTGTTATTTTCCTAGGCTGATCTTGAATTTGTATAATCTAGGCGGATATAATCTGGTGGATTAGGGACTAAGTCACATTAAAGAGAAAAGAGCAATGGGATTTTATATTAATTAACTGATTGATATGTAGTTACTTGAGATAGTATCTTGTTATTTAGTTCAGGCTAGTCTCCAACTTTGAATCCTCCTTCCTTAGCCTCCTTCCTTTGAGCAGGGATGACAGGCATGTGCCACCGTGCCTAGCTGTCATTATGTGGTGGTTTGAATATACTTGGCCCATGGGAAATGTACTATTAGGAGGTGTGGCCTTGTTAAAGGAAGTGTATCGCTGTGGGTGGGCTTTGAGGGCCCATGCTTAAGCTCTGTCCTGTGTGGAAGGGACCCTCCTCCTGGCTGCCTTTGGATCAAGATATAGAACTCTTGGCTCCTTCTCTAGTACTATGTCTGACTGCACACTGCCATGCTTCCCATCCTGATGGTAGTAGAATGAATCTTTGAAACTGCAAGCCAGCTCCAATTAAAAGTCGTCCTTTATAAGAGTTACCATGGTCATGGTGTCTCTTCACAGCAGTGAAACCCTAAAACACGGTACGGTACTTTTACATTTTTCTTTTATACACACACACACACACACACACACTATCTATCTTCAGACATACCAGAAGATGGCATCAGATCCCATTACAAATGGTTGTGAGCCATCATGTGGTTGCTGGGAATTGAACTCAGGACCTCTGGAAGAGCAGCCAGTGCACTTAACCACTGAGCCATCTCACCAGTGCTGCCATTTTTCATATAAGTTTGTTTTGAACATCGGCTTAGTATATTTGAGTTTTTTAGATTTCCTTCTGTCTACATGTTCTCTGGCTTTTCTGTTCAGTTCTTGGTGCTGTTTTCCTGATTTGTAGGTATTCTGTGTGTGTCTGAAGGAAAAAAAAAAAAAAAAAACTCTTGTGATTTGTTCTGTCCATAGTTTTGTTTTGATGTTTTTCAGGAAGTATATTTTTCAAACTAGTTCTTCAGCAGCTTTTAAATTACCATTTAACAAAAATTAGGGGACATTCATTAGTCTTTTCTGGCCTCAGGGTGTACCTTAGGAACACTAGCCAGTGTTATCTACTGGCCTCCACACTCGTGTACAAGTGCTCACCAGCACATGTACACACACATAGATATAAATGAGAAAGAAGCAGTGTAGTACCCTTTGACTCTAAGGACTGCGCCTCGCATGTGCTCTGCCATTGAGCTGTGTACCTTTAGACCACTTCTCAGTTTTAAATAATCTGTATTTGGGTTTGTATTAGGTTGTCTTGTATAGGTGTGACTTTTGAAGTGACTATAGAACTATAATGTGTTTTAAATATTTAGATATTTGGGGAAGGAGGGTGGCTCAGCAGTTAAAAGCACTTACTAGTTTTTGCAGAGGACATGGGTTTGATTCCCAGCACTCACACAGTGACTCAGTTATCTGTATTGTATTTACAGGGGATCTAGTGTCCTCTCAAACAGTCACAAAAATTTAAAACATTTTGGAGCTTTTAAGTAATTTTGCTTGCTTACTTTTTATTTCTATTGTGAACTTTAGAATTCCCATGTGTGGCACTTTAAATTTTTCATTAAATTTGCTAGTGGTTTGCAAAATATTAATTTAGGAAGAAATAAAGTCTTGTAGTACTGAGTTTATTTAAGAACATGAAAGAGCTGGGCGGTGGTGGCGCATGCCTTTAATTCCAGCACTTGGGAGGCAGAGGCTGGCGGATTTCTGAGTTCGAGGCCAGCCTGGTCTACAGAGTTCCAGGACAGCCAGGGCTATACCGAGAAACCCTGTCTCAACAACAAAAACAAACAAAACAAAACAAAACAAAAAAAAGAAAATGAAAATTTTTTTATAAGTTCATATAATTTTTTGTGCTTCCCGTTAAGAGAGTATTTATAATTAAGAAAAAAAAACAACACAAATGTTTTTAATATCTGTTTTCTTGGAGTTTTATAGTATTCAGCCATTATGTGCAAATGATTTGCAAATATTTTCTCTTTCTGTTTTTACATTTTTCTCAGTATCTCTAAGCACATTGTTCAATGATACTGTTGAAATGGGTGTTTTTGTTTTGCTCCTTAGTTCCAGTACTCTTAGATTTCTCTGTATATGTTGTCGGCTTTTGGATTGAGATGGAATCTTTTATTTTCAAGGTTTTTATTTTGTATCAAATTTTCTTTAAAAAGCCAACAAGAAAAATCTTAAGCTGAAAGAAAAGTTGAGAGGACCATACAAAGAAGTTGTTTTTCCTGAACTCTAAGGGCTGGTTGCCAGCTAACCTGATGGTCCGTTGACTCCAACTGAATACCTCGGTGTTTGCTTCATACAGTGTTATCCTGTGTGACACTCAGTATCAACATCAGAAAGCTAACACTGAACTTTCCAGGCTCCATTCTTATTTTATCATCTGTCTCACTAATGTCTCTACATAATCCATAACAGTTCACAGTCATGCCTTGTATTTGGTTTCTGGTCTCTTTAGTGCTTCCACCTGAAACAGTTTTTCTGTGGCTTTATGAATGAACACTTTTGAAGATTACAAGAAAATTGATGTGAAAGGACTCTCAGGTCGAGTTTTCTCAATGTCTCCTTCATCCTTTATAAAAATGTCTCATAACTTAGTTGTAAAAGTAACTTTTATTCACCTGGTGTAATTGTCATCTTGGAGGCTTACTGCAGAATAAGTTCACCCTTTCTAGTTCTTTCTGAACTTTGGCTGGCAGGTTCAACTCAGCTGTTCTGTCATCAATTCCTCTCCAAGCTGACTGCTTCAATCTGGGCTCTCTGGACTTCTCACTGAATATCTCAGCTTGGCCTCAAACTAACTCTGGCAGTCTGTTGTAATCTTCTGGCTCCTCATTCTTTGGCTGCAACTGCAGACAGAATGGAGCTGATTCTGCACTGCACTGCACTCACTACACTGACTGCACACCGACTCTCTCCCTCTGCTGTTCTCGTCAGAGTTGGGTATATCCTATCTCTGACTCATTCTGTCAAGTGTTTCTCTAATTTGTCACTTTGTCCCTCAACTAGATGTCACTTTCAAACAGGACTGCTTCCTTCTACAAACTAATTTTACCTTAAAGTTGTCTACTAAGGGTGTGTCTGTATTACGGCCAGAGGGATTAAAGGTGTGTGGTGTGTCTACATTCCAGCCAGATTGCTTAGACCTAGGTCTTTGGATGTGATCCTTTGCCAGAGCAGCCATGTTGATGGATTAAAATTCCTTTATGTCTCCCCTTTTGGTTTAAGCTAATTATTGTACCAGTTTAATTATCACAACAGAAACAATCACTAATCCCATCCATGTAACAGTCCAAATGTCCTTAGGAATATCTGCTAAGGAGATGATCCTTGTCCTATTAAGTGTGGTCCTGATCATCTGTCCTTCAACAAGTCCATTTCAGCATCACAATTTTCAGTCTGCCAGTCTGGTGAATGGCCTGTCCTTCTGCTAGTTTATGGAGCTGCCCCATGGAGGGGGAGGGAGAGGGGAGGAGGGACACCAGCGTTCTACATCTTCTGAGTTGCTGTCTGTCTGCATCTCTTCCCTGAGTCGTGCCTTCCATCTCTTACTGGGATCCAATCTTTATCAATTTTAATGGAACCCACCACCTGTGGAAATGTTGACAAAACCTTCTCCAGTTTAACATATTCCCTGACCTCCATTCTGACGTTAGAACATCTTTACTCGAGTTGATGTAATTTAGCAGTTTTTGCCTACAACCCAGGGCCTTTCAGCAGCTCTCGTTCTTGCCTCAGCCACATTAGCAATTTAAAGTTAACAAGCACTATTCCATCTATTTCTGAACTGATAGAACAGAGAAACAAGTTGTAGGAGACATGCAGGTTGCCAGTGGGTTGGAGACTCGCTGCAGTATAGACCATGTTATAGGTTAAACTGTAGAATCATCCAGGATCAGTGACATGTCAGAAATCCAGAGATAGCCAAAGAATATAGAGAATGAACTTTGTTTTTTGTTTTTGTTTTGGGTTTGGTTTTGGTTTTTTGGATTTGGTTTTTTCGAGACAGGGTTTCTCTGTGTAGCCCTGACTGTCCTGGAACTCACTCTGTAGACCAGGCTGGCCTTGAACTCAGAAATCCACCTGCCTCTGCCTCCCAGAGTGCTGGGATTACAGGCGTGCGCCACCACCACCCAGGGAGGATGAACTTTGTAGTTTATGGTATTATTACCTAGTTTGGTTACACTGAATTGGTTCGTTGTTTTTAACACCAATTTTTTAAAGTGTACATATTTCTCTGTTAGCACAATTGGTTTCTTCGTGAGATGGGTTGGGCTGACACTTTCTTGCAGTGAACTTTCATTTTTATTGCTTGAAGTGCATGTACCATTATTCTACTTGTGTCATTTTAGAATAGTATGTTCTATAGAGATACACATACATATGCATATATATTCATTTAAAGCATTTTGAGGTCCTTGAGAAGTGAACAGATTATATGGATGTTCAGTGCCTTTTCCCCTGTTTATGTAAATGTGAAGGTCTCTTTCTATATACAGTTGAATTGTCAGCCTAATTATTTCAGTAAGGAAAATATCTTTTTAATTAAAATAAAAAATTTAAGAGACTTTTGAAATGAAAATAAACACATCATATTACCTATTTATAATTTAAGGTTCTGAGAAGAGTGGCAAATTGGATTTTATTTTCATTATGATACTAAATAAATAGAATTGAGTCTTATTTAAATTAAATAGAACTAAGTTTATTTCTTTAAAAAAAACATATGTTTACATTAAACCATAGTTGGACAATCCTCAGAGTTCTTCAGGTATGTTTAAAATCATTCTTTTTTTTTTTTATGGAAAGCAGTGTACATATGCAAATAATGTTGCGGTCTATCTCTGTGGATTGGCATGGCAGAAATGGGTGAGAGAAGTGTGGGCAAACAGTAAATAGGTGGCTATCTTAGACATATCTTGTATAGAGCTCTTTCCTTCCTGTATAGCGATTTCACATTGCTTGGATGAGCTAACATTCTAACGCTCGCAGTTCTTTCAGTACAGATGTTATTTCAGCCTTCAGTCACCTAGCTCCTGAGAAGCTGCTCTCTCCGGCCCTTCTCCACTGATGCTCATGTTGCTCGTCATTTGTCTTATGATGGAATGCACGATCAGTATGCTGAGGATGTGGTATCTGATGTCCCTTCCATTTCCTCTCACATACTACATTTCCTTAAAGGAAATGAGAAGAGAGAGCTATTTATTGTTTGTAAGGTATCTAGGATTAAGTCATGGACTCTCTTGTAAACTTTAGATATGTCATGAAACTTAAAATTTCATAGATACATGCAGTGTGCATCTTGGTCATGTCCATCTCTCACACCTTCCCTTCAGCTTCCGGTCCCTCTGCTTCCCCAACATGTCTACTGCCTTCCTCTCGACTTCATGTCTTTTTAAAAAATACTTTACAGAGGCCAGTAGTGCTGCCATAGGCCCACATCTGTCCATCCACTGAAACTCAGGGGACCTGCCAGTGCCCTCTGCACTCCCCAAGAAGGGCAGCATAGTCCTCCTCACCAGCCATCAGTCGCTTTGCCTTTTCCTGAAGGAGAGCAGGAAGCCCTCCTCCCTTCCGTGCTGAGTGTTCAACTCTCTTAATCTTGATTATGAAACTCTTAACTTGGAAGAATTTACTTTTCCATCTTCATTCTTTACAAAAAATGAAAGTTCTTCAGAGGTATAAAATACCTAATACGTTGCACACACTGCTTGTCCTCTCTGTACCCTGTTTGTGTTTCCTGGGTCCTTAGTGAGGATGGGCACCACTGTCAGGCCCTCGTCTGAAGTGGACCTCGCAAGTCTCCTGTGCATGGTTTTCAAATCAAGACTCCCCCGGTAGTTGTATTGTGGCAGATTTGGAGAGCAGTTGTACTGATGGTCTGCTGTACTGATGGTCTGCTACGCCAAAGCTCCTTCAAAATGCCGTTGTTCTGAACTGAATCGTCCTTTCTCTCCTCCTCAGGCTCAGATCGCTTTCCTTCAGGGGGAGAGGAAAGGTCAAGAAAATTTGAAGAAAGACCTTGTGAGGAGGATCAAAATGCTGGAATATGCTCTGAAGCAGGAAAGGTAAGTCACTAAAATCCCATGTCCCGCCATGGTTACTCTTACGTCTGTAAACTAAAATCATATTGTAATACCATGTGCTCTTGGACCCAGAGCATGGAATGGACGTCCTTATATGACTGCAGTTCAGTAAGGTGGGTGACATGGTGTAGAACATCTTACACACTTTCTTCACACTCTGCTCCTCCTCGGCTTAGACTGCATCTATTCCTCTCTTCCCACCTTCCATGTTTTATTATTTATTTACTTAGGTTTGTGTGTTTTGAGGCTGGGTTTCATACAGCCTAGGCTAACCTCAGGCTGGGTTTTATACAGCCTAGGCTAACCCCAGGCTGGGTTTCATATAGCCTAGGCTAACCCCAAACTCCCTCCTCCCTCCTAACCTCAGCTCCAGCTCTGCAGTCACCTGCCTCTTAATTCTCAGGGACTAGGCTTATGGGTGACCCAGCTTGTCTGTTTTTTGTTTGTTTCTTTTATTTTGGTTTTCTTCCTTTAAATATAGTTTTTGTTTGTTAGTTTATTTTTCTTTTCATGGTTTTGAGGATTGAACCCAGGGTCATGTGCGTGCTGTGCAAGTACTTTACCATTGAGCTGTATGCCTAGTACTCAACCGTTTATAGAGTGATACTCTATTATTTTAATTTGTAAAGAAGATTCTATAGTTTCTCCCTTTTTTATAATGCAATAGTTTATTTAAAAATTGCCCTGATAGTGTCTTTTCATATACTGGGTTAGGTTTTTTTGGTTTGTTTTTGTTTTTAATTTTTGTTTTCCTTTGTGAGATATCTTTACCTCTCAGGGGGAAAGTCTTCCTATTTTGGTAGTGTTACATTTGGGTCATAAGTAAAGGAAAATAGGTCGCATGTGAGGGTTTTGAAAATTATCCTGTGGATTAAGTTTCTTCAATGGTTAGTTTTTGGATTTTTTTTTTTTTTGTCAGTCTGAAGTAGTTCATTATTTTCAGTACATGAGCATGTATGTGATAACCTGATATTAGAATGCTCTGTTTTAGTAAATTTTTGCCTTATTTTTGATAGTCACTTGCTTTTCTTCCATTTTTGAAGTTGGCAAATGGACTGTTTGTAAAACCACCATTAAAATAACATAACAAAATAATTTTAAATGTTGAGGAATTGATACACAAGAGATTTCTCTCGCTGATGAAAAAAATAAATGGATTTTCCCATGCCTTAAGAAGTTGAGTGAAAGCAACATTAGGGAGACGGAAAGAAAAAAAGCTTAAAAATAGGTAATGTGCAAGTGTCTTAAGACCCCAGACTGTCTTCACTTCACTGGCTTTCCTAGAAGTGGGGAGATATGGACAGTGACAGAAGTCCTGTTGTGAGTAGCTACCGTGTATGCCTTATACTACTCTCTGTAGTGTACTACCAAGACTAACTTGGTGAGGGAAGGTTTTATTTCATGTTAGAACTCCCAAGTCACAACCCACCACTGAAGTACATCAGGGAAGGATGTCATGGTAGGAACTGAAGTAGAGGAGGAATTCATGGAGAAATTCTGCTTACTGGCTTGTTCCATTTGCTTGATTTTTCTTCTTTATCTTTTAAACAATATTATTTTTATGTTTATGGTTATTTTTCATGCATGAGTGTTTGTGTATCACATGTGTGCCAAGTGTCTGTAGAGGCCAGGAGAGGATTTTGGGTTCCCTGGGATTGGAGTTACAGACAGTTGTGAATTTCCATGTGGTGCTAGGAACTGCACCCTGGGCCTCTGGGAGAGCAGCGGGCATTCTTAACTGAGCCATCTTTCTAGCATCCTCACTTGTTTTCCTAGTCAACTCAGGACCATCTGCCCAGAAGCAGCAGTGTGCACAGTGGGCTGAGCCTCCAGCACTTACCTTCCAACAAGAAAATGTCCACAGACAGGCCCATAGCCCAGTCTGATGGAGGCAATACCTTAGTTGTGGATTCTTCTTCCCTAATAACTGGAGTTGTGTCAAGTTAACAAAGCCAATCAGCACAGTGTCCAGACCTAGAGGCTTAAAACTAAGTAATTGCTATAGAATTACGGGTCAGATCTCTCCAGAGTGAATCAAAAGCCTGCCCTCTTTACCATTTACCCTAATACCATAACACCGTTTTGTTACCTAAAAGGCAGTAGAACTGAAACATACCAAAACTGAAGTAAACAGAAATGTGTGTGTGTCCGTGTGTGCATATAAACTACAAAGTACACTGAGGTGCGGTGGTAGAATGCATACATGGTATATAGGGAGGCCGAAAGGAAGGAAGCAGCTGTCTTCCTCTGCAGGTGGCTCACGCAGCATTGTGTGGATAAGATCCCTCACCAGCCAGGCACACGTGGAAAGCAGAGAGAACACCTTACAACCAAGCAGTGTGTGTGTGTGTGTGTGTGTGTGTGTGTGTGTGTGTGCAGTACACTGCACATTAATTGTTATTTGATGACCAGAAATGGAGTCATGTACAAGAGTCAGACCATGGCGTCTGTTTAAGGAGATCAGCTTTTATCTTAAATATGGTAGGAAACATGGAAAACTTTTCAAAAATTTATATCAAAGATCTTGAACTAATTGGAGAGTTGCAAGAATTTTTTATACTCTTTGCCCAGATTTACCAATGTACACATGTATCTTTGCCTAATTATGCCGTCTATGAGCCTGGTTTTTCCCCTAAATTATTTGTTTAACTGCCTCTAACTAGTTTAATGTATGATTTCTTTTTTGTTTTTTATTTCATCTAACCAGTACTATCCAAATTATATACTAACTATATCTATTCTTATATACATTTAATATCATTATCATATTTATATATTATATATTATATATATCATAACTATATCCATGTATATACTAACTTATTCAAGCAATTATTATTGTATGTATTAATGAAGCTTGACACTGGTGCAATTCTGTTGTTCAGGTGACCTGATGGTGATCTTCATAGTGGGTCATCCCCACTTCCAGTAGATCTTACTGCTTGGGAAAGGTTTTAAGCTTGAAATATATTTTAGAAATATCTCCCTGAACAGTAATGGAAAGATATCCTTATCAGGACAGGAAAATTATAATAAATGAGAAATGAGAATTGTAGCACTTGCTGGGATACAGCAGTATCTGCCATAAAACATTTAAGTACAGCTGGGCGGTGGTGGCGCACGCCTGTGATCCCAGCACTTGGGAGGCAGAAGCAGGCGGATTTCTGAGTTCGAGGCCAGCCTGGTCTACAGAGTGAGTTCCAGGACAGCCAAAGCTATACAGAGAAACCCCGTCTCGAAAAAAACCAAATCAAAAAAAAAATTTTTTTTTAAGTACAAAGAATCTAAAATTTGGAGGTATAAAAATGTGAAGATGGTATGCTGAGAGAAAGAAAGCAAAGTTAAGGACTCCCAGGTTTCTGTCTTGAGAAGGAGGCATGAAACAAGGCAAAAGTGCAGCGGTGGGTTGTGCTGCTGAGGAGAGCATCAGGAGCCTGGGAAACAGGTGCTTAGGAAGGGGATAAGGAGGAACAGCCAAAACAGGTGTGGCTTAAGGAGGCTGTGCTTGGAACAAGGGAGGAGGAGGTAGTCTCTAAGCAAGCTGCTGCTGAACATGGTCATTGAGGGTCACCGTTGGCGCCTGCTGATGTCCTTGATGCTCCTGACCTGGCTACCCAGAGGTGTTAAGAATAGGAGCAGGTCACAGGAAGAAGCAGCAGAGGGGTGGGAGATCAGGGACAGTGACCTTGCTATCTCCAGATGGTTACAGAGCAGATGAGATAAAAGACTAGCTATGTTTAGGAGGATTTTCTTTTCTACTCTGCCCTCTTTCTTTTTCTTTAACAGAGAGATTTAAAACTAATTTAGGTTCTTTGAGTGTTCCTGAGGACGATTGGGAGTTTTTCTGCTCCAGTGGTACCTCCCCAACCCCCTTTGGTTCAATTTGGTTATGCTTTGGATAGAGTCTTTATGTGTAGCTGAGGCTGGCCTAGAGCTCACATTCATTTGCTGTAGAATCAGTGTGTTCTCTGGATGCTAGGATTGCAGGCATACCTAGCCATGCACAGTTGCAATGAAACTTTTAAAGAAGGTTCATTATTATCATTATCATCGTCAGTAGTAGCAGTTTTTTATGTGTATGTGTGTTTTACCTCTATGTATATGTGTGCAACATCTGTGACCCAGTATCTACAGATGCCAGAAGAGGGTGTTGGATCCCCTGGAAAGTTGTGAGTGCATGTGTGTGCTGAGAACTGAACCTAGACCCTCTAGAAAAGTAGCTAGTGCTCTTTACTGCTGAGCCATTTCTCCAGTCCTGCAGTGACACTTCTTGAGGTTATTAACAGATACAAAGCATATTCTTTGTAGCATGGAGCATTTGATTTCTTTTCAGTGCAGTTATTTCTTAGTACTTTAATGTTAGGTATTACAAATATGTTTTTGAATTCTCAATTACTCCAGTGTCTTCTATATTGGAATTAATTTTCTAATCCCAGGAATGTAAAAAAAAAAAAAAAAAAAAACGATTGAGGAAATTTGAAACAGAAACATGGAGAGATATGCCTTGGCCTATTTTAACTTTTTAAATTTTATTTGTTACCTAAGTTTATTGCAGTAAAGCCACAAGCAAGATTAAGGCAATCTGTCAAAGCTTTGCCCGTCCATCATGCATCCCAGTCCAGGTTTACAGGTAGGATGGCCATTTTGAGCTCAGAGCATCACTTCCGGCTTTACACTTGCACTGCCAGTTATATTTGTATAGCCATGGTCCATCTTAAAGGCACGTCTAGACATTATGCCACTTCACCGCTAAACAACTAAGTAATGATAGTGGGGGTTTTCTAAGCTCCCCTCTCTGAAGAGCCAAAATAAAAAAAAAATCCTGGCTATTTAGATGGACTACTCAGCTAGCAATGAATTTACCAAATTATTCCTTAAAGCACAATAAAGTTTACAGACTAAGCAGGCTACACAATCCTTTTAACAATACAGTGTTTGATTTCACATTTTTTTTCCAGCAATTTTCACTCTAAGAAAGCTCAGCTCTACATAAAATCAACTCTTCTCATATTCCCCGTCTTTCTCTGCCCACAGTCACTTTTATCTTTACTGTAAGAGTCCAAATATGTTCTTGCTTCTTTATTTCCAAGTTCTAATTCATCTTCTAGGTAATAGAATTAATGTTCAAAACACAAAGGAATGGCCATGTTGTAGCCCTGCTTTAAAAGACCTGGCTAAATTCAAAGCAAACCCTATGTAAGTAGTCACTTTTTCCCCCTGGTATCTCTATTGAACTTTATTCCTAGTAATTCTTATGCCTGTTAAACCTAGTGTTGCATTTTAGCCCACTGGGTGTTTCTGTTGTAGGAGCTAGAACTTGTCCTAAACACAGCAGTTATTTGTGACAATCCAGACCGAATGCCTGTACATCTTACTGACTGAGCTTTGGTTAAAATCTCATGCTGCCTTCTTTTCTAGTTGTGTTTGACGCTGTGCTCCACAGTTAGGCAGTCCTTTGCCCAAATTCCTCAGGGACATGCTTACAGGGCTCACGTCAGTGTGCTGTACTTTATGTTGTGTCTTAGGCATCCTCTTGTTTTTAGCCTTACTTTACTTCACTATAACCTGAAAGTTATTTTTAGCAGTCAGCATACCACTTTGCATATGATAAAAATTCAGTAGTTTGTTGAAATTACTCATTGGGGGTGGGGGGAAATGGCTCAGTGGGCAAAATGCTTGCCGTGCAAGCTTAAGGGCCTGAGTTCAGATCCCCAGTCCTCACGTACAGAACCAGGCACAGAAGCATTCACCTGTAGCCCCAGCAAGGGGCAGAGATATGCACTTGGAAGTTCCTGACCCACTAGTGTAGCTGAGAGCGCAAGCTCATGGTTCAGTGAAGAAAGCCCTGTCTCAAAAAATAATGTACAAAACGATAGTGGGAGACCCGTGCTCTGGCCTCTACACACACATCATTCTTCTTAGCATGTGCTTGGACATGATTTTTTAATCCCAAAATACTGCTTGTGAGGTAGGTTTTTAAATAGAGCTATAATAAACGCTCTGTAGTCTTTTAAATAATGTATTTAATGTGCACTGGTGTAAGGATGTTAGCTTCCCTAGAACTAGGGTTACAGACAGTTGTGAGCTGCCATGTGGGTTCTGGAAATTGAACCGTGGTTCTTTGGAAAAGCAGCAAGTGCTCCTAACCACTGAAGCCACCTCCCTAGTCTCTCTCTAGTCTTTTATGGTTATTAAACATGTTCGATGTTATTTTATCAAGTAAAGGCCAGTTGAGAATGGAAGTCTAGGTAGATATGAAATATGAGATCTGTTTATCTTGTAGTTTAAGTGAGACAGAAAAAGAATAATGAACAAGATTGTTAACACAGTGACTTGAAGTATTAAAATGATGGGAAGCTGCGAGTTCTTGAGAAACATTTTAGCTTTTTTTTTTCCCAGAGAATGTTCCTAAGATTGAGGAGGGTTATTTTAGAAAAAAAAAAAATTTTTTTTTTTTTTAGAAAATTTAGTAAGGAAACACAGATTTCAGGAGCCAGAGCTTGTCCTAAACACAACAGTTACTTATATATTTTATTTTCATCTAAATTTTTGTGAAATAGTAGTAGATAATGTGACTGTTTTGCCACATATATTGCATATGATATTTTCCGATTATTTAAAAAATTAATATTGCAGGTTTTTTGTAAGACCACTAGAATGCAGTATAATGCATTATGTTGTATGGGAAGTGCTTTCTATGTGTTTACATATATAATTAAGGCTTAGAGACTTTTGTTGCTACTTTTTTTTTTATTCGATATAATTTATTTACATTTCAAATGATTTCCCCTTTTCTAGCCCCCCACTCCCCGAAAGTCCCTTAAGCCCCCTTCTCTTTCCCTGTCCTCCCACCCACCCCTTCCCACTTCTCCGTTCTGGTTTTGCCAAATACTGCTTCACTGAGTCTTTCCAGAACCAGGGGCCACTCCTCCTTTCTTCTTGTACCTCATTTGAAGTGTGGATTATGTTTTGGGTATTCCAGTTTTCTAGGTTAATATACACTTATTAGTGAGTGCATACCATGATTCACCTTTTGAGTCTGGGTTACCTCACTTAGTATGATGTTCTCTAGCTCCATCCATTTGCCTAAGAATTTCATGAATTCATTGTTTCTAATGGCTGAATTCTAATGGCTCCATTGTGTAGATATACCACATTTTTTGCATCCACTCTTCTGTTGAGGGATACCTAGGTTCTTTCCAGCATCTGGCAATTATAAATGGGGCTGCTATGAACATAGTAGAGCATGTATCCTTATTACATGGTGGGGAATCCTCTGGGTATATGCCCAGGAGTGGTATAGCAGGATCTTCTGGAAGTGAGGTGCCCAGTTTTCGGAGGAACCACCAGACTGATTTCCAGAGTGGTTGTACCAATTTGCAACCCCACCAGCAGTGGAGGAGTGTTCCTCTTTCTCCACACCCTCTCCAACACCTGCTGTCTCCTGAATTTTTAATCTTAGCCATTCTGACTGGTGTAAGGTGAAATCTCAGGGTTGTTTTGATTTGCATTTCCCTACTGACTAATGAAGTTGAGCATTTTTTAAGATGCTTCTCCACCACCCGAAGTTCTTCAGGTGAGAATTCCTTGTTTAGCTCTGTACCCCATTTTTTAATAGGGTTGTTCGGTTTTCTGGAGTCTAACTTCTTGAGTTCTTTATATATATTGGATATTAGCCCTCTATCTGATGTAGGGTTGGTGAAGATCTTTTCCCAATTTGTTGGTTGCCGATTTGTCCTCTTGATGGTGTCCTTTGCCTTACAGAAACTTTGTAATTTTATGAGGTCCCATTTGTCAATTCTTGCTCTTAGAGCATACGCTATTGGTGTTCTGTTCAGAAATTTTCTCCCTGTACTGATGTCCTCGAGGGT
Organism: Apodemus sylvaticus; assembly: GCF_947179515.1. Taxonomy (NCBI): domain Eukaryota; kingdom Metazoa; phylum Chordata; class Mammalia; order Rodentia; family Muridae; genus Apodemus; species Apodemus sylvaticus. The sequence continues at coordinate 124,590,770 of NC_067477.1, read as the reverse complement.
CTTCCCCAGTTTCTTTTCTATTAGCTTCAGAGTGTCTGGCTTTATGTGGAGTTCCTTGATCCATTTGAATTTGAGCTTAGTACAAGGAGACAAGGATGGATCAATTCGCATTCTTCTGCATGCTGACCTCCAGTTGAACCAGCACCATTTGTTGAAAAGGCTATCTTTTTTCCATTGGATGTTTTCAGCCTCTTTGTCGAGGATCAAGTGGCCATAGGTGTGTGGGTTCATTTCTGGATCTTCAATCCTGTTCCATTGATCCTCCTGCCTGTCACTGTACCAATACCATGCAGTTTTTAACACTATTGCTCTGTAGTATTGCTTGAGGTCAGGGATACTGATTCCCCCAGACTTTCTTTTGTTGGTCAGAATAGTTTTAGCTATCCTGGGTTTTTTGTTGTTCCAGATGAATTTGATAATTGCTCTTTCTAACTCTGTGAAGAATTGAGTTGGGATTTTGATGGGTATTGCATTGAATCTGTATATTGCTTTTGGCAAAATGGCCATTTTAACTATATTGATTCTACCGATCCATGAGCATGGGAGGTTTTCCCATTTTTTTTGATTTTTTTTATTCGATATAATTTATTTACATTTCAAATGATTTCCCCTTTTCTAGCCCCCCCACTCCCCGAAAGTCCCGTAAGCCCCCTTCTCTTCCCCTGTCCTCCCACCCACCCCTTCCCACTTCCCACTTCCCCGTTCTGGTTTTGCCGAATACTGGAATACTGTTTCACTGAGTCTTTCCAGAACCAGGGGCCACTCCTCCTTTCTTCTTGTACCTCATTTGATGTGTGGATTATGTTTTGGGTATTCCAGTTTTCTAGGTTAATATACACTTATTAGTGAGTGCATACCATGATTCCCCTTTTGAGTCAGGGTTACCTCATTTAGTATGATGTTCTCTAGCTCCATCCATTTGCCTAAGAATTTCATGAATTCATTGTTTCTAATGGCTGAATAGTACTCCATTGTGTAGATATACCACATTTTTTGCATCCACTCTTCTGTTGAGGGATACCTAAGTTCTTTCCAGCATCTGGCAATTATAAATAGGGCTGCTATTAACATAGTAGAGCATGTATCCTTATTACATGGTAGGGAATCCTCTGGGTATATGCCCAGGAGTGGTATAGCAGGATCTTCTGGAAGTGAGGTGCCCAGTTTTCGGAGGAACCACCAGACTGATTTCCAGAGTGGTTGTACCAATTTGCAACCCCACCAGCAGTGGAGGAGTGTTCCTCTTTCTCCACACCCTCTCCAACACCTGCTGTCTCCTGAATTTTTAATCTTAGCCATTCTGACTGGTGTAAGATGAAATCTCAGGGTTGTTTTGATTTGCATTTCCCTAATGATTAATGAAGTTGAGCATTTTTTAAGATGCTTCTCCGCTATCCGAAGTTCTTCAGGTGAGAATTCCTTGTTTAACTCTGTACCCCATTTTTTAATAGGGTTGTTCGGTTTTCTGGAGTCTAACTTCTTGAGTTCTTTATATATATTGGATATTAGCCCTCTATCTGATGTAGGGTTGGTGAAGATCTTTTCCCAATTTGTTGGTTGCCGATTTGTCCTCTTGATGGTGTCCTTTGCCTTACAGAAACTTTGTAATTTTATGAGGTCCCATTTGTCAATTCTTGCTCTTAGAGCATACGCTATTGGTGTTCTGTTCAGAAATTTTCTCCCTGTACCGATGTCCTCAAGGGTCTTCCCCAGTTTCTTTTCTATTAGCTTCAGAGTGTCTGGCTTTATGTGGAGTTCCTTGATCCATTTGAATTTGAGCTTAGTACAAGGAGACAAGGATGGATCAATTCGCATTCTTCTGCATGCTGACCTCCAGTTGAACCAGCACCATTTGTTGAAAAGGCTATCTTTTTTCCATTGGATGTTTTCAGCCTCTTTGTCGAGGATCAAGTGGCCATAGGTGTGTGGGTTCATTTCTGGATCTTCAATCCTGTTCCATTGCTCCTCCTGCCTGTCACTGTACCAATACCATGCAGTTTTTAACACTATTGCTCTGTAGTATTGCGTGAGGTCAGGGATACTGATTCCCCCAGATTTTCTTTTGTTGCTGAGAATAGTTTTAGCTATCCTGGGTTTTTTGTTGTTCCAGTTGAATTTGATAATTGCTCTTTCTAACTCTGTGAAGAATTGAGTTGGGATTTTGATGGGTATTGCATTGAATCTGTATATTGCTTTTGGCAAAATGGCCATTTTAACTATATTGATTCTACCGACCCATGAGCATGGGAGGTTTTCCCATTTTTTGAGGTCTTCTTCCATTTCCTTCTTCAGAGTCTTGAAGTTCTTGTCATACAGATCTTTCACATGTTTGGTAAGAGTCACCCCAAGATACTTTATACTGTTTGTGGCTATTGTGAAGGGGGTCATTTCCCTAATTTCTTTCTCAACCTGCTTATCCTTTGAGTATAGGAAGGCCACTGACTTGCTTGAGTTGATTTTATAACCTGCCACTTTGTTGAAGTTATTTATCAGCTGTAGGAGCTCTCTAGTGGAGTTTTTTGGGTCACTTAGGTAGACTATCATGTCGTCTGCAAATAATGATAGTTTGACTTCTTCCTTTCCGATTTGTATCCCTTTGATCTCTTTATGTTGTCGAATTGCCCGAGCTAGAACCTCAAGTACAATATTGAAAAGATAAGGAGAAAGGGGGCAGCCTTGTCTGGTCCCTGATTTCAGTGGGATTGCTTCAAGTTTCTCTCCATTTAGTTTGATGCTGGCTACCAGTTTGCTGTATATTGCTTTTACTATGTTTAGGTATGGGCCTTGAATTCCTGTTCTCTCCAAGGCTTTACGCATGAAAGGATGCTGAATTTTGTCAAATTCTTTTTCAGCATCCAATGAAATGACCATGTGGTTTTGTTCTTTGAGTTTGTTTATGTAGTGGATTGCATTTATGGATTTCCGTATATTGAACCAACCCGGCATTCCCGGGATAAAGCCTACTTGATCATGTTGGATGATCGTTTTGATGTGTTCTTGGATTCGGTTGGCAAGAATTTTATTGAGTATTTTTGCATCGATGTTCATAAGGGAAATTGCTCTGAAGTTCTCTTTCTTTGTTGGATCTTTGTGTGGCTTTGGTATCAGCGTAATTGTGGCTTCATAGAAGGAATTGGGTATTGTTCCTTCTGTTTCTATTTTGTGGAATAGTTTGAAGAGTATTGGTGTTAACTCTTCTTTGAAGGTCTGATAGAATTCTGCACTGAAACCATCTGGTCCTGTGCTTTTTTTGGTTGGAAGACTTTCTATGACTCCTTCTATTTCTTTAGGCATTATGGGACTGTTTAGATGGTCTAGTTGGTCCTGATTTAATTTTGGTATTTGGTATCTGTCAAGGAAATTGTCCATTTCCTCCAGATTCTCCAGTTGTGTTGAGTACAGTCTCTTGTAGTAGGATCTGATGATTTTTTGGATTTCCTCAGTTTCCGTTGTTATATCTCCCTTTTCATTTCTAAGTTTGTTAATTTGGATACTTTCTCTGTGCCCTTTGGTCAGTCTGGCTAAGGGTTTATCTATCTTGTTGATTTTCTCAAAGAACCAGCTCCTGGTTTTGTTGATTTTTTTGTATGGTTCTCTTTGTTTCTACTTGATTGATTTCGGCCCTGAGTTTGATGATTTCCTGCCTTCTACTCCTCCTGGGTGAAATAGCTTCTTTTTGTTCCAGGGCTTTCAGGTGTGTCATTAAGCTGGTAATGTATGCTCTCTCCATTTTCTTTTTGGAGGCACTCAGGGCTATGAGTTTTCCTCTTAGCACTGCTTTCATTGTGTCCCATAGATTTGGGTATGTTGTGTCTTCATTTTCATTGTGTTCTAAAAAGTCTGTAATTTCTTTCTTTATTTCTTCCTTGACCAAGGTATCATTGAGTAGAATATTGTTCAGTTTCCACGTGTATGTGGGTTTTCTGTTGTTTTTGTTGCTATTGAAGACCACTTTTACTCCATAGTGATCTGATAGGAGGCATGGGATTAGTTCGATCTTCTTATATTTGTTGAGGTCTGTCTTGTGACCAATTATATGGTCGATTTTGGAGAAGGTGCCATGAGGTGCTGAGAAAAAGGTATATTCTTTTGTTTTAGGATAGAATGTTCTATATATATCTGTTAAATCTAATTGGTCCAAAGCTTCAATTAGTTTCATTGTGTCCCTGTTTAGTTTCTGTTTTCCTGATCGGTCCATTGAGGAAAGTGCAGTGTTGAAGTCACCCACAATTATTGTGTTAGGTGCAATGTGTGCTTTGAGTTTTAATAAAGTTTCTTTTACGAAAGAGGGTGCCCTTGCATTTGGAGCATAGATGTTCAGGATTGAGAGTTCTTCTTGTTGTATTTTTCCTTTGACCAGCAAGAAGTGTCCCTCAGAGTCTCTTTTGATGACTTTGGGTTGAAAGTCAATTTTATCTGATATTAAAATGGCTACTCCAGCTTGTTTCCTGAGACCATTTGATTGTAAAATTGTCTTCCAGCCTTTTACTCTAAGGTAGTGTTTGTCTTTGACCCTGAGGTGTGTTTCCTGTAAGCAGCAAAATGTAGGGTCCTGTTTAAGTATCCAGTCAGTTAGTCTGTGTCTTTTTATTGGGGCATTAAGTCCATTGATGTTAAGAGATATTAAGGAGTAGTGATTGTTACTTCCTATCATTTTTGACGTTATTTTTTAAATTTGATTGCTTAACTTCTTTTCGGTTTGATGAAAGGTTACTATCTTGCTTTTCCAGGGTGAAGTTTCCCTCCTTGTATTGTTGTTTTCCTCCTATTATCCTTTGTAGGGCTTGGTTTGTGGATAGATATTGGGTAAACTTGGTTTTGTCATGAAATATCTTTGTTTCTCCATCTACGGTGATTGAGAGTTTTGCTGGATATAGTAGTTTTGGTTGGCATTTGTGTTCTCTTAGAGTCTGCATGAGATCTGCAGACCTTCTAGCCTTCATAGTCTCAGGTGAAATGTCTGCTGTGATTTTGATAGGTCTTCCTTTATATGTTACTTGGCCTTTTTCTCTTATTGCCTTTAATATTCTTTCTTTGTTTAGAACATTTGGTGTTTTGATTATTATGTGATGGGAGGTATTTCTGTTCTGGTCCAGTCTGTTTGGAGTTCTGTAGGCTTCTTGTATATACATGGGCATCTCTCTCTTTAGGTTAGGGAAGTTTTCTTCCATAATTTTATTGAAGATATTTGCTGGCCCTTTAAGTTGTAAATCTTCACTCTCATCTATGCCTATAATCCTTAGGTTTGGTCTTCTCATTGTGTCCTGGATTTCCTGGATATTTTGGGTTACAAGCTTTTTGCATTTTGCATTTTCTTTAACTGTTGAGTCCATGGTTTCTATGGAATCTTCAGCATCTGAGATTCTTTCTATCTCTTGTATTCTGTTGTTGATATTTGCATCTCTCTCCCCTGATTTCTTCCCAAGGCTTTCTATCTCCAAAGTTGTCTCCCTTTGAGTTTTCTTAGTTGTTTCTACTTCTGATTTTAGATCCTGGATGGTTTTGCTTAGCTCCTTCACTTGCTTGTTTGTGCTTTCCTGTAGTTCTTTAAGAGTTTTTTGCGTTTCCTCTTTCATGACCTCAGCCTGTTGACCAAAGTTCTCCTGTATTTCTTTAAGTGTTTTTTGCGTTTCCTCCTTGTTGGCTTTTGTATTCTCCTGGATTTCTTTCAATGATTTTTGTGTTTCCCTTGCAAGGACTTCTAATTTTTGATCCATTTTCTCCTGAATTTCTTTAAGTATGTCCTTCATGTGTTCCTGTACCAGCATCATGACCAGTGATTTTAAATCCAAATCTTGTTTTACTGGTGTGATGGGGTATCCAGGACTTGTTGGTAGAGGAGAATTGGGTTCAGATGTTGCCATATTGCGTTGATTTCTGTTAGTGATGTTCCTGCGTTTGCCTTTTGCCATCTAGATCTCACTGGTGTTAGTTGGTCCTGTCAATGCCAGACTTACCAGTGCAAGCTGCCCCTTCCCAGTTGGCCTCTGGTGCACAGTCTACCTTCTGCACTGCTTGTAGACAGGGTCCTGCTGCCCAGGCTGTTCAGATCCTGAAGCAGGCACCCTAAGGCTCCCGCTGGGGCCCGCTGGATTCACTGGAGCACACTGACTTCTCCCTGCTGGCCGCCCGGAAGCCCCTCTAGCCTCTTGCAGGACCTGGAGATGTTTTGCTGCCGCCCAGGCTGATCTGGATCCGGAAGCGGAGAGAGTTGAGCTGAGGGCTCCCGCCTGAGGCCTTGCTCCAGATTGTGTCTGTGGACCAGATGGAGCCTGTGTGCACCCCCAGGGAGCGCGGACGGTGTATGCTGCCGGGACCTCCCCTGTGTTCTGATCACTCTGCTGGGCAGCCGATTCCCCAACTGGGCTGGCGCACACAAGGTTAGCCTGGCCGCCCAGGCCAGGCAAAAGCCTGGGGGGCCATGGTCCGAGCAAAGTTCCCCTAGGGCTATGACTGTTAATTGGGTCTGCCAGGTGACCAGGATGGAGGGTGTGTGCGTGCTCGCACTCCCTGAAAGCGCCGGGAGAGTCTGCTGTGCTAACAACCTCCTGGGCGGGTTGACACACAGATGGCCCACCAAGCCGCCCAGTTCTTGGGGTCAGTCCTGGGCCTTTTTGGGCCTAGACCCCCGCTTTGTTAGCCTCAGGCTATGCCTGTTATGGCTCTGCTCGCCAGAGCTCTCTGTCGTCCTGTAGGCAAAATGGCGGCGTGCGCACAGGTCCAGGCAAAACACCTCCTGGCTGGGTTGGCACCCCGATGGCCCCCCGAATAGCCCAGGGCCTGGGTGCAGGCCAACGCCCGTCGGGCTCAGACCCCCACAGTGTTGGCCTCGGATTATGTTTGTGTACCTCAGTCTGTCCGATGTCTCTGGAGTCCGAAACCAAGATGGAGGTGAGCCTCTCCTGACTGGTGGGAGGCCGAGTTCTGAAGTGGCTTCTGTGCAGCGAAAGGCGCCGCCAAACCGCAGCTGCTTGCAGCCCGGCTGGTCAGCGAAGGTCAGTGGTCGTGTGCGCAGGGCCTAACTGGACCCTGTGTCGCCTTGGTTCCACTGCTGATGGCCCTTCAGCTGGACCAGCCACTGCTGCACTGCTGCCGCCGTCGCCCGCTGCTACTTTTTTTTATTTATTTATTGAATATCATCTTCATTTACATTGCCAATGGTAAAACCTTTCCCGATTCCCCCCTCCCCAAAGCCCCCACCCCCTTCCTCCCATCCCCTACCTCCACATATATGCCCCTCCACCCTACCCACTCCCACCCTCCCTCCCTTGATTTCCCTTTGTTGGGGCATCTATTGAGCCTTCACCTGACCAAGGACCTCTCCTCCCACTGATGCCCAAGAAGGCATTCCTCTGCCACATTTTTGGCTGGAACCATGTGTACCCCTTGGTTAATGGTTCATTCCCTGGGTGTCTATAATCTGTAAATTGTCTTAAGACCCCCCCTATAAAAAAAATCGAGTGAATTAAATAAAAAAAACTGACTTTTCTCTGTGACTACAAAATGATTATTGAAAAAGAATGAAGAATTTTGGTAGTTTGTATATTGGAATGAATAATTTTCTTTTTCTAATTTTAAATTATATAGAATGGTATGGCATGGACTCTATCCATTCTTTTAATTAATTAATTTAATTTTTTACACTCTATATTTTATTCCCTTCCCATCCCTGTCTACCCTCTGACTCTTCTACATCCCATACCTCCTCCCCACCCCCTGTCTCCACGTGGCTGTCTCCACCCCTACCCCACCTGACCTCTAAACTCCCTGGGGCCTCTAGACTCTTGAGGGTTAGGTGCATCATCTCTGAATGAACCCAGACCTGGCATTCCTCTACTGTATGTGTGCTAGGGGACTCATATCAGCTGGTATATGCTGCCTGTTTGGTGGTCCAGTGTTTGAGAGATCTCGGAGGTCCCGATTAATTGAGACTGCTGGTCCTCCTACAGGATTGGCCTTCTCTTGAGGTTCTTTCAGCCTTCCCTAATCCAACAACAGCAGTCAGACGCTTCTGTCCATTGGTTAGGCACAAGCATCTGCATCGACTCCTTCAGCTGCTTGATGGGTCTTCCGGAGTGCTGTCATACTGTGTCTCTGTACTTTTTGTGAGTGCTCCATAGCCTCAGTAATAGTGTCAGGCCCTGGGAACGCCCCTTGAGCTGGAGTCCACTTTGAACCTATTGCTGAGCCTTCTTGTTCTCAGGCCCTCTCCATTCCCCCCCCTGCAGTTCTTTCAGACAGGAACACTTATGGCTCAGAGTTGTGACTGTGGGATGACCCGCTCTCCCTCATTTGATGCCCTGTCTTCCTGCTGGAGGTGGGCTCTATAAGTTCCTTCTCCCTACTGTCATGCATTTCATCTAAGTCTCTCACCTCCCAGGTCTCTGGTGCATTCTGGAGGGTTTCCCCCACCTCCTCCCTCCTGAGGTGGCCTGTTTCCATTCTTTCTGCTGGCCCTCAAGGCTTCAGTCCTTTTCCCTCACCAGTTCCACATTAGGTTCCCTCTCCCTCCACTCCCTCCCGGGTTCCTCCCTCCCCACTTAACCATTTTTTAAAAATTAACTTATTTTTGTTTTGTATATGTTTTGCCTGTATGTATGTATGTATGTATGTATGTATGTATGTATGTATATGTACCATGTGTGTGCCTGGTGCCTGAGGAGGGATTTGGATTTCTGCTTGGAATTGTACCTCAGGAAGAGAAGCCAGGGTTCTTAACTGCTGAGTCACTAGAACACACACACCCTATCCCCCAGCCCCAATAATTTTTTTATAAGGAAGAAAAGCTTTCAGTTTGTTTATGATTCTTTTCCTTCATTGCTTACATTTGGTTCTGAAAATTGTTGGTTTAACTTATATATTTTTATTGTCTATCTTAGCTCATTGAATATTTACTTTAAAAAACCCTTCATTTTGTAGAGAAAAAGAGCTAAGGTATACAAGTGTATTTGATGTGGTTATTCTTAGTTAATCTTAATTTTTTTTTTATCATTTGCCTAGTTCTGAGATAGTTAAATTAGATGGCTAGTCCAGTTTGCTGAAAATAGTAATACTTTGGTAACTTTAAAGAGAAATTAGACAGACCTCCTAGTCATGGGATGTTTTTCTAACTAAAGACAAAGTATATGTTGACTAAGGGAAATATTTAATCATTAGTGCTAAGATACCACATGTTGCATAGATGATTTTGTCTGGGCTTTTTCATTTATTTATTTTGCTTTGATAGTACACTATAAGAATATTTGAATTGTAATTACCAAATAAGACACATAACATTATAGGTAATGTTTCTTTTTAGGATAAGTTCAAATATTGAGAAAGGTTAATGTAGCAAAGTAAATTGTTAGACCTCTTTTATTCATTGATGGTAAACTTCAGCTTATAGTCATCAAGATAATTTGAATATAACAGAAATTAGAGTTTATAGGTACAAAAGGAAGATTTATGATTATTAGTGTTCCCCTTTAATTTCACTGTAATTACAGTTGGTGATTCAACAACAAAAAAGGCAAGTATTTGGCACCATAGGAATTTCGGGGCCTACACCTTTAAAAGTCTAGGCATGCTCAACCAGGACTGCTGCACACTTCTCCTTAAAGGTCATTTGCATGTGTTTTAACATGGCTTGTATTTTCTCATTTCTTTGTTAGAGCCAAATACCACAAGTTGAAATATGGGACAGAACTGAATCAGGGAGACATGAAGCCTCCAAGCTATGATTCTGGTAAGTTAGCTGTAAAGGAAGTTTTAAGTAATAAAAAGTTAATGTCTAGTATTTTGTAGAAACATTGAAACTGTAAGTTGAGACCATTTTATACCACCTTTCTTTATCTGTACCATTTTTTTAGTTCATAATCTTCTTTGTGTGTTCTACAGTTAGTAGAAGGTTCAGATATGGTCGGGTAGTATTGACTAGACTCTGCCTGTGTTCTACAGTCAGTCTTTAAATTTTTCTGAAATTCTTTGATATCTGTTGTAATCTCTCTGTTGACCTCTAGTGTTATTAATTTGGATTTTCTATGTCTTTTATTAATTCAGGCCAGATTTTGTTAATCCTACTTATCTTTTAAAACATTAACTCATTTCATCCATTCTTTGCATTTTTTCCATTTCATTTATTTGTGCCCCAATTTAGATACTTTCTTTTTACCTATTGCTTTCGGGTTTGTTTTTGTTTTGTTTTTTTTTCCTTGTTTTTTTTTTTTTCAAACTATTGAAGTACATTTTAAAATTATTTATCTGAGATTATATGTTTTTTCTTACTTTTTCATTTTTAAATTGTGTGCACTTGTGTTTAGATGCTCATGTGTACATGAGAGAGGCTTCTGTGGCGCCCAGCAGAGGGTATTCATTGAGCCCCTGGAGCTGGAGTTACAGGTGATTGTAAGCCATGATAAGATGCTGAGACCTGAACTCAGACTCCTGTGCAAGAACAGTTCAGTCTTCACTGCCGAGCCAACTCCAGCCCCTCTTTCTGCTGCCTTGTTTATGTTTGTAGGTACTTAGAGCTATAAGTTCCCCTTTCAGGTTTGCTTTTGTTTATTCCAGAGGTTTTAAGATGTTGTGCTTTCATTTCAGTTAATTCCAAGAATGTTTTTCTTTGTTTCTTGATTCCTTCAGTGGCCTATTCATCATTCACTAACTGTCTTGTCCTGTGTTGTTTTGTGCAGTTTTGTGTAGTCAGTCTCAGTATGTAGCCAGTGCTGGCCTGGAACTATCTCTGTAGACCAGGCAGGTCTCATGCACACGAGATCTAACTGCCTCTGGGACACAAGGCCTCTGCCAGCATACCAAGCTCAACACTTACTGAGCTTTTAATCTCTGTTACATAGTGTGCTTTTTCTATACTTTGCTTTGTTGTTAATATCAAGCGTTATTCCATTGTGGTCAGATAGAATACATGTAGAAGTTTGTCAAGATTTGCTTTCTGTCCACATACATGTCTGTTTTAGAGAAACTAATATGGTTTGTTGAGAATAATGCATATTCTATAGTGTTTGGGTGGAATATTCTATAGATATCTATTAAGTCCATTTAGTACTTAATGGCATTCAGCTTTGATATTTCTCTTCATTTTTGTTGTGGCCTGGATGGCCTGTCTGTCTGTAAAACTGGACACTTAAAGTCACCTACTTTATTGTGGTTTATCTGTAGACATTCTTTCCACCCATTCCCTCTAAGAGGGAATGTCTATCCTTGAGAGGGAGGTGTATTTCTGGTAGGCAACAGGAAGATAGATCCTGTTTTCTGATATAGTTTGTTCTAATACAGTTGTATCCTTTGAGGACTTGAGGCGATTACCATGTAGATGCATTATTGGAAGATGGGTATTAGTTGCTGTCAATTTTGTTGATTTTTGTGGTGTGTGGCAGTCTTACTTTGCATACCTGTCAACCTGCCATCATTAGCCTTGGATGTGCTTATTCTTCTGTTCATTCTGGAGTATTCCTTGTTTTCTCTGCAAGGCTGGTTGGTAATCACATGGTTCCCACAGAGAAGTAAGTTTTATTTTCATGGACCTGCTCTTTATATGTAACTTGGGCCATACTTCTCTCATCTTTAAATACCACCTCTGTCTTAGTTAGGATTTCACTGCTGAAGAGACACCGTGACCATACCAACTCTTACAAAGGAAAACACCCAATTGGGGTTGGCTTACAGTTTCAGAGGTTTAGTCCATGATCATTACGGCAGAAAGCCTGGCAGTATGCGGCAGACATGATGCTGCAGAATGGAGCTTAGAGTTCTACCTCTTAATCCAAAGGCAGCAGGAGACTGTGTGTCACCCTGGTGTAGCTTGAGCATATAAAATCTCAAAGCCTGTCCCACAGTGACATACTTTCTCTAACGAGGCCACACCTACTCCAGCAAGGCCACACCTCCTAATAGTGCCCTACTTATGCTGTAGGAGCCATATCTATTGAAAGTACCACACTCCTCCCCACCCCCATGCTTAGTTACTTAGTGTTTTAGCTGTAACTTGGTGTCCAGTATTCTTGTGTATTCTCCTTTTTTTTAACCATCGTCTTTGATTGGGAGAGTCTGAGAGGGCCGAGCCAGGTGAGCTAGTCTCTTACTAGGCAGTGCAAGCAGCCGCAAGGGCCTGAAGACAGATGGTGGTCCGAGTGGCTTGGGAGTCCTAAGGGAGGGCAGGATGTGGTAGTGTGCCCAGCACTGGGTGGGCCCTTGCAGGCAGAGCTCTCCATTTGGCTTTACAACCTGGAGCTCACAGATTCAGCTAGACAGCCAGCTAGTCAGTCTCAGTCACTCTCCAGTCTCCCGACCTTCCTAGTGGTGCGATTAAAGATACAGACTGGCCTTTTTCTTTTCTTTTTTTTAATTTTTAGTTTTTGAAATGTGAGTGATAGTATTTACTCAAAGCTTCATGTTTACATAGCAGTTATTTTACAGATTGACCTATGTCCCTGTAATGCCAGAAAAAAAAAATTATAAAAATAAAACAAAACAGGTACTTTTTCAGAAAACTATCATAGTTATATATTGTCTGCTTCAAAACTTATGTTTAATCACAGTATTTACATTCTGTATGTAGATATAAAATCTATAGTTATTTTAATCCCCTACCCCATAAGTTTTACAGAGCTCTTTAGGAGTTCAAAGGTCTAGTTGCTGTGCATAAATAAACTTTATCAGGGGGCTAGAGGTTTGGCTTAGCTATTAATTTCATTGTTTTTGACACAAGGTCTCATGTAGTCTTGGTTCCTTGTCAACTTTTGATCCTTCTGTCTCTACTTCCCAAGTGTAGATTACAACTTTGTGCCACTATGCCTTGTCTCATGCAGAACACATGCCAGGCAAGCAGTCTCCCAACCGTCCTGTCCCCAGCTGAGACTATTTCTTTACATACGTCTGTCGGATTGTTTGGAGTTTCTGGTTTTTGTTTGTTTTGTTTTAACTACCATTTCTAGGTTTTATAATAATTCTATGTGGTTCTCACCCTGTAACTTGATTTGATAATTCTTTGTTTTAGAGGAAAATTCTCAGGCTAGTGAAAATGAAAGAAAAACTGTTATTAGTTCTGATGTTCTAAAGGGAATCCGGTGGAGATACTTAATCATACAGAGTTCTGTTATCAAAATTGTTTAAAAGCATTCATATTGTCCTAAAACGTACCTTTTAAAAGTTGAATTTTCCTATTCTTAACCTTATAAATATTTATTGGGCATTGTTTATGAACTGGGTTGTCCAAACATGTAAAAATTAGTCAATTTCATTGTGATTTGATATTCTCCAGATGAAGGTAATGAAACAGAGGTGCAGCCACAGCAAAATAGTCAGTTAATGTGGAAACAAGGCCGGCAGCTACTTAGACAGTAAGTACCAAGATTAAATGTTCTTACTTGTTGAAAGTAAGAGCAGTTTTTTATGCTTCTCTTTTGTATTTTTAACTCATATTGTACTGGCTGGTTTTGCGTGTCAGCTTGACACAAACTGGAGTTATCACAGAGAAAGGAGCTTTAGGTGAGGAAATGTCTCCATGAGATCCAGCTGTGGGCATTTTCTCAATTAGTGATCAAGAGGGGAGGGCCCCTTGTGGGTGGTGCCATCCCTGGGCTGGTAGTCCTGGGTTCTATAAGAAAGCAAGCTGAGCAAGCCAAGGGAAGCAAGCCGGTAAGAAACATTCCTCCACGGCTTCTCCATCAGTTCCTGCTTCGCTTCCTGACCTGCTTGAGCTCCAGTCATGACCTCCTTTGGTGATGAATAGTAATGTGGAAGTGTAAGCTCAATATCTATACCTGTCTTTTGTCTAGACCAGTGGTTCTCAACCTTCCTAATGCTGTGACCCTTTTAATACAGTTCCTCAGGTTGTAGTAACTCCCAATCGAAAAATTATTTTTGTTGCTACTTCATAATTGTAATTTTGTTACTGGTTTGAATCGTAATATAAATTATCTGATATGTAGGATTTTTAATATGTGACCCCTATGAAAGGGTTGTTAAGTCCCCAAAGAGATCTCTACCCATAGGTTGAAAATCACTGATCTAGACAAAGTTAGAAAAGATTTAAACCATTAGGTGGATTTTCATTTCTGTACTCACTTCAGTCTTAAATACAACATGTATTTATCTTTTCAAATTTACTTTTGGTAATCTAAGTTGAACCTAGGTTCTTTTTTTTTTTAATTGGCTATTTTCATTATTTACATTTCAAACATTATCCCCTTTCCCGGTTTCCTAGCCTCCTGGAACCCCCCTACCCCATCCTCCCTCTCCCTGCCTCTTATGAGGGTGGTCCTTCACCCACCCTCTTCCACCTCCCACCCTTGATTCCCCTACATTGGGGCATCTATCCTGCCTTCATAGGATCAAGACCTCTCCTCCCATTGATGCATGACAAGGCCACCCTCGGCTATATATGCAGCCGGAGCCATGTGTACCCCTTGGTTGATGGCTTAGTCCCTGGAAGCTCTAGGGATGGGGGTTTGGTTGGTTGATATTGTTTGAACCTAGGTTCTTAAGTATGCCAGAAAAGTGCCCTGCTTCTTGTACCAACAGGGCACTTGTTTTCTTGTACCACATGTACTTCATGTTTGCTTGTTTACTTCTTTTTCTTTTTTGATATATTTTTTTATTTTATTTTTATTTTCTACATTCTTTGTTTATATTCCAAATGATTTCCCCTTTCCTGTTCCCCCCTCCCCATAAGCCCTTTTCCGTCCACCCATTCCTGATCAACCCCCTCCCACTTCTCTGTCCTGGTAATCCCCTACACAGCTGCATCAAGCCTTTCCAGGACCTGGAGCCTCTCCTTCCTTCTTCCTGGGAATCATTTGATATGTTAATTGTGTCTTGGGTATTCAGTGCTTCTGGGCTAAAATCCACTTATCAGTGACTACATTTCATGTGTGTTCTTTTGTGATTGGGTTACCTCACTTAGGATGATATTTTCCAGTTCCAACTATTTGCCCAAGAATTTCATGAATTCATTGTTTTTAATTGCTGAGTAGTATTCCATTGTATAAATATACCACATTTTCTGTATCCATTCCTCCATTGAGGGACATCTGGGTTCTTTCCAGCTTCTGGCTATTATAAATAAGGCTGCTATGAACATAGTGGAGCATGTGTCCTTATTGCATGCTGGGGAATCCTCTGGGTATATGCCCAGGAGTGGTATAATAGGGTCCTCTGGAAGTTTCATGCCCAGTTTTATGAGGAACCGCCAGACTGATTTCCAGAGTGGTTATACCATCTTGCAATCCCACCAGCAGTGGAGGAGTGTTCCTCTTTCTCCACATCCTCGTCAACACCTGCTGTTTCCTGAATTTTTAATCTTAGCCATTCTGACTGGTATGCCTAAACATAATAAAAGCAATATACAGCAAACTGGTAGCCAACATCAAACCAAATGGAGAGAAACTTGAAGCAATCATATTAAAATCAGGGACTAGACAAGGCTGCCTCCTCTCTCCATATCTTTTCAATATAGTACTTGAAGTTCTAGCTAGAGCAATTAGACAACATAAGGAGGTCAGAGGGATACAAATTGGAAAGGAAGAAGTCAAACTATCACTATTCGCAGATGATATGATAGTATACTTAAGTGACACAAAACTCCACCAAAGAACTTCTAAAGCTGATAAACAACTTCAGCAAAGTGGCCAGATATAAAATCAACTCAAGCAAGTCAGTAGCCTTCTTATTTCTTTGTTGATGTGGTCTCACTGAATTAACTAGGCTAGCCTTGAGTTTGTACTGTCCCTCCCTGAGCCTCCCCAATAGCTCTGGTACAGGTAAGCACTACCAGTCTTAGCCATTTTCAATTTTTAAATGGCTAAGTGCTCTTAAACAGCTGTGGGAGGCTAAGCAGTTAAGAGCACTTTCTGCCCTTGTAGAGGACCTGGGTTCAGTTCCCAGCACCCACATGCTGGCTTACAATCACCTATAACTCTAAATCAGGTGATCTGGCATCTGCTGCTGGCCACTGCAGGTGCTAGGCACACACATGGTGCACAGATATACATGCCGACAAAGCATTCATACACTAAAAATAGAAATAAGTTTTAAATGCTGATTAGCTTTTTGTTTTTGTTAATGAGAAGTGATTTCATAGTAAATTAAGGCATTTTCAAAACTTTAAAAGTCATTACATACCTTTTGAAAAAGGTGACATTTTATCAGTAAGCTATGCATCAGCTATTTACTAAGAGATACTCTGCATGACTGACAGAGCAGTTTAAAACAGATATGTGATTTAGTTTTGTTGTCAAAGCAAGGTACATATCAAATATTAATTATTAAAAGTAGAAAAAACAAGCTAGAGATATGGCTTAGGAAAATCAAGCATTGGCTGGTTTTTGCAGAGGACCTGGGTTTGGTTTCTAGGACCCTTATGGTGACTCAGAACCACTCATAACTACAGTCTCAGGGGATCCAGTGCCCTCAACTGACCTCTGTGGACACCAGGCACGCATGTGGTGCACATGCACCATGCATGCAAAACATTCATACCCATAAAATACATAAGCCTATCATTTTAAGTATTAGGACAGCTTATGCGTCATTATAGTAGTCTTCAGAAATGTCTGGTTAAATTCAAGGAAGTGGGAATTTATAATTTCAGATTTTTAAAATGAAGACTTTCCTGTGACTACTGAGTGGGTTTGAACAGTGAACATCTCAGTTTGATAAGACATCCTATCCTGTCCTGTCTGATTACCTGTCTTTGTGAGGTGTCTTTCAGCTCTATTAACTCTACAAATGAAATCCTGAAGTGAGCTGGCCTTAAACTATTGTCTTGTCCACCTGTGCTTTCCTCGTTTCTTCATTAAACCTACTATATAAACAAACACATGTTATCCTTATATCGTGTTGTCACTGTCATTTCCTTTGTTCTGGTCCTACCACTACCACGCTTGGCCTGTTAAAACAAATCATTATCAGCATTTAACACTGGAGTTCTTAGGTGTAGAGTGCTTTCTATATGTCGTGGGTGATATTAGGTCTCCTTGATGAGAATAAAAAGTTTAAGAGAAAATTGCATGTCAAGTAAGTGGCACAATTGGGCTTGAGCCATGGATGTAACTGTATGCTCTGTGCTCTTTTTCTGTGCCTCTGACTCTATTGAATTACACAAATTCACATGAGTTTATATACCTTAAATCCTACAATTTAATTATTTATTTTTGTTTTTGAATTTCTCAAGTCAGAAACATCTCTTTTTAAAGTGACTCTTATGAAAAAAATATTCTCTTTTTCTGTGTTGTGGAAAGAAAAATTTACACTAGAAACATTCTTTGCAGATTTTAGTAATGACACTTCACGTAAGAAATGTTAAAACAACTGGAGCCATTATTCTAACATAGCAATAGTAGAGTTTGTGAGGAGAGTGTTCCATTCTTCCTAAAGCAAAAAGTGTGCTCTGAAATTAATGGAAGAACTGTTTCTTAGGATAAATGAATAGTGTTATTGTACAGTTCTTTGGTTTTCCTCCGTGACTGTAGAGGCTGGTACTGCAAGAGACAGCTCCATCTGCAGCTGGAATAGTATTAACAAGTCTTACTGACATGGTACTGGTCTGTTAAACCTTATATAGTCAGTGAGCTTGAAGAAATACTTTTATTTACATTTTAAATTTTACAATGCTAATTCCTATGTGACTGAATTGTAAGGATCCTCTTTGTGCAGGTATCTCCAGGAGGTCGGCTACACTGATACTATTCTAGATGTGAAGTCCAAGCGTGTGAGGGCATTGTTGGGCTTTTCAAGTGATGTCACTGACAGGGAGGATGACAAAAACCAGGACTCGGTGATAAATGGCACAGAGGCTGAAGTTAAAGAGACAGCAATGATTGGGTAAGTAGTTTGTCTGGAAATTGTTTTAGCTATAACTTCAGTTCTTACTGAATATTTTTGGTATAGAGGATATTAAGCTCTTAAATAATGACTTGGTAATGATTAATTTTAGTTAATTAAATGTTATAATTAAAAAAGTTTTACTTAGAAGGTCTTAAGATTATTTTAATTAAAGAATATAATTTTTATTTAGGGTATTTTTATTTGCTTTAAATTTACAGATTTAAGATAGATTTTAATATCTTGAAGCATTGTCAACCCCTGTTAGAATCTCATAAAAGATGTTACTGAAATTAAATACAAATCTTTAAGAATGATATATTATTGATGAACCAGAGATCAAAAGTAAATCTTTCCTTAATCATATCTTTTATATCATAATGTTGTTCCTTATCTTTCCTTTGCTATAAAATATCTATTTTAAATATATGTGTATATATACACACATACCTATTGAATTAATGGACTATGTGTGACAATTCAGAAGTTATTTGAACTACTGGAGTCTTGTTTCAGACCACATACTATTGACATACATAATTTTACTCAAGTAAACATAACAATAAACATACTTCAATATAGAGATTATTCTTTATTTTAAAAATTGTTATAAACCTTTTTTTGAATAAAAAAACCAAAGAATCTGTGAATGTCTAAGTCTGATGTTAACTTTTTTAAACTCCTGTTTAGGCTAAAAGAATGGTTTCAATTGAACTCTGTAAATTTCTTTAAGAAAACATAGTTCCAGTTATTTGAAATATAAAACTTCAGAATTAGATAGTTTCAAAATAAACAATTTTATAAACAAATGCCCTTGGGCCTTTTAAAAACGTAATATAATACATTTATCTTTAGTGTGCATGCTATGAATAGCTGTATTTTCACCATGTAGGTTACGGCATTACATTGTTATATAGTGGGGAAGGGTCACATGAGAGGTCCAAGGAGGATTGTAGAGAAGACACGACAGCAAAACGAGGCAGAGCTACTTAAAATAATATTTTTAGAGGAGCTCGTTAAGGTCAGCATGAAGGTCAGTCTGCAGAATTTGTCTGTCTAAGATGGAGGCTTAAGCACTCACTGTTGTCCTTTTTCAGTTACTGCAGAGAACTGTAGTGGATGGGAAGCAGCGTAGGTCATGGGATAGATAGTTCAGAGGTCATATACTATCATGTTGTAATCCAAGCATAAGGGGCTGAACCTAGCAGCAACAGTTCTTTTTTTTTTTTTTTTTTTTTTTTTTTTTTTTTTTATTGGTGATGTTTTAAAAGTTTACCTGAGTATCATTGTATATATTTTAAAACCAGAAAATCCGAGTTAACAGATTCTGCCTCCGTGCTGGACAATTTCAAATTCCTTGAAAATGCAGCTGCAGATTTCAGTGATGAAGACGAGGATGAGGACATTGATGGAAGAGAGAAGAGTATCGTTGATACTTCCACCGTGAGTTGGAGAACTCATTTCAGTGTTTTTACGTGTCATAATGCATGTGTTAGAAGACTGTGTCCTTAACATCTTGAATCCTTACATTCCTTTCATAAACTTTGGGCAAGTAGAAAATTTTTATTACTGATTTTAGTCTCAGTATTATTTTTAGTATAGCATTCTCTCGTCAGTATGCTTAGATGCTGTCAATTCAGTAGAGAAGGCAGCTCTCCATGGAACTGCAGAGTGTGCTGAATGCTGCGTGTTCTAACCGTGTCCTGGCGTTGTCTGTGACGACAGACATAGAACTGGCATACACAGGATGGTGCCTGATGGTGGCTGGCAGCAGCTCTGAGACGGTTTTCTCTCTCCCGGGAGGGCTGCCATACGTGTTCTGCAGTTTCAGACCTCTCCCACACTCTGTCCTGTGATTCAGCCTTTAAGAGTACCGACTTCCCCATGCATTTCCTACAACAGCAAGTGTCTCTAGGTTAATGTTTCTTCTTCCTCTGGTCTTTTCCCCTCCTTTCCTCTTTCCTTTGTTTTTCTCTTTTTTTTTTCTCCTCTTTGAAGGAAGAGATGAAGACGTGCTTTACTTTTGTTCAGCAAAGTGTGTGCCTTTTGTCTTTTCTTTAAGAATAGGAAGAAGGAAAGTTACAATGTGAAGCAGAAGGATCCAGTGGCAGACACCACAGTGAAGGTGTGCGTCTGCAGCATGGTCTTTTTTTTTTTCCTCAGGGATGGGGATTGAGACAAAGTCTCCCCATGTAGCTCTGTCTATCCTGGAACTTCAGAGATCTGCCTGCCTCTGCTTCCTGAGTGCTGCTGGGATCCGGGTTGCCTGGCTTTAGTTCCTTTTCTTAACATGTCTGGCATAATTTTATTAGTTTGTAAGATGAAGATTATAATAAGTACCTCATTTAATTCCCAGAAGACTATGATAAATAGGAGACTGTATATAAAAATAATGTTTAGCTATAATTAATGTGCTTTCTTAGGATTGCTTCTGTTTTTCATGCTTTCTACTTTCTGGGCTTAGTCCCAAGACTCTTCTTTCTGCCACATTATTGTTTGTATATGCACTGGTCCTTTACACTGTGGATCTTAGCCCTATCAGAGATACTTTGGAATATCAAAACTATCAAGTTTTTAATAGTAGTCACCCAAATTTTTCTTAGCAACACAAGCTATAATAGTGTGTGCCCACCTAAATGTCTGATCCTTCGCTTTGTCTTAACCATCCAGAGTTGTGTAGTTCTGTATGGACTTTTGTGTGGCTGTTGCTTTGAGATACCATTTTCCTAACAGGATACTTTATTCATAACCCAGTGGCAAATAACTCTCATAAAGTTCTTTGTTGGTAATTGTATCAGTTTAAATATTTTAAAAATCTATAAATTGATTACTAAAAACAAGTTAAATGATCAGATTGGAAAATTTTAGCAATCTAACCATTTGGTTCCTCAGTTTTTAACCACTTAATTTCTTTTTATGTAATTAAATTGATAGTATTGACAGTTTTCCAGCTGATAGCACAGATCACAGGACATCCCTGGGACCAGAGTCACCCATTACCCACACTTAAATACTGGGGTCTGAAAACCTTCTCCCTCATCTTTACCATATGCTGGGTATTGAACCGAGGTCCTGTATTTAATAGGCAAATAAAACACCCCAGCCCGAGAAGAAAAATGTATTTAAATGACTGGGTATTTTTCTTAACAGTTTCATTAGCTTTTATATCGTATTATGCTAATTTCCACACACAGCTGTAGTCTGATAGATGCATGTCAAAGGGATTTTTTTTTTTTACAATTTTAAGTGTATAGAATGGTAAGCATGACTTGTAAGATGTATTACAATCTACACAGAGAAAATGGTTGAAATTTGTCCTGTTAATGCTCATAGAGCAAATAGGTTTTTAAAAACAGCGTCTTAAGGCTAGGGTTGGTGGTGTATATCTTTAATTCCAGCACTTGGGAGACGGAGACACGAGGCTATCGGTGGGATTGAGGCCATCCTGGTTTATACAGTGAGCTCTAGGACAGCCAAGACTTCTCAGAAAGACTTTGTCTCAGAAGAAAAAAAAAGGTTTATTATTATTTTAATAAAATAGTTAATAGGTCTAAACTGAGAGAATATGGCTACTGTTGGTTACATTTAGTCTGTTATATGCATGGTTTCTCCACAGCCACACCCTGTCTTTTCTTTCTCCTGACCTCAAAGTTCACTTGTTCTTTGTGGTGTTGTCAAGAGCAGTGGTTCTCAACCTGTGGGTCATGACCCTTTGGGAGTAGAATGACCTTTCACAGAGGTCACACACACTACCTTCATATCAAATATTTACATTACGAGTTTTAACTGTAGCAAAACTACAGCTATGAAGTAGCAATGAAATATTCTTATGGTTTGGGGTCAGCATAGCATGAGGAACTGTATCACAAGATCAGGAGGTTGCCATCCACTGTGCTCTGGAACATTCCTATCTCCTGTCGGTCCTCTTCCCTTGCTATTGCCACTATCAGAGTGTCCTCATTACCTTGGAGTAGTGAGGATCTGAAATTATAAATGCATAAAATATATCCTATTCTGTGTAAAAGATAAGTTCTGCAGAAGCATTTGCTTTATTCAAGAACTTAGGAGGGAAAAAAATGGAATTAAGAACTGTTAGATGTGGTTTTAGTAACATAAAGAATCCTAAGCCCTTTTGAACTATCTTATTTTTTTTTTTTTTGTAATTTTTCATTGTGTTTTTCTAACCTGCTTGAAACTCCCTAGCCTATTTCTCATATTTCTTTTAAAACTCCTTTTAAATGTTTTTTTGTTTGTTTGTTTTTTGATTTGTTTTTTGGGGGTTTTTTTTTTGTTTGTTTTTGTTTGTTTGGTTGGTTGGTTTTGGTTTCTTTCGAGACAGGGATTCTCTGTATAGCCCTGGCTGTCCTGGAACTCACCCTGTAGACCAGGCTGGCCTTGAACTCAGAAATCTTCCTGCCTCTGCCTCCCAGAGTGCTGGGATTACAGGCATGCACCACCGCCGCCCGGCTCCTTTTAAATGTTTTTAGTTGAAATAGACTGTGTGCCTTTCCCCTTCTCTGTCCTCCCTCCATCCCTTCTGTGATGCCCACCCTTAAAACCTCTCCTGTCCTCTTTGCACTCTTCAGTTGATGGCTTCCTTTTACAAATTATTATTGTTACATGCATGTATGTTTGTATGTGTGTATACATATAACAAATACAGATAAACACAACTTATTGAATCTGTTTTTGTTGTGTGCATGGTTTCAGGGCTGACCACTTGTTTTCTGTGATGATCTCCATTTGCTGACCTTTTCTCCTTAATTTCTTAAGTAGAAAGTCTCCTGTATGGGGAAGGGAAGTATTACTATTACAATTTTACCCCTCCCTGCTTACTGAGCATATCTTTCCTTGGCGACCACAGGTCTTTGTACTTTGAAGCCTAAGCATTAGACTGCACAGGGTTTCTGATGTGTTTCTGCAAAATGCTTGCTAGTGTAGACACTTGCTAGGTATGACTGTGGTATGGACCCAATGGCTGTCTCATTTTTTTATGGCTACCTAGATGTGTTTGCCCTCGGAGTTGCTTTTGTTACTTAATACCATGTTTAGTAATAACTAAAGCCCAAAATTCTCCAAGACATTTAATTTGACATTACAGGTACTGTTTCTGGCTTTTCCCTACCCCTTTTATCTGGCAGTGAGGACAAAGACTTTCCATCTTGGTGGCTAGTAGTGGCCCCTCTGACATCAGCTGGATGGAACTATGAGGATAGGGTAGCCTGAGGATGTTTTGCTTGTTTGTGCACATGTGTGCCTAGTGTCTGACCTAGAGGCCAGAAGAGACCATTAGATCCCCCACATCTGGAGGTATAGACAGTTGTGAGCTGTGATGTGGGGGCTACGGAATGAACTCAGGTCCTCTGAAAGAACAGCCCGAGCTCTTCACCACTGAGCCATCTTTCTGGCCCTGGTGCCAATCCTCAGAGACATTGTTTTATACCTGAGTGTTGTCGCTTAGTCACTAGAACAAGTTATCAGGAAATGGCTTGTGAGTAATTAGAGAAATGAAACGATATCCTATGAGCTCTCTGCTCAGAACCTGCCGTGGTTGTCTTAGGGTTCGCTAGATGGTATCTAAGAAGTACTGCAAGAATAACAGTGTTTCTTGTTTTAGGGTAATACTCTCGGTAAACAGGATTTTTTTTAAAGATTTATTTATTTCATTTATATGAGTACACTGTGTCTGTCTTCATCCACACCAGAAGAGGGTATCAGATCCCTTTACAGATGGTTGTGAGCCACCATGTAGTTGCTGGGAATTGAACTCAGTGCCTCTGGAAGAGCAAGTAGCCAGGGCTCTTAACCACTGAGCTATCTCTCCAGCCCCAGTAAACAGAATTTTAGTGTCATTAAATAACACAATTTTTCCTGTTTAGTTTTTATATGCATAATGAAGACAGACAGAGCATAGGCATGTTTGGCTCAGCATTCACTGTCTAGTTTACCTTTTAAAACTACTGGATTTGTGGTTCCAGAGGTATCTTTAAATATATAAAAGTAGGTCAAAAACAATTCTTGTATTAAGCCTGAGTTATCTCCCTCTACAATATCAATATTTTAGGGAGGGAAAGTGAATCTATACCAGCTACTGACCTGGACACATAGTGCATGTCTCTCATCCCAGCATTCTGGAGTTAGGAACAACTCAGCGTCAAGACTAGCAAGGGCTTCATAGTAAGACGAGAAGTAAAATGAAGCTCTTAGAGAGATTGAGGAAAATGGAAGTGATATAGGAGCCCATTTCTGCATTTGTCATGGCTGGCTCTGTGAGGGTGCAACATAGTTCCATGGAAGTCTCATGGCTTTGCTCTGGAAACTGCACTGTTACAGAATGTGTTCTGCTTAAATTAGATCAAAGTCTGCAGACTGTACACACTGCATCTAAGGAAAGATTTAATTGTTCTCATAACAAGAGTGTAACCTGTCTATAATTTAAGTACAAATCGTATCCATCTATACATAGATTTCTTTAGTTTAAGTAATCTGCCATACTTTTGAACAAAGTTTAAATTACTGCTTTAAGGTGTACACTGCTGAGTTAGGGGTTGTAGGTCTGTAGTACAGCCAGCGTGTACATTCCAAAAACCGGTTTCTTCGAGTACTCAATTGCAAAGGATCCAGTCTCTTTATTTAAATTAAATGCATAATATTGGTTTTTATTTTAGTTTGATATTTTCCCTCCCCCCTCCCCCATTAGATTGTTAGGAAAAAAGCATTGCCTGATACCAGTGAAGACCGAGACACAAAAGAAGCTCTGAAGGAGTTTGACTTTCTTGTCACATCAGAGGAAGGAGACAACGAGTCTAGAAGTGCAGGCGATGGAACGGACTGGGGTAAGGGAGCACGTTGGGTCCAGTCAGAGGTCTGGATGAGGATGGGAAGTAATGGTTCACCAGGAGGCGTGTCTGGGAACACTCGGTTCTGAGTGCTGTCCGTCAGTGAGGCTTATCCTCTCTCTCTTCCGTCTGGGTCGCTGAGCACTTGTAAGGAAGCAGTGTAGCTCTTGCCTCCTCCGTTAATGTGTAGGAATGCAGTATGAAACAAAATTGAGTTAAACACGGGCAGTTGTAGTTCCTGCTTAGACGAGCAGAACCTGCTGACTTAGATTTGGGGAAAGCTTGAGCATGAGGTATAGTGGAAGACCTGGGTTAAGTACTGTGCTCTTTTGACAGTTGTAGTTCTTGTGCTCCCTAGGATCTGACATAGTGTGCAGGCACAGTCCCGGGTCATGCAATTTGCTTTAAATAGCTATAGACAGCTACAACTGTTAACAAGCATTGTAAGCAACATTTGAGGGGAACTTCTGTGACATTATTTTTGAACTTAAAGAGTTGTGGCTGGGTGGTGGTGGCACACGCCTTTAATCCTAGCACTCTAGGAGGCAGAGGCAGGCGGATTTCTGAGTTCGAGGCCAGCCTGGTCTACAGAGTGAGTTCCAGGACAGCCAGAGCTACACAGAGAAACCCTGTCTCGAAAAAAACAAATCCAAAAAAACCAAAAGAAAAGAAAAGAATTGTGATAAATCCTTCAGAGGAGATCTGTTGGGTATGTGCATATGTATGTAAAAGAAACAGAAAAGAAGGGACTAGCATTTGCTCAATTATTGAGAGAGCGTAATGCTGTTGGTTACTATAATGCTACCTTTAAGGGCACCGCTGTAAAGCTTCCTCTTCGTGTTCTTAAAAGATGAGCCAATGCGTTCATGTTTGAAATACTCAGTATTTTGTTCATAAAGATCAATGACACAAATGTTATTTTATAAATTTATACAAATATTGCTATAAATGACAGATATTATTTTATAGAATTGTTGACTGCTGTTGTGATGTAGCTGTACCACATTATGAAACTTTCTCTGGCTTTTGCTCAGGCAGCTATGTGAAGGATTGACATAGATTCAAGAGCTCTACAACATGGGGCTACTTATATCCAGCAAAATCATTTTGGCTACAGACGTTAGAAATACTAATTTAAGTCCTACTTAGAGATACATTTATTCTCTGAAGAAAAGAAATGAAAGAATTCTAAAGTTACAAAAGGAAAAACCAAGGTGCTTTTTCCTTCTTGATTTACACTACTAACGTTTGTCTTTCTTTACACTTAACTGATCATTACAGTGACTGGAAGTGCTCTTTAGATGAGCTCAGCAAACAAGTTGCCTCATACTTTTTAAATACAAACCTTATAGGGTTTTTAAAAACTTTTTTACATCGAAACTCTGTACAATGAACATCTTATGATCACTTCATAGAATAAACATGTTTATCTTACACTTTGTGTATCCCAGTAGCACTGGTCTGCAAGAGGCAGGTGATCTGACTGACTCTTTCTATTCAGGGTAAACTCCCACCCCTTGACCTACTCCAAACCTACTATAATGATAGAAGTATTTGTGGATGCTCAGTGACTTTTACTGTGACTGTGAAACAAGTCACTAGTCACTACTTTTTATTTGTATTGAGACCTCCCGTGAAAGAAGGGCACCATAGTGCATCGGAACCCTCTGTCTTTACAGCCTCTGGACTCAGGGAAGAGTGGTTTCTAACACTGGCCAGCAGGGCTCTGCCCAGCTGTAAATACTAATATCCTAATATGGTAATAATTTGTTAGATTTTTTCCTTTATTTCATTAAATCACACATTTTCCACGTATATAGTTACCTTTAAGGCCTTACATTCAGGGACACGGTCTGGGTAGTTACCTTTAAGACCTTACCTTCAGGGACATGGTCTGGGGCTGTTGCAGTTGCCCGTCCCCGCCTTTTTTTTTTAAAGCAAAATCTAGAACATTTCAGACAACTACAATAAGAGACACAACAGATCTCTAAAGAGTGTTTTGTTTTTTCTGTTTTTTTTCAAGATACCAAAATTTGAAAACCAAGTAGAAAGTGCTATAGGTCTCTCTTCTGCCTTTTTCTGACTGAGCTTATTTCCCAAGTTATTTAGACATTTTAGACAACAATTTCTCAAGTTGGGCTAGTATTGCACTATGCCATAGTGATCTCTCTTGCTGAGAGATTCCATGTCGCTGAGATCATAAGAATGTCTTTCATTGCTAGTCTTGCTACAGGCAGTTACTGACTTGTCTGCAAAGACAGCTAGATCTGCCTGCCTCGTATAACTTTGTTCTCTCCAACCAAAGAGCTGCAGCCCAGCCTCCCTTGATATACACCAGCATATGTACATTTGAGTTCAGTGTGCCACAAGATAGATGGTGATTGTGTGCGAGATCTGTTAATGAATGTGAGTACATAGAAGCTCTCAGTTGATAGGAGATCTGTTTGCCAGGAGCTTGGCCTTGAATTTTACCTCTATTTTTGTCTTTAGATTTATTTTATTTTATTTTACCAGTATGAGTGTCTTGCCTGCATGTGTGTCTGTGTACCATGTGCATACCTGGTGCCTGAGGAGGAGAGAGGAGTGTGTCAGGCCCCAGGGACTGGAGCTGTGCACTGTTATGATGTACCCATGGGGCACTTACAGTTAAACTCAGGTCCTCCGCAAGAGCAGTAAGTGTTCTTAACCCCTCTGAGCCATCACTCCAGCCCCTGGTCTTCTTTTATTTATTTTTCTTTTAAAAGCATTTTATAATTGCCAGGCATGATGGTGTACAACTTTAATCCTAGAACTTGGGAGTCAGAGCAGGTGGATTTCTGTGAGTTTGAGGCCAGACCACTATATATATATATATATATATAGTGAATTCTAAGACAGCTAAGACTATATAGTAAGACCTTGTTTCAAAAATAAGCTTTTTAAAAATTTATAATTAAAATTCAAAATTCAAAACACAGAACTTTAAGTTCAGAGAACTAGATCATAATTCTTGTGAGAGATTGGCTGACAGTTGGCTGGTCAGTTGTACTTAGGTCAAGAGCCTGTTGAGCTTGGGGCAGGAGAATTGATACTGTCTGTGACCTACCATTGCTGCTGCTGTACGAGTGCCTTGAGACTGTAATTACTAGTCTTTCAGGCTACCAGGAGGGCTTAGCAGGTAAAGGTGCTTGCCGCCAACCTGACAATGTGAGTCTGATTTTTGGAACCTACGTAGTAAGAGAAGAGAACCTACTCCAGCAAGTTGTCATCTGACCACATGTGTGCTCTGACTCTGCATGCTCTCTCTCTCTCTCTCTCTCTCTCTCTCTCTCTCTCTCTCTCCCTCTCTCCCTCTCTGATTAAAAAAGTTTAAAAAGATTTAGTAAAAATTAATATTTTCTAAAATTACTTAGTCCTTCTGGAAGAATGTACTCTTCCTACCACTGATAGATGTTATATCATACACTTTTTGAAGTTGGAGTAAACTTAACTTGCTTTGAAAATAGATTTCTGTTCTGATTATTTTCAGGTAATTCCAATGTAAATTCAACGAATAGATTGATTAAGTACTCTCCATAGCCTGGGTCTTTAGGTGGCAATCCTGTTCTGTTGCACTCAGTGGGGACCTCGCAGTGCTCATAAAATGAGTACCATGTGCCCAGAGCATACACCTCCTTTTTTTTTTCTTTTTTTGATAATTATCTTTTTTTTAAAGATCTTTTAAAAAATATAAAATATAATAATGTAAAACAGAAACACATCTGAATTGGACAAGACAAACAGAAGGAAAAGAACCCAAGCGGAGGCAGATAATCACAAGCCTACTCTTGTGCACATTCTGAAATCTCATACAAACACTAAACTGGAAGCCATAGTATAATACAGACTGGGAGGACGTGGTGCAGACCCACACAGACCCTGTGCTTGCTGCCTGGGTCTCTTGAGTTCATGCGAGCTCTGGTCATGTTGACTTAGACGACTTTGTTTCTTGGTGTCCTCCATCTCCTCTGGCATTAAACTCATTCTGCCTCCTCTTGTGGGTTCTTTGAGCCCCAAGGGGAGGGACTTGATGGAGGCATCACTTTTAGAGCTGAGCATCCCAAGGTCTCTCACTCTCTGTAAGTTGTCTGGCTGTAGTCTTTGTTTTGTTCCCATCTGCTGCAGAAGGAAACTTCTGTAATGGGAACAAAACAAGGCACTTACTGATCTGCCTGGCTGGAGTGGCCTGTCTTAAAACTCAGAAAGACCATTTAAGATGATTTTGTATCTGTTAATAATAATAATCTTCCATCACTGTGTGTGTGTGTGTGTGTGTGTGTGTGTGTGTGTGTGTATACAGTATAAAATACATTTGTCAATGATGTATTGTGCTTGGAGTTAATGAAATATCTGGGTTTATTTTTTTCTGTCCTTTCAATGGAAATGCTTTGTTAATTAGGAAATTGAATTGATCTTTGTTAGATGTTAAATTTGTATGTCCTATATTTGAGTATAAGAATGGCTTGCTTTGGTGAGCAATATGTAGAAAATCATTGTGTCTTTCAGACATTGCCTTAGTGTTTGATATTTTACTGAAGAAAGACTGTTTGTCTCACTCTGTTTAGAAAAGGAAGATCAGTGTCTCACGCCTGAAGCCTGGAATGTGGACCAGGGAGTGATCTCCAAACTGAAGGAGCAGTACAAAAAGGAGAGGAAGGGGAAGAAGGGAGTGAAGAGTAAGTGGGGACGCTGTGTCTGTAGACGCAGCCTCTGCATCTCTTCACCCCACATCTGCTCTCAGCGCTTTCCTAAGACTACTTACTCTTTTCCTCTCTGCTCCTGACCTCTTTCCTTCTCACCGTCACTCAGGGGTTGAAATTAAGAGACAGCTGTTTGACCATGAACTTAAAAATCACATACGAATATGGAATTTTAACAAACATGTAAAGATTTGGGAGAATGTTGCCCGCACATTTGAACAGTGATGAGTTGGCTTTCGGAGAGCTATGTGCTCACTCAAAAGGATGTTTATTTCTGGTGGCAATTTATGAATCTTATTTAATTCAGTTTGCTAGCAGTCCACCTAAGTGATTGCTTATACTTTCAGATCTTGAGACAAAGAAGTTAATTTCTACCCCTGAAAAGTCTTGTGTGTTCACAACATGCAGTTCATTTGCTCTCGTCTGTATATGCTATACAGGGCACACAGTCAAACATATAATTTAAAAGAGTATTTTCTAATGTAAATATTTGGCCAGTTTAATTTATAACAGTATTACCAATTACCTTTTCCCCCATTTCAGTAAAATGTTTGCCACATCAGAAACAGAAGCCAAAATGAAATTTTAGCCCTGTGGATCATATAACTCATTATGCAAATGAAAAGTTTGTCAGTAGATCTAGTATGTATGTAAGGAAATGCAAATCCTATCAAAACCTTGATGAAAATAATATTAAACATCTTCTTAGGGACTGGGTGTGTAGCTCAGGTGGTATTTTTCCTAGCATGCATGCAAAAGCCCTGGGCTCACCCCCAGGGCTGCATAGCGGGAATGCTGTGGCTCTTGTCTGTAATCCTGCACTCTGGAGGGCAAGGCTGGAGGACCAGAAGGTCAGGGTTATAGATAGCTATATGAGGAATTAAAGACTGTCCCAGGATATGCGAGACCTTGTCTCAAGGAAAACAAAAGCCATCTTTTTGGGAGAATAAGATTAAACCACCTTCTGTGCTTCTACTCACTGACCTGGTAAATAATGAGTTTTCCTTATGGCAATGATATGGGAATTTTGTCCTTTGAGATGTGAAACTACTACTTACAAATAGCTGAAGACTGGAAGGATATGCTATATTCCCTCCTTGCTTTTTAATTATGGTAAAACATCAAGTGCAGTCATTCCTGCAGAACTTGTGTTATAATCTAGTAGTTATTTTTAAGACATTTTAATATTAAAATCATAGAATTTATAAATTTTGAGCTCCATAAAGTCCATCTCCAATAGTGATGATAGCACAGGCTTAAGAATCTCTGAGAGATGAGATCGTTTACTGTTACCTCAGAGTAGATCAAATCAGAGTGAGAAAGGTAACATTAAAAACAAGGCTGTTTCAGTCTTTTATTCACATAAGTTAAACTTAAGAAATCTATTGAGACATGAGTTGCTATGGCTTTTTAGAACAAAGTCTGAGCCAGTTAAACTAAAGTGTTGAGGGAAATGTGTGTATTGTACATTAGAATTTATATTTCTTTGGGTTATTACATTATAATGAATATCTTGGAATGTAAAGCTCTTTTCATTGAAAAGGTAGCCAAGACTTCTGTGGCTCATCTACTCGTACATTGTAGTTGGAATTCAGCCCTTACGATCTAAAACTGCACCATTTGACTGGAACACTATTGCTATCAATAGAAGCAATTGGAGTCCCTGCCCTGAGCATTGAGATGCATATTTAAACATATAGCACATGGGCTTTTAAAGTGAATCAACATCTGTCTCTGGGTAGATCGTGAGCACCTTGCAATGAGGATAGGAGTGTAGTCTGAGGTCAGCACAGCTTGGCTATCATGCTCACTTGTTCCTGTGGAAAGCAGTAGTGTGAGGACAAGTGTAGATCTGCGATGGGGGAAAAATGAATTAAAGCTTTGAATTGGTGCACAAAACACTAGCTTATAAGCAACCAAAGCACACTTTTTAATTGAGCTGTTACCCATTGTAAACTTTTTGATGTTTTTAATTGGTCTAGTGTAAATATATCCAGTCAAATTGTGTATTCTAGTCATACTATCTTAAATTTTTCTAGGTATTAGTTAAAATTGCTTAGAAATAGTTGTATTCTTTGCTGGTATAGGAAATACCATAACGGACTATGGGTAAGATTTTCCCATTCTTAATTAAACTTGTAACAGGAAAAACTACCGAAGATCTGTTTCAGCCTCTATCCTATATAAAACAGTCAAAACAGGGATGTGGGAGAATGAAGAATCAAAGCCCAGGTAAGTAGTCACCAGGGCATGAGACTTCCCTCTGGGTTCCGTAGCTTCAGGACGTAGGCAATGAATATAACTTAATTTAAACAAGCAGGGGTGTTACTGTTCAACTGAGTTCACCTTTGGTTCATGATCTGTGATTGTCTTCATTTAGAACTCTAGTCATTGGCTTCATTGTAGATAAGTATGCTTTTTAATGATATATATTGGACATGACATTCTTTCTCATGTAGTGATTCCATTAACTTAATTTACAAAATATATATTTAAATGTAATTCTTTTCCAGCAATAATAAACTCTTACAATTTGAAAACTTCAAAAATACTCCTTATTGATCAATCTAGTAGGATAATTTAAAGGTGAATGTTGGTAGGTGTGAAAAGGTTTATTGTGCAGTTTTTATGAAATGAGTGATTCTGTTCTCTCTTTCCTCCTCTGCCCTCCCCCCTTTTTTGGCTAGGGCCCAATAGGTCAAAGCTACAAGATATGCTTGCTAATTTGAGAGACGTTGATGAACTTCCCTCCTTGCAGCCATCTGTTGGTTCGCCTTCCAGACCCAGCAGCTCCCGACTTCCCGAGCAGGAGATCAGTAGGGCAGATGAAGGTGAGCACTCGGACCTAGGGCTTACCTGAGCTGCCTCAGGGAACACACCATCTGCACACATCCATTCTCCTAAGGCGGTAGGGGTTCTGACTTTAGCATCGGTCTGTGATTTGGAATGAAGGACATGAATTTAGGAACTAACTCTTAGTTTCAGGTATTGAATATTCCCTAGCTCCACTGGCAACTCAGTGTTAACAGGCCTACTCCATGCCAGCATTGAGAAAATTGAGTCAGAAAGTTGGTACTAAGTGTTCACTTTGAAAGTCAGCATAAATACATTTTTAAAAATGCAGCAACACTGGACATGATGACACATGCTTTAATCCCCAGAGCTCTGAGGCGGAGGAAACTCAGTTCTCTATGAGTTTGAGGCTAGCCTGCTCTACATAGCAAGTTCCAGACCAGCCAAGGGCTGCATAGTGAGACCCTGTCTCAAAGTAACAATAACAAAATGGAGAAAGCCACCTATTGTCATACTTTCTGTTTCCCATGTTTTCTTGGTCTCTTTCAAATGTCCTTATCTGTTGGCATATACTTTTTAAAAACGTAGTTACAGCCATCACATAGAATAGTTCTGTTTTGTTTTATGTTTAGTATAAAATCATATTGATGATTTTCAAGCTCAGCCTTAATGCTACATATTATACTTTATTTTAGATTAGAAATAAAATTCGTCCTTTAAAATATTTTGATTGTTTCTAGTGCAGTTTTGTGGTATACAAATGCAAAAAGTTTAGGGTTGAAAATGTATGTCACTTGGTGATATGATATTTGTCTCAAGCAGAACTCAGTTCATCCCCAGCACTGAGGTAAAGGACTGAGTGGAGAAGAAACTGGACACTCGGAGAGAGGTGGAGGTGTGGAGGAAAGGAAAGGAAGGAAGGACTTTACATTTAATTACCCGTTACTAAAGATTCTTCACCCAGCACTCAGGAAAAGCTTCCATAGTCTCAGTGTAGTATTGGAGTCCCTGTTTTCTAAAAGCTAATTATCAGCAATGTGTAGTTACCCAAGGTACTGTAACCTATTTCTTCACTTCTGAGGACTCAGAGAACAAGATGCCCACCCACATAGAGATGTGAGATCCCTGTTGCTTTCTCTTCTGACTGCTGCCTAGACCTTCCTGGAGCATTGGCTACTACTAACCCATGCTGTGCTCAGTTCCAGAAGTCTTAAGTCTTACTGTTTTCAGGACAAGGCCATTTTTACTTCACATATAAAAATATTAGAAATGAAAAATAGAACAAGCAAAAGACACCTGCTGATTCCCTAGTCTCCTAGGTGCACATGAGTTGTTATTTGACATTTTGGCCTGAAAAGTCCATTTGGACAGTTGTCATGCTGTAGACAGCTAGGGTTGTCTGACCCCGTCAAAGGATACGCAGTGCCCTAGGGAAAGCTTTTTTTTATGGGGCTTCTCTCCTGTATGTGTGGCTTGACAGTGGCTTAATTTGTATTCTTTTATCCTGATAGTGATTTTCTTTTTTCTGACAGATTTTGAGTTTTTGTCACTGTTTATCCATGGATGGCCTGAGTTCATTATGTCCACCAGGTTGGCCTCAAGGTTCATCTCCCTGGGTTAAAGTTGTGCATACCCAGATCCCACTGTTGTTTTTAAAGCAAATACCCATTATTTAATGTGCTCAACGAGTACCCATTAGTTAACGTAACTGCAGCCCTGCACAGAGCTTCCAGGTCTACTGTGCACCCAACTCAGTTAACTTGCTACTGCTGCTGTGAAGATAATGTCTCTTCAGCAAAGCCTTCGAACTGTTAAATTTGGCTTAAGTGTTTCTAATCATTGGAGTATCTTCCTCTGGAAAGGCGAGCCCTGCTGCCTTATTGGAGTAGTTTTCTTTCATAAGATCTTAATTTAGTGTTTCAGGGGTACTTGGTGAAAGGTGGAACTGCTGTATTCAGAGGTACCAAGTAAGA
Source organism: Apodemus sylvaticus (assembly GCF_947179515.1). Classification (NCBI taxonomy): domain Eukaryota; kingdom Metazoa; phylum Chordata; class Mammalia; order Rodentia; family Muridae; genus Apodemus; species Apodemus sylvaticus. The sequence goes on along the minus strand of NC_067477.1, from coordinate 124,556,630 downwards.
ATATTCAAGTTGATTACACAGTGAAGCTCCTTCTTGAAACACAGCTGACAGCTATTAGAGTTTTCAAATAGACTTTAAAACATCTTTAAAGGAAATAAAACATGGGGACAGGTCATTGAATCATCACAAATCAGAGGTAGCCACTGAATGTTGATGCGTCACCCTCAGATCAAGCAGCAGAGCATCACTAAAGCAGCAGTACTCTCCACGCTTCATGTGGTGTCCTCTGTGGCCCTTGAACCACTGCAGCCTTCCAGGTTTTAGAACTGATTGGTTTTATTTTGCATGAGATCAACAACGTTGAACATACAGCAAGAACTACTTGTTGACATACTTAGTAATTGGTAGACATTATTTGAGTGATTATCATGAAATATCAAATAGAAAGAAAACTTATTTTTAGACTTATTATTTTCTGTATAATGATAAAGGAAAGAACAGTAGATTATACTAGATCTGTTTCTCTTTTACTTTTCTAATTAGATGATGTTGTTAGCAGGGTAATATATGAAAAAGCAGTCTTTAAGAATTTTTTTTTTTTTGCTCAGGAATTTCACTGCTTACAAAATTTCTTAACAGTAATAGAGGTGTAATCTATCAGGCCTATAATTCCAGCACTTAGGAGGCCGAGGCAAGAGAATTGCCTTTATTCTAGGCCAGCCTAGGTTCAAAGAAACAAACAACAGACAAACAAACCCAAAAATAGATCAAGTAAAAATATACACGTTCACTTAGCAGAAGTGTAATACCGGCAAGTAAGACTAGTTGTGAATTGTTCATGTGTGTAACCTCGACTTTGTCTTCCTCTCAGTGGAAGCACTGACGTTTCCTCCGTCTTCTGGAAAGTCGTTTATCATGGGAGCAGATGAAGCCCTTGAAAGTGAGCTGGGGCTTGGAGAATTAGCAGGCCTGACAGTGGCCAATGAAGCAGACTCACTAGCTTATGATGTAAGTAGCAACTTTGTTTTTTACACCATTAATCTGTTTGAAAATTTAGTATAGAAGATGGCAGAGGTAAAATTTTTCACAAGTATGGATCTTGGTTTAGTTTTATTTTCAAACTTTACAAAGATGGATATAAAAATAAGCCAACAGTTTCTAAATAACGTGGCAATTAAAGTTAGAGACTGCCTTTATCTGTGGTCACTCTAGAGTGTGCATTAGTTTTAGGTAGGAGAAGGAAGTGTGAGCTGTGGTGTTGCTTAGGCACCTGTGATGAGTCGTGAGAAGCCGATGTCCAGTGTGTGCTCCCTGCACTGCCCGGCCTCTCCTCATTGCTGCATGCTGGCTTCTTGTCTTCTCTCCCTCAGAACAGGGGCCTCCAAATTACCCAGTTCATAATGGCTGAGGCAGCACGGCCCACTGCGCTCTTCTGTCTTCCCGCCTAAATCACGAAGACTTGACCCAGTGGCTAATGGAACGTGGCTTTCTTTCTAACACAAACACACTTTTTCCTTCTCAGGAAAAATTGGTATTGTGTATTTATGCTATTTCCAAAGGTAGTTCTTTGTTTTATTAAACATGCCAGTAATCTAGTGTAATATTTTTAAAAGTACAAAATGAACTCTGACGTTTTTAGTGGTTCTTTGTCTCATGTTTCTTTGTCAGATTTTTTTTTTTAACCTCATTCTTTGGGTATATTATGGTTTCCAGTTTTGTGGGATTTCTGTGTGTGATCATATATGTCTCATGTCCCTACGTGTTTCTTGTACTTTTCTTCGGTTCTTTTTCCGTTTTTTGTTTTTTGTTTTTTTGTCCTATTTCACTCGTTTTTGGTTTATGTTATTCTTTAGATGTCCATTTTCTCATGAGAAAGAGAAAGAGGAGGAAAATATTGGGGTTCAGATAGGAGGAGAAAGTGGGGAGGCCCTGGAGGAATTGATAAAGGGAAACTGTAGTCAGAACATATTATGGAAAAAACTTTTCAATAAAAGAAAATATGATTTAAAAGCACCAACTTCTAATCCCCCTGCACCCAGAGACGGCGTGCGGTCCTGACTGCAGGTCTTACATAGCTGCAGTCGCCATTGCCTGCGTTCTCACGTGAAGACTTAACTTGGGCTCTTTAGTGTTTTACCACAACAGTGCCCTACATACTGTCTTCACATGGTACCTTGTGTCCACACTGAGCATGCGTGGACAGAGGAAGTGCAGCAGGTGCAGCTCAGTGATAGCCCTGGGCTCTCAGTCTTCCTCCTCAGCTCCGGGGGCTGGAGATGCAGGTGTGTGACGCCACGCTCAGCCATTCTAACATTTTCTATGTCTGCTTTATAAATCTTGTTTCCATCTTGGTAAAGAAAGTATTAAGTTCACAAACTTGGATCATAGTTTAAATTAATAAACTGTCTTAGGTTGGGGCTGCATTGCTGAGATGAAATACTACAACCAAAAGCAACTGGGGTAGAAAAGAGTTTATTCCACTTACAGTTGCACATCACAGTCCATGGTCAGTGGAAGTCAATACAGGAGTGAGAGCGGAGGCCGTGGAAGAACACTGGCTGGCTCACCTGCCTTCTTAGAGCACACAGCACCACCAGCCTAGAATTGCATTGCCCACGGTGAGCTGGACTCTCACGTGTCAGTCATCCATCAAGAAAACGCCTCACACTGGTCCACAGGCCAAGCTGCTGGGGACATTTCCTCTACTGAGGCTCCCTCTTCCAAAATGACTCCAGCAGTTGACACAATAGCCAGGACACAGGTGTAAAGAGAAAAAATGCAGTTTTCCCTACCCCAGTTACACTTTCTGTCTTACAGTTTGAATTGAGTTCTACTAATTATTCAGTCTGTCACTGTGACCTAATAATTTGAAATAAGTACATGTTAGGAAAGGAAGGTTTACTTGAGTTTCAGTTTGGTTACTTGAGTTTCATGTTTGGTTGAAACTGTGGTAAGGCTGTGTCAGAAGAAGCTACTTGCTTTATGGTGTTAGGGGAGCAGAGAAAGAAGGTGGCTTGGTGTGCTATCTCCTACCGTCTAGTCTAGTCTCCGTCAGCTAAAGCCTCTTCCCTCTGGGTAGGCCATGGGCAGCTGACCAAGCCTTTAACACCTGGGCCTTAGAGGACATTCAGGATCCAAACTAGCAGTAGTAGAGAACTATTTGGAAATTCTATTTACTAACATGTTTTTTGTTTTTGTTTTTATTTAGATTGAATTATGTTAACTGTCCTTTGTTTCATATTGCTTCTGTGAAAACTGCTGCCATATGTTGCTAATTTTGCTACTTTAAAAGTTTATTATTTTGAGAACTGTACCATGTAATTTTGGGTTTTTTTTTTGGGGGGGGGGGGGAGGGGGTTCAAGACATGGTTTCTCCATGTAGCCCTGGCTGTCCTGGAACTCACTCTGTAGACCAGGCTATCCTCGAGCTCAGAAATCCACCTGCCTCTGCCTCGAAAGTGCTGGGGTTAAAGGCGTGCGCCATCACTGCCTGGCACCCTGTAATATTTTAATAGCAAATCAGTGATCTCAGCCTGACTTTTTGTTTTTTTAATAGATAGCGAATAACAAAGATGCCTTGAGGAAGACATGGAACCCTAAGTTCACATTAAGGAGTCACTTTGATGGCATCCGAGCCCTTGCCTTCCACCCCATTGAGCCTGTGTTAATAACAGCATCAGAGGACCATACGCTGAAACTGTGGAATCTGCAGAAAACAGCCCCAGCCAAAAAGTGAGAGTGCTCTACTCATCTACTCACGCTTTTCTTTTAAGATCTTAGATTACTTATCAACAGGAAAAGATTTATTTTAAAAATAATTGTTATATTTCACAAATATCTCTTCTCGTTCTTTATTCTTTACCATTTATAGGTAAATGCTTCAGACAGTCTAATGTTAGGTCTGACTGACATTTAGGAAGAGTTTTTACTTGGTGGTGCCCTTGTATTTGTAACTGCTGACACAGTCCTTATGCAGAAGCCCTTTATGTGGCCTTCTTACTTGTGGGGCCTCTTGTCTATAATGAAGTTAATGTAAAGAGGCATAAGTAGGAACACAGAATTATCAAACCTTGGACTTCAGCCTGGCCTATCATTTTCGGTTTGGATTTACAAAAGGAAGACGGGCTGACGAGTTTTCCACACTAAACAGTTTGTCTGACCCGAAGGACACTGCTGTGAGTGTTTAGGTGGTCCTTCTCGGCTTGGTGCTATCTGGTGACAACAGGCACAATTTCCTTTGAAGTGTTTCATTAACCCCCAGTTAGACCATATCTACTTGACTAGGGCCTTCTGGAGCTCACCCTCCATCAGTCCATCCTTCACCTAGAGCCAGCCAGCGTCCACCAGCAGGGATCCTTTTGCTGTGATAGGCACAAGAGTGCAGTGCACTGTGGCACAGGACATCACAGAAGTTATACTACATGTAGAAGAAATCCGCTTCCCACTTTAAAAGACCCCCATAGCATTGGTGCTGTGAGTCATACCGGACCATACTGGTGTAGCCTGAGTCAGCAGAGGGAGGGCTCATTCCCTCTATGTGCTGTGTCTGCGCCTCTCTGCCTCTCACTCACAGCATGCTAGTTCTGGCTGCAGCCCAGTCACATGAAGCTAAATGTGAGTGTCTCATAGGTAAAGAACAAAACAAATTAGCAAAATATCTGCACATGCAAATAACAGTAACCTGGTTACTTTGAAGCTTCTGTGTGACATGAGGAGAGATAAGTATACCTACAAATCTCTCTAACTTGGTGTAGGAAATAGTGAGTTCTTGCCTTTAACCAGAGTCTGTGATGAGTCCAGTTCTTAGTAATGAGTGTACTTTGGATCATTGACTTGGGCAGTGGCTACAGAATCAAATATAGATGTATGTATTAACCTTCATGAAAACACAGGGAAGGTAAAAGTACCATTTGACATGTGTGTAGTTCTGGCCTTGACTAATTTTTATATTTCGATTCTCATTTTTCAATGTTGAATAGTTGATACTATCTCGACTTTCTGCTTTACTTTAAATATAGGATAATCTGAAGTTCTGAAATAATAAAATCCTTCCTGAGTTAGTTAATTAATGATATAACTGGAAATCACATTCTGAAATTACCTTACAGCCCATGTTCTTTCTTGGGAGTGACACTATCCCACTGCTGGATGAATTGTAACAATGTAATAAGAAGGCTGTGTTCAAGGTGTCTTACTAAGGTAGTAATTTGTTGATGCCACTAAGGTGTAATTGGCATTAGGCGAGCCTCTGTATTCTGAGGCTGAGGATCTTTCTACCATAGAGTCTGTTTCTGACCATGGTGTTATGACATAGTTGTCATGCCATTCACTACTGAAATGTGGAGACTTAGACTTGTCTTCTTTCTCCGATTTAGGAGTACTTCTCTAGATGTGGAGCCTATCTATACATTCAGGGCTCACAAGTAAGTATGTGATGGTTTGGTTTGGTTTGATTTTGGTTTGTTTTTTATCTTAAGTCAACGTCTTTATGACACGGTTTTAATTGAAATATCATACATTCTTTCACTTATGTAATTTAATATTTTTTTTGTTAGTGTTGGACTTTTTCATAAATGTCAAAGAACCTGGCAGATAAGATAAATACCAGTAGGGATGGATCATGGTTTATGCACATTATAAACTGAAATCAAGGCGTTTAGGTCTGTCAGAAATGCTCTCATTGGGACTGAAAAGATGCTTCAGCAGTTAGGGGTGCTTGCTGGTTCTCAGAACACTGGAGTCTGGTTCCCAGCACCTAGTGTGAGGGGGTTCACAGCAGTTCCTGGTGATCTGACAGCAATCTTAGGCATCTGGGCAGCCATGCACAGATAGCATAAACACGGACACAACTACAAAGCAAGGTAGTTTTTAAAAGGAGTTCTCATATTTTTTTTTCTTCCCTTAACATAGCCTACATAACAATTGTTCAGGGTCTGGGGATGTAGTTGAAAGGAGAAGGCTTGCTCAGTGGGCACGAGGCCTACGTAACCTCCTTAGGAGCACATGCCCACACACATGCCACTTAGGTTTTTAATAGTTTTTCTATAGTAATAGAAAAACATATTTTCTTGCTTCTCCTTGCATATAGGAGCATGTCCTCACTTGATGTGTCATACAAATTGATATCTTTTTATGTAAAGGGTAGGAAAGTATTTTCTCAAGTTTAGCAGGCCATATGCTATCTGTTGAACTTCTTTGGTTCTCTTTTGGCTTTTGGTTTGGTTTGGTTTGGTTTGGTTTGGTTTGGTTTTTGCTAGGGATTGAATTAAGGGCCTTAATTTTTGTGACATTCTTAGGTTTATTATGTGTGCGATCATAATAAAAAACATTCTTAGCTTAAGGATTGTACTAGGCCTACTAGGTGACTTTAGCCTCAAGGCCATAATTTACTAACTTCTGGTGAAGCAAAGAAAGAAAAATGAATAGTATTCCAATAGTGTTTTTATTCATTGTTACAAGCTGTAGAGTAGAAAGGCATTTGAATAATTAAACATTCCAAGTGTTTGTAAGCTCTATTGTAGAATTACCATTTTTGATAGCAGTTGCATTACCATGCATGGGTTTGTTTGGTGTCACAGAGGTCCAGTGCTGTGTGTGGTAATGAGTAGCAATGGTGAGCAGTGCTACAGCGGCGGTACTGATGGACTCATCCAGAGCTGGAGCACCACCAATCCCAATGTCGACCCCTATGATTCTTATGGTACGTGCTTGGCTCTCCAGAGTTCCAAAACGATGTTTCTCTGTTAAGGGTAAAATTATGTATTTTAAAGATTAGTAAAGAGACGGATGTCTTTATTTCATTCAGAAGGACTCCTGTAAATGCAGGAATCGGGTGTGGAATGCGAAAAGTAAGTTCATCTCTGCAGTCTTACTGGACTGAAAGACTGGTTTTGTTGATGTTTGCTTTCTTCATGTTAGACATCTGCCTAGTACTTGAAACACTATAACTCATATGTAATCATATTTCATTATTGTTTTCGACAAGCAGCACTGAAGGTAAATGAATACTGGCATTATTCTCTTGGTCAGTTGTTAGAGGAAAATAGAAGAAGCTAATTAGTTTTAAAGTCCATGCCTTCAAAAATATTTACTATAAAGGGTCTCCAAGGTTAAGGAATGACCTTTTGGCTAGGTTTGAAAGTGTAGGCCTGAAATCCCTGAACTTGACAGGGAGAGGCAGGAGAAGTGCTATGAGTATAGATTAGCCTAGTTTATTTAATGAGTTCTAGGCCAGGCTGAGTTCTAGCTGTTCCACCCTCAACACATACCTGTGTGGACATGGGGAGGCATGGATTTGCATGGGCCCTTTGGTTTTAAGAGCAGTGTTACCATGCCATGAATCCATGCTATTTTCTCTCCAGATATAACCATAAATTCTCTTGCAAAACTCTTGAGAAATTGGCTGGTTTAGTTTTTTTTAAAGATTTATTTATTGAATTTATGTATCTGAATATACTATTACTCTCTACAGACACACCAGAAACGGGCATTGGATCCCACTGATGGTTGTGAGCCACCATGTAGTTGCTGGGAATTGAACTCAGGACCTCTGGAAGAGCAGTACTCTTAACCGCTGAGCCATCTCTCCAGCCTGGCTGCTTTAGTTTTAATACAGATTTTTAACAAGTCATCTTTGTCATTAAAAGTATTTTAATTGTACTACCAGTTTTATTACCAAAGAGAAGTAAACATAAAATCAGCAAACAAAATTCCCTCCTTACATTTATTTAAGAGGCATTACAGTAGAGCTTTCTTTACAAGCAAAATTATGCTTCTTAATTCTAATTTAGAATTGTCAAACTGAACATGACACTTCTGGAGGACCCTGCTATACCTCTCCTGGGCATATACCCAGAGGATTCCCTGGCATGCAATAAGGACACATGCTCCACTATGTTCATAGCAGCCTTATTTATAATTGCCAGAAGCTGGAAAGAACCCAGATATCCCTGAATGGAGGAATGGATACAGAAAATGTGGTATATATACACAATGGAGTACTATTCAGCAATTAAAAACAATGAATTCATGAATTTTTTAGGCAAATGGTTGGAACTGGAAAATATCATCCTAAGCGAGGTAGCATAATCACAAAAGAATATACATGGAATGCAATCACTGATAAGTAGATATTAATTAGCCCTGAAACTCTGAATACTGAAGATACAATTAGCATATCAAAGGATTCCCATGAAGAAGGAAGAAGAGGGCCCTAATCCTGGAAAGGCTTGATCCAGCATTGTAGGGGAGTACCAGGACAGAGAAAAGGGAGGGGGAAAGATAGGAGAATGGAGGGAGAGAAGAGGACTTATGGGACATATGGGGAGGGGGGAACTGGGAAAGGGGAAAGCTTTTGGAATGTAAACAAAGAATATAGAAAATAAAAATATAAAAAAAAGAATTGTCAAACTGTATTTGTATACTTTCAGAATTGCAATTATGACATCTCAGAAGATAAAAGTAGGAAGATTGTATTATGCAGTTTTATGTTTTACATTGAACATAAATGTCTTTACAGTTTTTCTTCCTGGTTTTATGCTTTCTTGATTTTAACACAGATCCTTCAGTTCTAAGAGGCCCTCTGCTGGGCCACACGGACGCAGTGTGGGGGCTGGCCTACAGTGCGGCACACCAGCGCTTGTTGTCCTGTTCAGCAGACGGCACTCTGCGCTTATGGAATACAACGGAGGTTGCTCCAGCACTGAGTGTGTTTAATGATAACCAAGGTACGCTCCTTCAAAATGAAAATCTCCAGATCTGAACATCCTACTCTAAAAAAGCAAACAAAGAAATGATTCTGTGAACTCTTGATTGTATAAATTTCTAAGGTTTGTTTGTTTGATTTTTAAGGAGCAACTGTATTTTTATTTGAAATTTCAATGAATATATATTTCCTAAGAACATACCATTTGATGAGAAAATAGGGTTTGAATTTTTAAAACTGAGATATAACTTATTTTCAGTGAAAATACTGAAAGGATTTGTTCTGATGCATCTGGTGAACAGCGTCCTTTAGCTGACAGAGCTCTGGAACTGGACCTTTTGGTAGATTGTTCCAGTATGGGTCTTTTAGTCTTAGTGCTGGGTTTCATGCCACCTCATTTGGTTCACTACTGGTTGCTGCTGTCTACTATTGTCTAGTTCTGGATCTTCTGCTACAGATTTTGTTTTGAAATACTACCTTGCTTTAGTAAGGTGTTGAACCAAATGAAACAGATTACTTCATTTTTCTGTTTATTCTATTGTTGGCTATCTTGTGGCAGTGCCTTATTGCATATCCCTGGTTTACCTTGAATTTATTTTGTAGTCTAGACTGACCTCAGGTTCATAATCCTTGGCCCTCAACTTCCCAAGTGCTTGGATTTAAGGCATATATTACCACACTGACTTTATCACTCTGTTTTTGGTATGAATGAGTTCCAGGTTGAGTCCTTGAGAATACATTTTTTACATTTGTGTGGTGATTTGCATGCTAGACAAATATTTTAGTATTATATTACACTCCTAGCCACAGAATGAATACCTTTATTCTTCAGCAAAGGAGATGTATATATATATATATCTCGAGCTGTTAGGACTTGCCTTTAGACTTTGAATACTTAACTGTATGCTAGGCAAGTATGGTACTCCTGAGCTGCGCCTTGTTGTTCTTTTTCTTTTTTTCAAGATGGGTTTTTAAAATACAGATGTCCTACTGTGTGCCTTGCCTGCCTGAAGTGGAAATGGAAGCTATGTTTTTATTTCTTTATAAGTAAGTTTTCATTCTATGAGTGTGGTAGCACAATAATGTGTAGAAAACATTTTACAGGTAAGGATAATAACTAGAGTAAGGCTACAAGTTAGAAAGAAACACTCTTTACTGAAAGGCTATAAAATAACTTTTGTTTTAATGTTAAGCTTTATTTACTGAAGTTGGCCATACTTTGGTTTGTTTTGCTACATTTTGAGCATTCTGTCAAGTAGACTTTAAGCGGTCATTCTCTTTGATTATTTCTGAAACTTAGAACTGGGAATCCCTGCTTCTGTGGATCTGGTGAGCAGTGACCCGAGCCATATGGTAGCGTCGTTCAGCAAGGGATATACAAGCATCTTCAACATGGAAACACAGCAGCGGATTCTCACATTAGAATCCAATGTCGATTCAAGTATGTACACCAGTTTTCAAAAGTCTCTGTATTAGTTTTTAAAGTTAATTTAAAGTATGCCTGCCATAGTCACTATAAAGAATGCTTGAGTTATAAAGTATTGTAGCGGCCAAGCCTAAGAACACATTTACTTTAAAACAGTTGCTGTTGTTTTTTAACTTCAGTACAATCTAAACAACCACACAACAGAAAAACCTCACATGAAGAACTTGCTCCATATGGCCAGTGACATTTTCTGTTGTATATGGAAATTACAGATAGGGTATTAGTAATTAATCTCTTTGAAAATTCTTAAAAAGTACACAATTGTCAGTATGCTACTTAAAAATTCAAAATCTGATGAATTTTTTCTATGATGTTGCAAAGAAGGAACAAGGAGCGATGGTATCTATATTTTGATCACAACAATATGAAGAGAGCCCCGTGTGTAGAAGGAACTGAGGTTTAACTTTCAAGATTACTTGTGTTCAAACGATGACAGAGCTTTTTTGGTCGGTGTATTTTGTTTTGAGACAGGGTCCCACTGTGAATGGCTGGCTTCCCGGAACTCTCTCTGTAGATGAGCCGGGCTGCTCTTGAACTCACAGAAATCCTCCTGCCTGGGCGCTACCATTCGCAGCTATTAGAACTTTATTAAGTAGCAAACCTGGAGACTTGATGTCATCAGTGTCTCTAGACCAAGTGTAAGAAGGTAGCTGGCCACATAATTGGAGGGTGATTGACTGCAGCCAGACTGAAGTTGAATTATTTATTTTTTTCTGCCTTTGTACAAAAGAAAAATTACTTTGACTAATATGTATTGATTTTCAATTTTTCCTTTTTAGCAACCAGTTCTTCCTGCCAAATAAACAGAGTTATCAGTCATCCCACCCTCCCAATCAGCATCACCGCTCATGAAGACAGGCACATCAAATTCTACGATAACAATACAGGTAAGAACTTACTGAGACTGAGTCGTCGTGCTGAAGCAAAACTCACAGCAACAAGAACTAAAGCAGCAGTAAGCACCTACTAAAAGTAAGCTAATTGTGGGTGTCTGATGGTAGCTTCATAGTCACGGAGTAGTCACTGAAACACTCTGCAGGCCGTTTCTGTTCAATTCATTCATATCTCTTAAGACTATATAATACAGTATAGGATGGCTTTTAGTTTGTTTAATAGTAAGCAGAGAACATATTCTAAAGCCATAGACCGAAGCACTAATAGGAGTGGTCTGTAACAGTCCACAAGTAGTGAGCGTTAACAGAAACATGTGGAGGCAGAGGCTGCAGATTGGTTTTACTTTAAATTGTTCAGTTATCAAACAGCTGTGTTCTGTTGTTTACTACTAAATAGCTTGACTTAGTGTTGTATGTGAAAGCCTGTAGTCATTTGTTCTGTGTGTTTTTCCATACTCTGGTCTTTTCTGTGTTATACTAAAATTTGAGTTGTAACTGAGCTGGGGCATGGGGCCTTCCCCGTGTTCTGTGGCCATGTGGAAGCGCACAAAGAGCTGCAGTCGGGAGGACGTGAGTGCACAGCCATGTTTCTGAAGGGGGAAGAATCTCGTGTGCGCGGCCACATTTCTTAGGCTGTCTGCCTTTTTAATATAGTCACTGTGGTTGTGTTTAGTGGCTAGCAATTTAATCTTCATATTCTTTTCTGTGTTATTTTGCCAAAACTCTGGCCATGTTTTCTCTCTTCTTTTGTCCCTTTGAATTTGAACTTTCTGTCCTCAGACACTCATGTAGTTTGTAACTAAAGGGTGCACAAGAAGATTAGTAATTTCTAACTCATAATTAGTGAGCATGTAAAACTCACTGAATTTGTTGTGGCTTAAAAGATAGTCTCATCTGAAATTTAACCTGTTTTCATTTCTTGTTATTATCATGACCAATGGCAAGAAAGGGAGATGTGCTGTTTGAACTGTGGAAAAGGTTCATGTAAGAAGTCCGCAGACAGGGATGAGTGGGGAGATCAGGGTAGCGTGGCAGTCAGCATATGACTAAATTGAAAGATGTCATCATCAAAGAGTGACAATCTCTCTTTCCAAAGGCAAGCTGATCCACTCAATGGTGGCCCACCTGGAAGCTGTTACAAGTTTGGCAGTTGATCCAAATGGCCTGTACTTGATGTCTGGCAGTAAGTGCATGGGCTGTGGATTATGTGTTTGTCCTTGCCATCTTCCTGTTGAGATAAGTGTTCCTTTCACCCTCCTTTCTTTTGCAATAGGTCATGACTGTTCAATACGCTTGTGGAATTTAGAAAGTAAGACGTGTATCCAGGAGTTCACAGCTCATCGGAAAAAATTTGAAGAATCAATCCACGATGTAGCATTCCACCCTTCCAAATGCTATATAGCCAGTGCTGGAGCCGACGCCCTGGCCAAGGTCTTCGTATGATGTGGCACATCAGCTTCACTTCATAGCTCTTTATCAGAGTCAACTGCACAACAGAGATATGGAAGACCAGGGCAAGAACCAGCTCGCCTGCCCTTTTGTTCTGCTGAGGGAGCACAGAGAACTCTGTTAAAAGTATAGTTTTGCAATTCGCATACTGTTTTCTAAAATTAAGGTTTGTTCGGGTTGCTGCAAGCTCAGCCGAACCTGTGAGCCTGAAATTTTGAGATTTCCCCCCAAAGAGGCACTTTTATTTCTGAAGTTGTTCTCATTCGCTAGGCAGGCCTGAGCGGAACAGGTTTAGCTTCTCCCTTTTGAGTAACAGGGCATGCTGTCATGGGTAATTAGAGTTGAATGCCGAGGATGGGGAGAGTGGAAACCTAACAGTACTTCACCCTAAGCTGTCTGCTAACCATGCTAGGCAGCCAGCTGTATCTCCTCCACTACGCCAGTCAGTGTTCACGTGAGTTCCTCCCTCAGCTGCCCCTCAGCCGTTCTCATAAAGCACATGGCAAAGCATTTCACCTGTCAGGAGGAAAAGATGCAATAATATGTTAAGTATATTACTATTCAGAAATGCTAAATAAATTAATTTGCAAGCAGATTTCTATATCGTATTACAATTTTGAAAGTAGATGTGGAGCCATTCTAAAGTTTAGCTGTGAAGCACATACAGTCAAGAATGGTTAATAGAGTCTGCTTTTACTAAAGGTTTTTAACTCATCCAGGTTTGAGATCCTGTTTATTTTTAAGGGCAAACAGGGCATATTTCTATAATTTGTCTAAAAATTCACCTCATTAATGTGGCATTTATAGTACTAGAGTGATCATTTCATATTGATAAACTTACTTCCTGGCAACTCTGAAAAAGGAGAAAACTATTTGTTAACATCCATTTCCCAACACCCATATAACTGGTTCAAGTGATTCTTGCTGTTTCTTCCCTGCCTTTCACAGTCATGTTGTCCTGATGCTTACCATGAACAGTTTATAATTAGTATGTCATGTGGTCCAAAGCATGTGGTCACCTCAGGCAACTGCTTTTGCAGCCGTGCCTAATAAAGCACTGCACCCCAGAAGGTCCTCTACTAGTGTCTCGAGAAAACTCTGTACAGAGATCTAGATGGAGACATTAGTGCCTGCGATGTCTCCCTTCTTCCCATTATTTAATTGGAACACACATTTTAATGAGCAGTTGATCAATACTGTATGTAGAGAAAACCATGTCCTAAAGTGCTAGCTCTCGCACTTATCTACGTGGTCAGCTTTTGGGGTCTCAGAAGCCTGCTGGTGTACCTAGGGCAGTCTTCACACCCTTCACACCCTCTCTGCTTCTGTCCTAAATGACAGAGATCAGTACAAATATTAAATTCAAATCAGTCTCCACCTTTTTACCAAATGTGTACATCATAGGCTCTCTGTCTTAAAAATATTATACCCATAGATATTATGACCTATTAAATAATTCTATTGCTATAGCTGTAGCTTTTCTGGTGATCTGTTCTTTGAAGTAGTATTCTCATGGTGATGTGGCTAATAATTGACTTCTTAAAAATTTCTGCTCATCTGTCTTTAGAATTCTCCAGTGCAGGCAAACTTTTATTACAACATTAAAACTCATGTTGAATTTCCCTGATTATTATATAGACAGACATGCACATTTAACACAACTAGAGTTTATCTTTGTGCTTTGGTTAACAAGCGGGCTTAAGAGATTGATTGGCATATGCAAGTAAATTGAGTTACACATAACTACCAAGTAAATGCCCACATTTTCCTGTGGAGTTTTATGTTGTATAAAATGAACAGAAGGATGTGTTAACTTAAGGTTTGTAGAATCTTAGATTCCAGTCAGAAGTGGCATGTTCCTGGTGCCTGAGCACAGATACTGCTTCAGTTGCTTCCCAGTGTGTGTCTCCTCCTGTCACCGACACTCCAGAACCCAGGAGAGTCTGCCCTGTTCATGCTGTGCCTCGTGACTGAAGTGCTCCTGTTAATGGGTGGGAACAATCCTAAGATAGGCAAAATGTAATACAAATGACAGAACTGTTGAAAGGCTTTTAGGAAGTGTGCACAATGTGCCATTGAAGACTGCACATAAAAAGAGATTTCTTCTAAGCTAGCCCTGCTTGCTGTCATCCTCAAAATGAGCCAAAGCTGTCTTCCAGCTGGATGGTAGCAAGCGTATGTGTTTGACTTTCCCCATCCTATTGAGAATGGACAAGATGAACAGTTTTGAGATTCAAAACGCTTGAAATACTTCCATGATTATTTACTAGATTGTGAATGTTCTGAGTGAGCTGTTCTGGAATAATCTGAAACTCAGCGGTAGGCCAGGTCCCTGCCTTATTTCAGTCTCTCCGGGAGCTCACAGTCCTCCAAATGCAGCTGTCCCTCGGAGCCCATTCGTTACTCAAACCGTAGACAAACAAGTGATGCAATGACCTTCAGTATTTTTCTATTGAACAAAGTTATCAATTTTTGCCATTAAACAGATAATTAGTTATGCAAAGTATTTAGCTTTTGTAATCATTTAGTTGTAACTAAAAGGGGGAAATTGAACTGTATCACTGATAATGAACTTTGTGAAAAATTATTTATCTGACTTCCATTCCTTCAGTATTCTTGCTATAAATTTCTTTTGGAGATAATGATTCTTTATTTGAAAAATGTCTAAAATGTATGTATATTTTATAAATATATATTATATATATTATAGGGATATATATAATATATAGACTATATCTATCTATCTATCTAAACCATGGGTGCATTTTACTGTTTTGTCTTCACTTTGGGAAGTAGTACACTCATAAGTTGATGAGTCTGACGAATGTTGTGCTGTTGGCTTTTACAGTATAATATATAGTTCCAAGTGTTTAAATACTGTATATACTATATTCACTATAGGCTAGCATGCTTGTTTTGAAGACTGTCATTCTAGTTTATTAAAATCTGAATGTAAGAAAACCTGGCTATTCAAATGTGAATTGAAAAAATTCCATTCTCAGAACTGAACTATTTCCATTGAACATTTCAAGCTTTTTGACAAAATGTCATCGAGAAGGCAATAGCTAGAAAGTGAGAGGTGCCTTTAAAAAAAAACCTACAAATGCAGCCTTACAGTGAGGGTGAAGATTGAGTCTATGTCGGGTGGGAGGGGGAAGAAGAGAGTGAGAGAGATAATGTGCATGCGTGCGTGTGCGTGTGTATGAAGATCCTGATTTGTGATTGTCAGAGTTGTATAATGTACCTGTTCACCTTCCAGGACTTGAGGGGGCATTTCCGCATAGGCGTGCGTGCTCCTCAGAGCACTGTATATGCTTTCCAAGAGTTTTGAATGTGAACTCCTAGAAAATTCAGTAAAGAATAAATAGCTGTTTTTTTTTTTTTTTTAATTAAAATCAGTTTCAGGTAACAAATTATTGGCTCCCAAGAAATACGGGATTCTTGTGATGTTGTAATTTTGTGCTTCACGTGCTTTCCTATTCACAAGGGTGTGGCATAAAGTCCTTAGATGATGAGGATTGAACCAGGAAACGTGCTTTTCGATGAAACACTTGAACTAACTGAACTCCACCTAACAGTAGTCTTGCAGAATTGAAATGGCCTCTCTCATATCTACCTCACTGTCATTGCCGCCATTCTAAGTAGAACAGCCCTGCCTGGCATTCAAGATGATGGTGGATGCAACTTAAACATCTGTTGGTGCTCTCCTCAGGCTTGGTCATTTCCGCTTACGTCACAAGCAGCCTGTAACACGTAGGGTTAGTTTTAGGTTTTTTGTTTTGTTTTTTGTTTTTTTGCTTGTTTATGTATTTGCTTTGTTTTCCTAAGGATGGCTTTAAATACCATCAGTGTTCCTTTTTGGAGGGAGTTGGTCCCCAGTTGTTATATCTATGTGATATTTTTAACCAAGAATCAAATTGTTACTGAATTTACCTGAAACTCCAGGCATAGTGGCACACTCTTACATAATCCTACTACTTGAGAGATGAAGGCAAGAGAATCACAAGTTCAAGGTCACCCTCAGCTGTATAGGGAGTTCAAGGCCAGCCTGGGCTACATACATGAGCCCTTGTCTCAGTACAACAAACAACAAAACGTTTGCCTGGAAAGAAGAGTAGAATTTCATTTGGCTCCCTATATTCTTTGAAAGTATTTTAATATTCGCTTTACTGACTTAGAAAATGCCTCTGTAAGGATGTTACTACTTTGTTTATATTGCAATACTTAGAATGTTTGACACTGGGATACTGTTGGCATAAAAGTAGTATCTGATGGAGCATGTGTGTGTGTATGTAAGAGAGAGAGAGAGAGTGTGTGCGAGCGCAAAATGTATTATTTCTTAAAGTCCATTTCAGTGGAAGGTCAGAAAATGGGAATATCTCTGTTTAGCAGGTAAACAGTTTGAATCAGTTTTGCATTTGCCTCTGAAAGCTTTGTAATTGTCCATATCAGGCATGCAGTTAGGTCTCCTTGTCCATGGAAGAGACTCCACATTGACCAAGTATTTAACAGAGCCTTTACATCAGTTTCATTGTTTCGTGTTTAATTTTGAAAAGGTTAGGTTAGACCAAAGGAGATCCTTCGATCCCACTCTTCATTCTAACAGTGTTTCTGAAGTGGTGCTGAGGATTTTTTTTCTGGATTTTTCTGGATCTTGGCTAGTCAAGCTTTAGATTTCATTTACTTGGGACCACATGCTCATCATCCCTCTGGTGCAAATTAGGAAGTTCATGTTAATTTAGATTAACTTTAATGTCTGCCTGGGTTTTTACCAGGCTGTGAACCAGTGAGTGCCTTGTTAGTATGGAATGATTTTACCTGTTGTGCGTCAGGTCTCTCTGAGAGGGTCTCAGAGGCTGCGCTCTGAGTTGACTGGCAAGCTGCCGAGATTTCACAATGCAGCATTCAGAAGTCCTTGGTCTGCCATGTCCGCTCTCCCTGCTTTCTCTTCATTGTTTGGCTGGTGTTGGCCCCTTGTGAGAAAACAAACAGAGCCCCCTCCACCCTTTTTTTTTATTCCCACTTAAGGAGTGTTCCCCATTCCCACCCCAGCTATACGATCCAATGCCTGTTTTAGGAAGAACCACTTCTTTGTAATACGAAAATCTACCACTTACTTTATGTCTTCTCAATATCAGTTTACTGGAGTGGGTCTCAGGGTATCATCAGTGCAGATTCCTAAATAACCCTTTTCTCTTCAATCCAAACCCCAGCTGATGAGCCCTGGGCCAGATTGTTTGATATTCAGGTATATTAAACTTTAGTTATAATATCAATTAATGTAAATCCAAATTCGTATTTGTGTGGTGCAAGAAGTTTCTTTTGTAAATTCAGGGTATGGATAAGCTAATAATGATAACTGGTTTTGGTGGCTCTAAGTGTATTATTTGTTTTTAAATAAAGTGTACAAATATAGTTAATATGTGCTCCTAGGTGTGTCGTGAATTGGACTGTGTGACCTTTGGAATCTAGCCATAACTTTGCAGTGAAATCGGTTAAAATACATGACTATGTGAGGATTTTGTTAGAGGACTCATAGAAGGATGCAGAGAAACTGGAGAGTACTTGGCAAAATGGGTGCATGTGCAGAGTAACAGCGTTCTCAGGTCCACACTGTGAGAAGGGTGGGAAAGCTATCGCTGAACACCTCAGACCTGCGGGGCCAGGGAAATTCACGTAGCCCATGAGGTTAGTGCACTACTACTTCCAGGGACGCGTGACATGTATCTTACCTAGGAGTTCATATTTTAAAGTATAGAGGTAATTGTTTTAAATTGTAGACACATGTAAATTTAATGTTCTCCCCCCTTTGTTGGGCTACTACCAACCAAGAGTCATTTATATCCTCTGACCCACAAGTCCATATTCCATTTCCTGTCCAGGACTCAAATGTCTTTGTTACAATCTGAATTCACATTGCAATATAGAATCTAAAACACTAGCACCATTGAGTCTATTTGTTATATATTGGCATGGTAATGAGGAATATATCTCTGGTGTGTACATATCTATTCAGTACTGTCAGAAATTCCAATTTGTTGTTTTAAATAGGAACATGGTTTGCTGGAATCATTTTGGAATAATCTACCTTGGAAGGTCAAGGGTAATGGGGGAATTGCTGACCAACCTGGAGTCAGTCTAGGGTCAGAGTAACAGTAGGACCTGTACTGGGTTTCCTAAAATCACTGAGGTTTTGAGAGATCCCAGCCCTGTCCTGACCTAAAGTATTCTCAGAGACACCTGGGAGTCTGGTGTTCCCTTTAATGCCAATGCTGTAACCATGAAGCATGCCTTTCTGCTTGTAAACACCTCAGTGTCCATGTGCTAGGACACTCAGCTTGGTAAAGCAACACTGCACAAGGCTCTGAAAATTTTGAATCCTTATTTTCTTGGGACAGTTTTTTTTGGGGGGCGGGGAGTATTTTTCATATGTGTTCTCAGTGCTAGGCTTTAAACTCAAACCATTGTTACATGTGTACTAGTCCAGCTCTGTCGCTGAGCTCTATCTTTAAGACTTCAGAACTGTAACTCCACTAAAAGGAGGACAATGTAGAAGCCCACAAGGTCCTAAGGCTTCCAGTGCCCTCCATTGATTCTAGATTAATTAATGGTCATGGTAGCTGTAGATGGGCCTGAATAAAGATCTGCTGATGTTAGTGAGAACAGCGTGCAGTATCCTCATAGGAAAGGCCTGTTTCTTTCCTGTTTCAGATAGTTCTTTTCCTCAGTCGACTTTAGTCATTCAGCTTCCATAGAGTGGTCCAGATGCTCACTCCAGCTTCTCTTAGCCCAGTGATGGGACGAGCTCACAGCAAGATGTCTGCTCCACGGTGCTCAGAGTGCTCTCCATGTGCCATAGTGTTTATGTTCCAGGTTCCCAATCTCAAATCAAATACTTAAGAAAATTGGCAGCTAGATATTTACATAGCAGCAGCATCAAATGAAGGATTCTGTTAGCCCCACCACCCCCAAGTGAGAAAGTTCCCAGAGAGCAGACTTGTGTGCCACTGGTGACTTAGAGGAAGGCAGTTTGTACCTTTGCAGGCAGTGTGTGGACTCCTAACACTGCCATCTTCCTCCTTCCTGTCTGAGTGTGACCAGGCGAGTCACTTTTCTCATAAACTTGACGGAGTGCTAATGCAACTTCAACAGCAGCTTGTTTGCAGAGTAACTTGGATGATAACAGGAAGAAAAGAACTGCCTCACTAAGAAAAACTGCCAGGCCTATGACCTGGGCATTGTGCCTTCTAATACTTCTTAAAGGGCTGAAAGATGATGTCTTCATCTCAAAAAAATCAAAGGCTCTGATTTTGTCTTAATATTGGTTCTGTTTAGGTTTGTTTGTTTGTTTGTTTTTAAATTACACCAAGTGTTCTAAAACCTTCTGGCTAGTTAAATACCAGCCGTGTGGGTACTGGGAATCAAACCCAGGTCCCATGGAAGAGCAGCTAGTCCTCTTAACACCGAGTCGTCCTCCAAGTGTGGTCTCTTCCAGTTACACTTGTGCATATTTATGAAGTACAATGTGGTGTTAACAACTCAGGGTAATTACACACCTGTCACCTTAAATTTAATTCTATATGGTGAATACTTCCCAAGTCCTCTTTGAGATACATTGTTGTTAATTCACCCTGCCATTCTTTAGAAACACCAGAGTTTCTCACCACTGTCAGTGTCTCATAACAACTATGAGGTCTTCGATTGAGGTACTTACATGGGGACATTTCTTTTTTGCATCCATAGGTGTGATAGTACAGTGTGTGTATTTATACCTCCCAGGTCTTCTGACATGGCCTTCAGCCTTTCATGCAG
This sequence comes from Apodemus sylvaticus, assembly GCF_947179515.1. Classification (NCBI taxonomy): domain Eukaryota; kingdom Metazoa; phylum Chordata; class Mammalia; order Rodentia; family Muridae; genus Apodemus; species Apodemus sylvaticus. The sequence goes on along the minus strand of NC_067477.1, from coordinate 124,536,346 downwards.
TTGCAGATGGCAGGATTTCATGCCTTTTTAGTGACTGGATACCATCCCATTGTGTTGGCAAGGACGTAGAGAAAAAAAAGACGTGAATGGAATTCAGTACTATTAGTGGGATTACTGTACAGCCCTTGTGCATTAATTAAAACAAAAAGCAAAACCAAGTTCCAGCAATCCTACTGGGTAAACAGCTAAAGGAAATGAAATCTGTGCTGAAGAGGCAGCCATGTTCCAGTGGTGAGCATGTTAAACAGCCATGAGCTCTTTTATTTCTGTACACTGCTTAGGAATACATACCTGATTACAGGTATTTAGTTTTATATTTTAATTTGATTATGGTCCCAAGCAGTGTTGAGCTTTCAGTATGTAGTTTATAAACACTTTTGTCTCTGCTGATGAGCACATTGCATTTTTATTTTGTGTATCTTAGAATTTACTTCGAAAGTACAAAAGTTGACAAAAAAAAATTGGTGGTAAAGTTTATGCATCGTCTGTAGAAAGCATTCAGAACTTTCTGCAGCACTGTAAGTACCCATCGTGACAGTATTTAGTACAATGTTTTGGTTCTCTTCTGACCTCGGCTTACATTTTGTATGTTATAAGCTGCTCATTTATCACCTAACAAGATAAAACCAAGCATTTGCTTCTGTCTCTAAGCTCCCAAGAGCATGGGACACACTTGTTTTTCCTGTATTTGCACTTTGCTTAGTGATGCATTATCATCTAGAAAGGATTCAGATATTTGTTAACTGGATAAGTACAGAACCTATTTCAAAATTCCAAATCTGTATCAATCATCAAAACTCTTTAGGGCTAGAGAGAAAGTTCAGAAGAGCACTTACCACTCCCGCAGAGGACAATAGTGTAATTCTCAGCACCCATGTCACCCACTCAGAATCACCTGTCCAGCTCAAGGACAGTCTGATGCCTCTGGCCACATAAAGGCCCACACACATAATTTCAAAACAAAGGGTGGGAGATAGGGTAGCTGGGAAAACAGCTAATCCTGTAAGGTGCTTACCTTGGAAGCCTGGGGACCTGAATTCCATCCCCAGACCCACATATTAAATGTTAGGATGCAGTTCTCAGAGGCAGAGACAGGTTGATGGGGGTAGGGAAGCTTGCTGGCAACCATTCTATAAAACTTGGCAAGCTCTAGCCCAGTGAGAAACCCTGTTCCGAGATAGCTGTTAAGGAGCAGCAGCTGGGGTTGGCCTCCACTGTATGGGCATACCCTGCCAGTCATGTGACAATGTTCAAATGTATTTAAGTATGAGGGTATGACCCTAAGATTCAGGTCTGTGCCCTGACTTGGGAAGAATTTGGATCTTAACTCCCAAGTAGCCACAGACTACTCAAGGCAGCTCCCTCTCTATACCTTCTTTCTCATCTTGTCCATCTTGGGCTAAACCATGCCTATGGGAGAGGAGTTGTCTGTAACCCTGTTGAGGACATCCCTTCATTCCATATGCCCCTGTAGTTGAGTGCCTGCCGTGTGCCATTCTGGGAGTCTGACAGTGAGCAGGCAAAGTCTGACACACCATACATCCTTCCAGAGGCTCAAATGATGAGTAAAATAAGTGGAATATGGGGCTGGAGAGATGGCTCAGAGGTTGAGAGCACTGACTGTTCTTCCAGAGGTCCTGATTTCAAATCCCAGCAACCACATGGTGGCTCATAACCATCTGTAATGAGATCTGGCGCCCTCTTCTGGCATTCAGGCATATATCCAGGCAGAACCCCATACATAAAGAACAGGAATTCAAGGCCCATACCTAAACATCATTAAATCAATATACAGCAAACCAGTAGCCAGCATCAAACTAAATGGAGAGAAACTTGAAGCAATCCCACTAAAATCAGGGACTAGACAGGGCTGCCCCCTTTCTCCTTATCTTTTCAATATTGTACTTGAGGTATTAGCTCGAGCAATTAGACAACATAAAGAGGTCAAAGGGATACAAATTGGAAAGGAAGAAGTCAAACTATCATTATTTGCAGATGACATGATAGTCTACCTAAGTGACCCAAAAAACTCCACTAGAGAACTCCTACAGCCAATAAACAACTTCAGCAAAGTAGCAGGTTATAAAATCAACTCAAGCAAATCAGTAGCCTTCCTATACTCAAAGGATAAGCAGGCTGAGAAAGAAATTAGGGAAATGACCCCCTTCACAATTACCACAAACAGTATAAAGTACCTTGGGGTGACTCTTACCAAACATGTGAAAGATCTGTATGACAAGAACTTCAAGACTCAGAAGAAGGAAATGGAAGAAGACCTCAAAAAATGGGAAAACCTCCTATGCTCATGGATCGGTAGAATCAATATAGTTAAAATGGCCATTTTGCCAAAAGCAATATACAGATTCAATGCAATACCCATCAAAATCCCAACTCAATTTTTCACAGAGTTAGAAAGAGCAATTCTCAAATTCATCTGGAATAACAAAAAACCCAGGATAGCTAGAACTATTCTCAGCAACAAAAGAAATTCTGGGGGAATCAGTATCCCTGACCTCAAGCAATACTACAGAGCAATAGTGTTAAAAACTACATGGTATTGGTACAGTGACCAGCAGGCAGATCAATGGAACAGGATTGAAGATCCAGAAATGAACCCACACACCTATGGCCACTTGATCCTCGACAAAGGGGCTGAAAACATCCAATGGATAAATAAATCTTTAAAAAAAAATACATGGGCTATTACAGGTAAGTGCTGGGGGAAAGGAAGTCACACTTAATATATCTCTGACGTGACACAGATAGTCCACAACACTATCAACACAAACTACTAAATGGATATTCATTTAAAGATGTCCTCTTCCTCTATGCTCCCTCACCACTGCCTTCCTGATAGGGCTCTAGCAGTTCATCCAAATGTGTGTGCATCGGCGCATGCACTGACTTGGCCTCTGTTTCTCTGCACTTTCCCTTTTCTAATTTCTTGTAGTAATGAGCAGTTTAAATGATAAGAACAGATACTACTCTTGATCTTAGCCAAAAGGCCGAGAAGTGATATAATGAGCATTTTAAAGTCTGTACATACATGGATCACTTCTAAATTTCTTTTTGTTGTTGTTTGCTTATTTAATTTCTTTGCTTTTTAAAGAAGGCAGGTTCTCAATGGTAGCAGTGACTGTCCTGGAACTCACTGTGTAGACCCCCAGGCTAACCTCGAATTCACAGAGCACCCTCCTGCCTCTGTTGCCCAAATGCTGTGATTAAAGATGTGAGGACATCTTTAAATGAATATCCATTTAGTAGTTTGTGTTAATTAGGTGTGTTCTACTATGCCCAACTCTAACTCTCTTAACATGCATGTGCAGCTTTTTATAAGTAAAATTAAAAGATCTTTTGGTAAGTCAGTGTGCTTTGAGTAAATGAAATCAAGCATTTTATGCATCTCACCTTTTTTTGTTCAATAACGGGTGGGAATCCTTTTACACCCCACAGGTTTTCATTCTTTTAATGACTGTCTTATTCTATGGTGTCAACATACTATCATTTATTAACCCTCTTCCTATATTGGTGGATAATCGCCTTGTTATATTTACTGCTATAATAAACATTCCTGTATGTATATTTGTGATTTTGATGACTTTATTTCTATGAAGAGGTTCTCTGGAGTGCATTGATGTACAGGAGGATGTGTGTACTTAATGTTTTTTTCTATTCATGATGACAGATTGTGCTCAAAAGCGATTGGAATAGCTTATATTTCCATCAGCAAGTGTGTAGAAACTCTTTATACCCACTGGCAAGAGATGCTATAGCAAGAAGGGAGGGGTGGAGGGACAGAGGGAAGGTGAGAGAGAGAAACAGAGACAGCAACAGTAGCAGTAGTAGTTTTTTGTTGTTGTTTTGTTTTTTGGGTTTTTGGTTTTTTTGGTTTTTTTTGTTGTTGTTGTTTTTGTTTTTTGTTTTTTTTTGTTTGTTTGTTTGTTAATTTCCAGGTAACTGACTTCTGCATCTCTGGACAGCATTTCTTTTTTAATTGCCTCATGGATAGTGATTTGCACAATTACCTCAAATTTAATAGCTTAAACATCTATTGTTTCATAGTACAGTATGTTATAATTCCAATCTGACTCCAGTGGATTCTCAGCTCAGGGCCTGAGGACTGGAGAAGCTTCTTCAGAACCATTCACCTGAGTCTTACAGAGCTGTGGGAGGGTCCACCTCTACTCCCTGGTCACCGGTGCCCGTGCTTGCTGTCCTTGTGTGGTTTTCTCTGTGTCAGCTCCCCATCCTCTGACATCACTCTGGTCTGCTCTCCTCTAAAGGCATCTGTGATTGTTGGGTACACTCAGAAGTCTCTGGCAAGGTCAGCTGATGTATCTCAGCTTCACCCCTGCCCCTGAGGCATCATGGGAGCAGCTGCAGGGCAGAGTTCCATGCCTCAGATTCCCACTACAGCCAGAGTTCATAGCTACAGTTTTGCAACTATTTTTCCTTTTGTATTTCTAGCCAAGTTTCTGTTCCGATGGCCTACTTATTTAGCCGATTTATAAATACTACTTTTAAATATTTTCTAATGTTTCCCATGTTGGAAATACATTTCTCTCATCCCCTTGCCTCTTGATCACATGCAAGGGCCCTTTTCTTAGGAAACTTGGCCATTTGGATTTCACTTTAAGCTCTGTTGCACTTGCAAAGTCGTATCTCATATTTTGATTTTTTTTCAGTAATCTAATCTATGAACAAAAAATGTTGGCCTTGTTTCTAACATCTCTTTAAATTTTTAAGTTCTCCTTTCATATTATGTAAATATCTTTTTGTGTGTTTTTCTCCCTGTCTGTAATATTTCTATTGATATTTATACCCTTTTGCCATTCAAAACTTTATACTAGGGTATGAATATATATGTGTATACATATATGTGTTTTCTTTTTTTTCACAAACACAAATGTTTTTATTATGGAATCACACAAACAATAGTTTTGGATATTGCAGCTGCTACATATTCATACACAAAGAGAAATCATATGGAAGCAAAGTTTGGATTACATGAATCAGGGCTACCAGTGGTTTCAAAAATTTGTTGTTTTCAGAATGTTATTTTTTCTTTTTTTAATATTTTTATTTTCTATATTCTTTGTTTACATTCCAAATGATTTCCCCTTTCCCAGATCCCCCCTCCCTATATGTCCCATAAACCTTCTCTCCATCCATTCTCCAATCACCTCCCTCCTTTTTCTCTGTCCTTATATTCCCCTCCAATGCTAGATCAATCCTTTCCAAGATCAGGACCCTCTCCATACTTCTTCATGGGAGTCATTTGTTATGCGATTTGTGCCTTGGGTATTCAGAGCTTCTGGGATAATTAATATCCACTTATCAGAGATTGCATTTCATGTGTATTCTTTTGTGATTGGGTTACCTCACTTAGGATGATATTTTCCAGATCAAACAATTTGCCTAAAAATTTTGTGAATTCATTGTTTCTAATTGCTGAGTATATTCCATTGTGTAAATATACCACATTTTCTGTATACATTCCTCCTTTGAGGGACATCTGGGTTCTTTCCAGCTTCTGGCAATTATAAATAAGGCTGCTATGAACATAATGGAGCATGTGTCTTTATTGCATGCTGGGAAATCCTTTGGGTATATGCCCAGGAGAGGTATAGCAGGGTCCTCCGGAAGTGTCATGTCCAGTTTTCTGAGGAACTGTCAGACTGATTTTCAAAGTGTTTGTACCATCTTACAGCCCCACCAGCAGTGGAGGAGTGTCTCTTTCTCCACATCCTGGCCAACACCTGCTCTCTCCTGAGTTTTTGACCTTAGCCATTCTGACTGGTGTAAGGTGAAATCTCAGGGTTGTTTTGATTTGCATTTCCCTAATGACTAATGAAGTTGAGCACTTCTTAAGGTGCCTCTCGGCCATCTGAATTTCTTCAGGTGAAAATTCTTTGTCTAGATCTGTACCCCATTGTTTAATAGGGTTATTTGTTTCCCTGGGGTCTAACTTCTTGAGTTCTTTGTATTTATTGGATATTAGCCCTCTATCAGATGTAGGGTTGGTGAATATCCTTTCCCAAGTTGATGGTTGCCATTTTGTCCTTTTAACAGTGTCCTTTGCCTTACAGAAACTTTGTAATTTTATGAGGTCCCATTTGTCAATTCTTGATCTTAGAGCATAAGCTATTGGTGATCTGTTTAGGAACTTTTCCCCTGTGCCCATGTCCTCAAGGGTCTTCCCCAGTTTCTTTTCTATTAGTTTCAGTGTGTCTGGTTTTACATGGAGGTTCTTGATCCACTTGGAGTGAAGTTTAGTACAGGGAGATAAGAATGGATCAATTTGCATTCTTCTGCATGCTGACCTCCAATTGAACCAGCACCATTTGTTGAAAAGGCTATCTTTTTTTTCCACTGGATGTTTTCCAACTCCTTTGCGAAGATCAAGAGACCATTGGTGTGTGGATTCATTTCTGGATCTTCAATTCTATTCCATTGGTCCACTTGCCTGTCACTGTGCCAATACCATGCAGTTTTTAACACTATTGCTCTGTAGTATTGTTTGAAGTCAGGGATACTGATTCCCCCAGAATTTCTTTTGTTGTTGAGAATAGTTTTAGCTATCCTGGGTTTTTTGTTATTCCAGATGAATTTGAGAATTGCTTTTTCTAACTCTGTGAAGAACTGAGTTGGGATTTTGATGGGGATTGCATTGAATCTGTAGATCGCCTTTGGCAAGATGGTCATTTTAACTATATTAATCCTGCCAATCCACAAGCATGGCAGATTTTTCCATATTCTGAGGTCTTCTACGATTTCCTTCTTCAGAGACCTGAAGTTCTTGTCGAATAGATCTTTCACTTGTTTTGTTAGAGTCACACCAAGATAACTTTATATTGTTTGTGGCTATTGTGAAGGGTGTCATTTCCCTAACTTCTTTCTCAGCCTGCTTATTCTTTGAGTATAGGAAGGCAACTGATTTGCATGAGTTGATTATATAACCTGCCACTTTGCTGAAGTTGTTTATCAGCTGTAGGAGTTCTCTGGTGGAGGTTTTCGATTCACTTAAGTAGACTATCATGTCATCTGCAAATAGTGATAATTTGACTTCTTCCTTTCCAATTTGTATCCCCTTGACCTCCTTATGTTGTCTAATTGCTCTAGCTAGAACTTCAAGTACTATATTGAAAAGATATGGAGAGAGAGGATAGCCTTGTCTAGTCCCTGATTTTAGTGGGATTGCTTCAAGTTTCTCTCCGTTTAGTTTGATGTTGGCTACCGGTTTGCTGTATGTTGTTTTAATGGTGTTTAGGTATGGGCCTTGAATTCCTGTTCTTTCCAAGACTAAGCATGAAAGGATGCTGAATTTTGTCAAATGCCTTTTCAGCATCTAATGAAATGATCATGTGGTTTTTTCTTTGAGTTTGTTTATGTAGTGGATAGCATTGATGGATTTCCTTATATTGAGCCATCCCTGCATCCCTGGGATAAAGCCTACTTGATCATGGTGGATGATCGTTTTGATGTGTTCTTGGATTCGGTTGGCAAGAATTTATTGTTTTTTTGCATCGATTGTTCATAAGGGAAATTGGTCTGAAGTTCTCTTTCTTTGTTGGATCTTTGTGTGGTTTTGGTATCAGTGTAATTGTGGCTTCATAGAACGAGTTAGGTAGAGTTCCTTCTGTTTCTATTTTGTGGAATAGTTTGAAGAGTATTGGGGTTAGGTCTTCTATGAAGGTCTGATAGAATTCTGCACTGAAGCCATCTGGTCCCGTGATTTTTTTTGGTTGGGAGACTTTCTATGACCCTTTTTATTTCTTCAGGTGTTATGGGACTGTTTAGATGATTTATTTGCTCCTGATTTAGTTTTTGTGTTGGATATCTGTCTAGGAAACTGTCCATTTCATCCAGATTCTCCAGTTGTGTTGAGTATAGGCTTTTGTAGTAGGATCTAATGATGTTTTGAATTTCCTCAGTTTCTGTTGTTATATCTCCCTTTTCATTTCTAAGTTTGTTAATCTGTATACTGTCTCTGTGCCCTTTGGTTAGTCTGGCTAAGGGTTTATCTATCTTGTTGATTTTCTCAAAGAACCAGCTCCTGGTTTTGTTGATTCTTTGTATGGTTCTCTTTGTTTCTACTTGATTGATTTCGGCCCTGAGTTTGATGATTTCCTGCCTTCTACTCCTCCTGGGTGAAATAGCTTCTTTTTGTTCCAGGGCTTTCAGGTGTGTCATTAAGCTGTTAGTGTATTCTGTCTCCATTTTCTTTTTGGAGGCACTCAGAACTATGAATTTTCCTCTTAGCACTACTTTCATTGTGTCCCATAGATTTGGATATGTTGTGTCTTCATTAAGTTCTAAAAAGTCTTTAATTTCTTTCTTTATTTCTTCCTTGACCAAGGTATCATTGAGTAGAATATTGTTCAGTTTCCACGTGTATGTGGGTTTTCTGTTGTTTTGTTGCTAATGAAGACCACTTTTACTCCATAGTGATCTGATGGGGGCATGGGATTAGTTCGATCTTCTTATATTTGTTGAGGTCTGTCTTGTGACCAATTATATGGTCGATTTTGGAGAAGGTACCATGAGGTACTGAGAAAAAGGTATATTCTATTTCTTTAGGATAAAATCTTCTATATATATATATCTGTTAAATCTAATTGGTCCAAAGCTTCAATTATTTTCACTATGTCCCTGTTCAGTTTCTGTTTTCCTGATTGGTCCATTGAGGAAAGTGCAGTGTTGAAGTCACCCACAATTTTTGTGTTAGGTGCAATGTGTGCTTTGAGCTTTAGTAAAGTTTCTTTTATGAATGAGGGTGCCCTTGCATTCGGAGCATAGATGTTCAGGATTGAGAGTTATTCTTGTTGTATTTTTCCTTTGACCAGCAAGAAGTGTCCCTCAGAGTCTCTTTTGATGACTTTGAGTTGAAACTCAATTTTATCTGATATTAGAATGGCTACTCCAGCTTGTTTCCTGAGACCATTTGCTTGTAAAATTGTCTTCCAGCTTTTTACTCTAAGGTAGTGTTTGTCTTTGACACTGAGCTGTGTTTCATGTATGCAGCAAAATGTAGGGTCCTCTTTACATATCCAGTCGGTTAGTCTATGTCTTTTTATTGGGGCATTGTGCCCATTGATGTTAAGAGATATTAAGGAATAGTGATTATTACTTCCTGTCATTTTTTATATTATTTTTTAAATTTGATTGGTTATCTTCTTTTGGGTTTGATGAAAGAAGGTTACTATCTTGCTTTTTCCAGGGTGAAGTTTCCCTCCTTGTATTAGTGTTTTCCTCCTATTATCCTTTTTAGGGCTGGATTTGTGGATAGATATTGGGTAAACTTGGTTTTGTCATGGAATATATTAGTTTCTCCATCTATGGTGATTGAAAGTTTTGCTGGGTAGAGTAGTTTTGGCTGGCATTTGTGTTCTCTTAGAGTCTGCATGAGATCTGCCCAGGATCTTCTAGCTTTCATAGTCTCAGGTGAGAAGTCTGGTGTGATTCTGATAGGTCTTCCTTTATATGTTACTTGGCCTTTTTCTCTTACTGCCTTTAATATACTTTCTTTGTTTAGTACATTTGGGATTTTGATTATTATGTGATGGGAGGTATTTCTGTTCTGGTCCAGTCTGTTTGGAGTTCTGTAGGCTTCTTGTATATTCATGGGCATCTCTCTCTTTAGGTTAGGGAAGTTTTCTTCCATAATTTTATTGAAGATATTTGCTGGCCCTTTAAGTTGTAAATCTTCGCTCTCATCTATGCCTATAATCCTTAAGTTTGGTCTTCTCATTGTGTCTTGGATTTCCTGGATATTTTGGGTTACAAGCTTTTTGCATTTTGCATTTTCTTTAACTGTTGAGTCCATGGTTTCTATGGTATCTTCAGCATCTGAGATTCTTTCTTCTATCTCTTGTATTCTGTTGTTGATATTTGCAGCTCTGTCCCCTGATTTCTTCCCAAGGCTTTCTATCTCCAAAGTTGTCTCCCTTTGAGTTTTCTTAGTTGTTTCTACTTCTGATTTTAGATCCTGGATGGTTTTGCTTAGCTCCTTCACTTGCTTGTTTGTGCTTTCCTGTAATTCTTTAAGAGATTTTTGTGTTTCCTCTTTCATGACCTCAGCCTGTTGACCAAAGTTCTACTGTAGTTCTTTAAGTGATTTTTGTGTTTCCTCCTTATTGGCTTTTGTATTCTCCTGAATTTCTTTCAATGATTTTTGTGTTTCCCTTGTAAGGGCTTCTAACTTTTGATCCATTTTCTCCTGAATTTCTTTAAGTATGTCCTTTATGTGTTCCTGTACCAACATCATGACCAGTGATTTTAATCCAAATCTTGTTTTTCTGGTGTGATGGGGTATCCAGGACATGCTGTTAAAGGAGAATTGGGTTCAGATGCTGCCATATTGCCTTGATTTCTGTTAGTGACATTCCTGCGTTTGCCTTTTGCCATCTAGTTCTCACTGGTGTTAGTTGGTCTTGTTGTCAATGCTGGACTCACCAGTGCAAACTGCCTCTTCCCAGCTGGCCTCTGGTGCACAGCTGACCTCCTGCACTGCCTGGAGACAGGGTGCTGTGGCCCAGGCTGTTCAGATCCAGAAGCAGACACCTGAAGGCTCCTGCCTGTGGCCTGCTGGACTCACCAGAGCACACTGACTCCTCCCAGCAGGCCTCCCGGGTGCCCCTCTGGCCTCTTGCAGGGCCTGGAGATGTGGTGTTGTAGCCCAAGCTGTTCTGGATCCCGAAGTGGAGATCTCAAGACTCCCGCCAGAGGCCTCAGGACTGGAACCTAAGCTCTGTGGTGCTGACCCACCAGAGCAAGCTGTGTCCTCCCAGTCTGCCTCTGGGTGCACACCAGGCCTCTTGCACTTCCTGGAGACCAAGTGCTGTGGCCCAGGCTGTTCAGATCCCAAAGCAGACACCTGAAAGCTCCCGCCCGGGGCCTGCTGGACCATGTGTTTTCAAAACAAGATCCCATAGTGTAGCCTTGGCTGTCCTGGAATTTGCTCTATGTATCAGGCTGGCCTTGAACTCTCTTGTCTCTGCGTCTCAAGTGCTGAGATTAAAAGTATGCACCAACCCAGCCCTGCAGGATATGAGTATATTACTTTATGAAATGTATACATTATTTTAAAAGTCTATTAAAAAATCAAAACTTATTCAATCCTTTATTTCTGTGCACGTGTCTCAACTTTTCTGTGGAGGTCAGGGTATCACTGTTAGGGACCCATTCTCTTCTTCCACCCTGTGGGCTCTAGGGATTGTGCTTGGCAGCAAGCCCCTTTAACCACTGAGCCATCTTGCTGGCCCCACCCTTCTAAGAAGTTTGTATATGTAAGTCCATCATCTCCTGTCCCATCCACAGAATGACCTCTATTTTGGGGAGTTGGGTTGAAACTTTTTTATCTACATTTAATAATATAAGTATTTAATTTTTCTACTGTAAGTTACATGTGTGTTGTAGGAGAGGTGATATGCTTAGGGCCAGAACTATCTACCTTCAGCTAGAATTACAGGCAGTTGTGAGGTTCCCAGTGGGTGATGGGAACCAAATTCTAGTGACCCCAAAAATGGTCATATTGAGCCATCTTTCTAGCTTCCTACTAAATTGTGAACTTCATTTAAGAATGAAAGTTTTAAAAAAAAATAAAAAATAAAATAAAAAAAAAGAATGAAAGTTTTTTTCCTATTTCTGGATCCAGTACCCCCTTATTATTAAATAAGGTTTTCTCAATGAATTAAAATGCTAGCATGGTGAAGTTTTTATATTTAATGGCATTTCTCAGTGTTTTTATTATTTTTACTTTTATTTCTCTAGCAAATGGATCTAATTACAGTAGCTTTATATTTATTTACAGTGGTTCATAGTATAGGACAGCATAGTTTACCCCACATTTTACACCCTTGTTCTTTTCAGTATGTTTTTGCATATTCTTAGGACTTTGAAATTTGTAATTTACTCTAATTTTATCTGATTAGTGGTTGAAAGTATTTTTGAAATTTTGATATGGGATACCATTTTTTTCAGCTAAGAAAAACATTTTGCTTTCTTATTAATAACTTTAATAAGATTTGAGTTTTTTTTTTAAAAAATGACTACTATACTTTTATTAGTCATTATGATGAATGAATTTCCCTATTTCTGTTTTTAAGGTTTTATAACAACAAACAATTGTTTCTACATAAATATTTGTTGTTTAGAATAAACATACATATTAAATTTCATTAATTCTAGTAGTTTTTTTTTTCTAGAGTACCTTGGGGGGGTTTAGACATGATACTTGATAAGATCGGTCTGCTATTGTCTGATGTTTGACAGGTTTCCTTTACTGAAATTGTACTTGACTGTGACTCCCATCAGGTGTTAAGTATTGGTGATGGGAGGCCCATCTGCTGCTGACTCTGGCGGCGACGACTTCAGTGCAATGCAGGGGACGTCCCTGCTGCTGTCAGCCAGTCAGTCGTCTGGACAGTATTCATGAAGGTTGCTCCACTTTTATTCAGAATAGCTACTGGATCATATCAAATGCCCTCACAGCGTCTTCTGATATGATCATGAATCACTTCCCTGCAAAAGTTGCAGTGATGGGACTGAAGTGGTGGCTCAGACGTCAAGAGCTCACACTGCTCTTACAAAAGATCCAAGTTTGGTTCACAGCACCCACATGTGGCTGCACACAATTGCCTGTAACCCCAGCTCCAGGAAATCTGCTACCTCGTGAGTCACCTTAGTGTCACTATGTGCAATACCCATTCTACAGGTCCTGATTCTATTCTGAGATGCCCCTTCCTTTCTTCCCCCTTCCCTGCCCAATGTAATAGACGTACCAGAGGCTTTAAACACTCAGAAAACAATTTGGCATAATCAACTAAAGCTTCCATATTCACACATGGGATCTAGAAATTCTGCTTCTGGTGTACACCCCATAGAAAGCATACATACATTTACTAGGAGAGATGCTCTGGAATGGCAACAGTCGTGAGCTCAAGCCAAAGGCTGCTCATGTGCTCATCTGTAGAATGGACAATAACACCTCTGTGTGTTCATGAAATACTCAGCAAGAAGGAATGCTCTATTTGTATGAACAGTGGTGCATCTCACAATCTACATCAAACGGGAGCGGGGACATGCTTCTGCTTCTAAAAGGACTAAAGTGCAGGAGGAGCTGTGCTGCCTGCTGTGGTGTGAATCCTGAGGTGTGCTCTGGCAGCTTCAGCCCCTGGGGAGTAGATGGCTGAGATGAGACCATGGCTCCTCCCACCCTGGAAGAATCTGGGGCTGATGAGAAATGTCTTGTCCTCCCCTGGGTGCTGGGACCAGTCTGCTTCTAGAACCAAAGAAACTCAAACATTCTTCAGTGAGGAAAGAACCCCGGAGCTTCTGGCTCCTTCCAGGGAAGTTCTTTTTCATTAATGAGTTGGAAATGCTTTGACTCTAATGGACTTTGGAATATGTTTCATATTTTCTACTCTTCAAAGCTAACTAAGTAAGGGCCCTCTTAGGCTCATTTCAGTCTGATAATCAGATGTATAAATTAACACAGAGAGCATTTTTGTTCCATAACTTAGCTTACTTATTAAAGAAAAGGGAACTTCAGACATTTTTCTCAAGATATTGCTAAATGATTTTTATTGTATTTAATGCACTTGGTCTGAGAACTGTCCACCTATGAATTCTTGGTGTCTGTGTCTCTGTCTTCTGCCTAGTGTCTGACCACACTGCAGCCTAGAGGTGTCTATGACTCAGTTCTGTTTCTGAGGGACATGTGATTCTCAAACTGTATTTTGTTCAATTCAATGTTGCTGAGTTTGTTGGTTTTTTTCCCCCCACAGTACTTAAATAATTCCTGAGATGGATTTGGGTTTGAATCTGATATTTAACAAATGTGTGTTCCTGGGATAAGCTACATGACCTTTCTAAGTCTATTTTCTATTACTGCTGGGAGCATCAGCATGGGAATTAATTGGGATAATATGTGTGAGAGCAGCTGACAGGTTCCCAGGCATCTGAAAACTGTGCAGGAGGGGCTGACCCCTCACCTGAAGCCCAGGACAGTTATTAATGGGCTGGCCCCGGGTGAGAAACTTCACTGAGGAGTCTCAACCAGCAGACAGAAAGCTACACTTACAAAGACTCCTTAGTTCAGAAACACCCAGAACCTGGCTGCGTCCAGGTGATTTATTTAGACACCTCCCTGGAAAATAAATCAAACCAAAGGCAAACTAACTTTTTCCATTCCTCGTATTTTCCAGAAAATGAAGAGGGTTTATGGACAGTGCCTCATTCAGGGAAATGAAGCTAAGAAGCTGTCTTTAATCCCCGAGCGCACTTCTTTAATCCACTACATGTTCATAAAAACATAGACATGGGTAAACACGGACTGTGAGAGCTTCACATCTTCTCGACATGATCTGTGTCTCAGAACCTCTGACGCTTTGATCTCCTAAGGTGAAATTTTGCTATAGTTCATCCCAGACCAAGGTATGTGTGAGAGGGCACCCCTAACAGGAGGACATGAGTGCTCTCGGCAGGTTGCAGGTCAAGGAGAGTCTCTAGCTGCCCATGACCACTCACCAGTAGGTCTCCTGCTGTTGATATGGGAGAAACACCATAGGATTGGAAGCCTTCAGAAACATCCTGGAGACCATGTGGCCACCAGCACTTCCTAGAGCAACTGAAACAACAGTGGCTGTCGTGTGGCCAAGCTCACTGTCACTGGCTGGCTTGCCACGCTGCTGCAGGCTTGGTAGGTTAAGATACCGTGCACCCAAGGGCCCTCGGATAGCTCCTTCCTTTCTTTTTTTATTTTTATTTTTTTTTATTAGATATATTCTTTATTTACATTCCAAACGTTCTCCTGGCTCTCCAACACCACCTTGAAAATCCCCTAACCTATCCCTCCTTCCCCTGCTCACCAACCCACCCACTTCTGCTTCCCTGTCCTGGCATTCCCCTATACTTAGCCTTCTCGGAACCAAGGGCCTCTCCTCCCTTTGATGTCCAACAAGGCCATCGTCTGCTGCATATGCATCTGGAGCCATGGGTCCCTCCATGTGTACTCTTTGGTTCATGCTTTAGTCCCTGGGAGCTCTGGGGGTACTGGATGGGTAACTCCTTTAGCTCATTGGGTTCTTTCTCTAGCTCCTTCACTGGGGACCCTGTGCTCAGTTCAATGGTTGGCTAAGAGTGTCCCTCTCTGTATTTGTCATGCACTGGCAGAGCCTCCCATGTGACAGCTATATCAGGCTCCTGTCAGCAAGCGCTTGTTGGCAGCCACAATAGTGTCTGGGTTTTGTAACTGTATATGGGATGGATCCCAGGGGCGGGGAGGAGCAGTCTCTAGATGGTTTTTCCCTGAGTCTCTGCTCCATACTTTGCCTCTGTATTTCTTCCTGTGGGTATTTTGTTCCCCCTTCCAAGAAGGAACAAAGTATTCATACTTTGTTCTTCCTTCTTCTTGAGCTTCATGTGGTCTGTGAGTTGTGTCTTGGGTATTCCAAACTTCTAGGCTAATATCCACTTATCAGTGAGTACATACCATGTGTGTTCTTTTGTGACCGGGCTACTGCACTCAGGATGATATTTTCTAGCTCCATCCATTTGTCCATGATGGAATACTACTCAGCTATTAAATGAATTTCATGAACTCATTGTTTTTAATAGCTGAGTAGTATTCCATTGTGCAAATGTACCATATTTTCTGTATCCATTCCTCTGTTGAGGGACATCTGGGCTCTTTTCAGCTTCTAGCTATTATAAATAAGGCTGCTATGAAAATAGTGGATCATGTGTCCAAAGGACACTGTCAACAGGAAAAAACGGCAGCCAACAAATTGGGAGAAGATTTTTACCAACCCTACATCCGACAGAGGGCTAATATCTAATATATACAAAGAACTTGAGGAGTTAAATTCCAGAGAACCAAATAATCCTATTAAAAATAGGGTACAGAGCTAAACAAAGAATTTTCAACGGGAATATCGAATGGCTGAGAAGCACCTAAAGAAATGTTTAACATCATTGGTCATCAGAAAAAATGCAAATCAAAACAACTCTGAGATTTCACCTCATACCAGTCAGAATGGCTAAGCTCAAAAACTCAGGAGACAGCAGGTGCTGGAGAGGTTGTGGAGAAAGAGGGACACTCCTCCACTGCTGGTGGGATTGCAAGCTGGTACAATCACTCTGGAAATCAGTCTCGCGGTTTCTCAGAGAACTGGGCATAGTACTCCCAGAGGACCCTGCTGTACCTCTCCTGGGCATATACTGAGAGGATTCCCCAGCGTGTATTAAGTTTCTTCCTTTCATAGTAAGCACGGCAGCTCCAGGTCCCACAGGACAACACTTACACCAAAGGAGCCAGGTGAAGGCATAGGCGTGGTGAATCTATCTGTAACCCACAGTCAGCTGCTGAAACAGGGTATGGGAGAAGTCTCAGGTGTCATGGAAACCAGGGAGATTGAAGGCAAGGTGCTTGGTGGCATCTTTATGAGGTAGAAGGGACTGTGGGACTCCTCACAGACTGCATCCCCTGCTGTGCTCCTCAGATCTCTGCAGGCCCTCAAGGCTAGGGTCAGGAGAAGCTGCTCTGTGGCCTATGTGCAGTTTCCAGGCTTCTGAGGCAGAACCATTTACCCTCCTGCTCTATGGAGGGATCTGGGAATGGGAAAGGCCCCTGACTGTCTTAGGCTGAAGGAAACTAGCCAAAGACCCTGTTAAGAGTTAATGTCAATTTAAAAGATATTCCTCAGAGCTACCTGTTTCTAACACAACGCCTTGTTCTTGCAAATATCCAGAGTTCCTTGAAATTCAAAGACATTTATTCATTAATGAGATATGTCTTCTTTAAAGTTATGAGAGGCCACCCTCTCTGAGTGAGGACTCCCGATTTTCCCGACCACTCCTCAACCACTCAGGGTGCACACATTCACTGGCAGTCATTCTGGGAACAACTTTAAAAGAAACTATCTGAAGAGACACATGGAGTAAATATGTGTGTGTGGGGGGGGTACTGGGGAGATGTGGAGAGGGAAAGAGTCAGAGAGTGGGGGTATGGTGACTGCTGGGGAAGGAAAGGGGATAACTGTAGTGGGCAGGGCAGGCCCTGTAATCAGCCTGCAGTCAGGAGATGTGGGCTCGTGGAAGTTTTCTTTCCTACCTGTGTGAGCTCAGGCAACTCCCTCTGTGTCTCACTGCCCTCCTTGGAAAGCAAGACGTACTCATTGGAGATATAATGAGCTATGGAAGTATATTTGTCCCATGGTAGACTCCCAGCTGTGGTGAATGTTACCGTCTAGGTAAAATATTAAGGCCTAGATGCAATGTTAAGGCCTAGGTAACTGTCACCTTCTAGCCTGTCATTTTGTGCTGTTACTAATACTATAAGGAAACTTTCTCATACATTGTTTCTGTCGTTATTAGGGAACTTTCTCATGCCCAAGTTGTTTATATATTCTGTTATGTTCTGAGCTTTTGGAAACCAATCACTATAGAAGTCAGTAGAACTGCTTTGTAGAATTTGTCACAGTAAGTTTGGACCTGAACCAACCACCCAGCAGCACTTCCTGCAGCCATTTATAAGCTTTTATGGTATTTGCTTTTATAAACTGACCCTGGGATGGACCCTAACATAAGAGAGACACTTGCCCCAATTTAAGAAACTATTTTAAGTTAGACTTCCATTTTGAGTAGGGGTCGAGAAGAGTTTAAGTTTCCAAGATTTCCCTGAGAACTGGCATCCTTGTTGGCAAGTTCAGACATGAATGTTACACAAGACAAGTCCCCTGCCACAGCTGAGTGACCCAACCAATGGGAGCAAGATAAGTGTACAACAAAGACATGTTCCTAAGGAAGTCCTCTATCTGTAAAACCTGATTGAAGGAATAACTTGGCACAGATGCTTTAAAAGTCCTATAAGATCTTGACTTAACATCGTTAGCTCCTTAGTCTGACCCGTAGCCTTGATTGATTAGTTTGGGGTGTGGCATTCAATAAGCCGTCCCTATTTGACTGAGATAGGTGTCTGAGTGTCTTGTGTGGCCATTCCTGGACCCCAACAGTTGATAGACTTGCAAGGTGCAGCTCTTCTAGAAAAGGCTTGGAAGAAAGATGGTTTTGAAAAGTGATTCTTCAGCGGCAGGGGTGTTGTATAGGTCCAGTGACAGGATGAGGACAAAGCCACTTGTTTGTCCCACAGCTTTGTAAGTGATGCCAATGACTAGATGCCACGTCACCAAAATGTCCCTATGCCTCTCCAGCCTGTGGATGTGAAGTAACCACTCAGTTGTGTTGGCTTGCAACTAGTACACTGCAGAATCCAGGCATGCTCCAGATCTGCTTGTGAACAACACGGTTGCCCCGCCATGGCAGTCTTGGCTGCTGCCTACGTGGGCAGCTTCCCCGGAAACTGAAGCTGTACCACCAGTATTTTGCTGGAAGCACTCCTTGCTGACTTCTGAGGTCTCCAGGACAGGTAGCTTTTCCAAGGCAGGAAGGTGCTTCACTCCAAAAACATGAATAAGAATGTGAATGTTCCCTTGGGCCACAGGGCTGGGAAGCCACCCTCGAGAATTCCAGGTTGCAGCTGCTCTCCATGGTCAAGGGTGTATTTTTTTGTGTGTGTGTGTGTTTTTGTTTTTTAAGGAGAAAACAAATCACCCTACCACTCTGCCCTTTAGAAAACTGCTTATTTATTTTGCCCTGTTGTTACCACAGCCGTTTGAAACCTTTTGGCTTCTTCCCTCTTTGGTTTAAGAATGTGGCACAACTCTCCTATTGAGGTGGGAAAGGAACTCCCTTTCATCAGCTCCAAAGGGAACAAAGACAATGGAGAGAAATCAATAGGGTGATGTCAGGATACAGGTTTACAGAAGCCCGAGGATGTCAGCGGGACAACAATTAAATTGATCTCAGGTCTTGTGACAGCATCTGTGTGGTTTCTACGGCTTTGGCTCTTATGGGTATATGTGCTCAGGGCAGTCGTGTAAAAGCTCTTTGTAGGGAGCCCAGATTCCAATTTGCCATTAACCTGAATACACTCCACTCACTTCAAGCAAGTGTGAGGCTGGAGGGGTCACAGAAAGGAGCTATTCAGCAGGGATGTATTTGCTAACAGAGTCTTGGCTGTGAAGCCAAGTACAGTGTTTGCTTGCTTGGGCAGCTTCTGCTGACAGGGCCTGTTTATGTTAGGGAGGACAGGGAGAAAGCTCAGCTCAGTAATTTTCAGTCAGAACACAGATGGACAGACAGACAGACAGACAGGAATAAAGGAAAGAAGGAAGGAAAATTTTACCTTGAAATTGTGATCTTTTGACCTTATTTGTTTTGTGTGCTGGTGGCTTAGTGGGGCCCTCTTAGAGAAAGAAATGGGTCCTAGAGACATGATGTCTGCCTCCATGGTCATATGAAGAGCTGGGCAGTAGTCAATAATATGCAACAAGCAGGAGTTTGTCATCATGGGGACTGAGGGGAGTGACGTGCAGTTATAGAGAGACAGACATTGGTTTTCTTGATTAACACTCAAGGCAGAACAAGACCCAGCCTGCTTCCAGATGAACACACCAGCATTCACCCCTATGCGTCATGGACTCCTAAAGCTTATTAATTAAGCTTGGCCTGCCGGTACATGCCTGTAGTCTGAACGCTTGGAAGGTTGAGGCAGGAGAATCATACATTTTTAAGCCAACCTGGACTACATAATGAGACCATCTCAAAGTGAATAAAATAGGCTTATTAAATTACAGTGGTCACTGAGTATGTCTGCTTTGCTTTTACTTAATTCCAACACTGAAGAGACAGAGGCAGACAGATCTCTGTGAGTTCAAGGCTAGTGTGGTGTCCACAGGAGTTCTAGATCAGGCAGACATGCATTGTGAGATCCTGTCCTCAAGTATATACATGCAAAGTTATGGTTATATAAAATGAGCAGCAGCTGGGTGGTCCTGTTGGAGCCCTGAATCTCAGGGTTGCTCCCTCAGCAGTCGGAAGCCTCCCTGTAGTCCGACTCTCAGCAGATCTGCGAGTATTTCCAGATGTTGTGGAGAGAGGTAGGACAAGAAATTGACCTGTCTCCTGTCTTACTCCTGTCTCTCATACTGTTTCTGACACTCTGCTCTGTCTCTGGCTTTGGAGATGATGAGTCGCTCCAGTTTTGGCCTCTCCTACCTCTCACTTGAGCTACTGTGAACTGAGTTTCTGTTCTGTGCAACAAAGAGACCCCCCCCCCCCAGATCCCGGTCTCTCACATCATGGTCCCACTTTTCTCTCCAGCCTCACTCAACACCCTTGCCTCACAGTTCACACGATGCCTCACGGCTCACGCTGTGCCTTACGGTTCACACTGTGACACACGGCTCATGCTGTGCCACATGGCTCACACTGTTGTCTCACAGCTCACACTGTTGTCTCACAGCTCACACTGTTGTCTCACAGCTCACACTGTGTCTTCTCTTTGCCCCTGTCTCCTCCTTTCCTGGACACCTTCTCCATTTTTCCTTCACCTGAATGAAATGGGGATCTTTCCATAAAGCCCAGCCCAGAACTTTTCTCCATCTTTGCCAGCCTCCTGCCACATTCGCGAAGACGTCTGTGTGACTGAGCGTCTCTCACATGACCCTGTAAGCTCCCGGGACAAGGACTAGGTCTCATTCCTCCTTTTTACCCTAATGCTGACCCTATTGCCTAGCATGCAATGGACGCTTAGTAATGTCTATTAAATGAACCTTAAATCTGAACACACAAAAAAGGATTTTCATCCTCAGAGGAATGAAAAGGAAAGGAAAGGAGCAGTGCAGCCCTGAGGTAGAGCCCCAAAAAGGACTTTGGTCCTAGAAATACAGTGAGTGTGCCATGCAGTGAGGGACCTGAGAAGGACGTGAAGACAATGGGGGAGAGCAATAGGGTAGAATTAGACTCTCATCCATCCTGTTTCTTCTAGAAATATCTGCCTCTTATTCTACATGTGTCATTGGGTGGGGTACCATCATCAGATGTCTCTATCAGGTGACAAATGCAAATATTTAACTTCCTGGATTCTGTGACCATGGTATTGTGTATGTCTGCTGATGAGAAAGGACTGCGGGAGTCTGTGGAGAATAGACAGGTCGGGAGAGAGCCTCTGTCTCTCTGAGCAGGAGAGGAAGCTCTGAAGGGGAGCCGGCATTTAGACTGTCTCTTGAAGGATGTGTGAGAATTTTATCAACCCCGCACACTCAGAGTCTTCATGGGAGTTGGGGCAACAGATTAGTGTTGTCCACCTGAAGTGAGAGCAGAGAGGCTGGTCAGAGAACCAGGGAGGGCGGTGGAGAAAGCGGTGTCATTATCAGACACTTCTTACTCTTCTCAGAGTCCATGTAATAGTCTGGAGAGTGTACTTGATGGCATTCTAGGTACATTTTGAGTTTCCAAGCTTATTGGAGAGTGTCCAATGCAGCCACTTCAGTCATCTTATGCCACTGTCATTAGAAGCACGGTGGGCTAAAGTCTTAGTTACTAGATGTTCTTTGTTTCCTAATTTCAGAGGTTTCAGCCAATAGTCAGTCATCTTTCCTGTCTCTGGGCTATGGTGAGACTGAGCATCATGACACAAGAATATGGTGGAGGAAAGCATCATGGAGCCTGGGAAACAAAGAGACAGAGAGAGGCCAGGAACAAGATGTCCTTCCATCCTCTCAAGGCAAACCCCATAACCTCCAGTTAGGCCCCACTTCCCAACAATGACATCAGATTATAAACCCATCATCAGATTAGCCTACTGATCAGTTCAGAGCCCTCGTGATCCAATCATCTCTCTTTGATTGGAGCCATGAGCTGGGGACCAAGCCTCTCACACAGGAGTCTGTGGTGGGAACTATTCATACCCAAAACATATTATTATGTACCGAGTCCATGGCTTTGGACATCAACATGACTTAGAGCAGTGGTTCTCAACCTGTGGGTTGAGAACCCTTTGGTGGACACATATCAGATATCCTACATATCAGGTATTTACATTATGATTCATAACAGTAGCAAAATTACAGTTATGAAGTAGCAATGAAATAATTTTCTGGTTGAGGGTCACCACAACATGAGGAACCATGGTAAATGGTCACAGTATTTGGAAGGTTGAGAGCCACTGTCTTAAAGGAATAGTCTGTGAATTCCAAATAAGGAGACACCCCCAGAAAATAGTAGGGGCAGGTTCATGTGTGCCACCTTGACACAATGCTTAGTTTATGATAGTCACTATCGGGCAAAACTACAATTTTATTTCTCATGAGACTGTTTGTAATGTCTAGTCATGCATTCAAGGCATAACACCATGATAGTAATTATAGATTTTTAATTCATTTATCTGTGCTTAGCACTGGACTACAAATTCCCCAAAGACACTGCCTGAATAAATGTCTTTTTCCAAAGCAATTTAACTCATCCTTTCAAGAATATTTTCTACTTACCCATGGAATCTAGCGGGAGACCTTCTTGGGACTTTGACTGGAAAATAACATTATTTGAAAACTCGTTTTAAACTGAAAAATAATTCCTCAGACACAGGAAGATTGCCTTTTCTGTAAACTCACATTGGTCTCTGAGATAGCAGCTGGGGAAGAAGGGCTT